>NW_027422099.1:0-301597 GCF_037893015.1 Macrotis lagotis
GTAACGCAAGGCAAGGCACGGTGAGGCAAGGCAAGGCTGATGCACGACAACGCACGGCTAGGCAATGCACGGCAAGGCAAGGAAAGGGTAACGCAAGGCAAGGCACGGTCAGGCGAGGCAAGGCTAAGGCACGACAACGCAAGGCTAGGCAATGCACGGCAAGGCAAGGAAAGGATAACGCAAGGCAAGGCACGGTAAGGCGCGGCAAGGCTAAGGCACGACAACGCAAGGCTAGGCAATAAACGGAAGGCAAGCAAAGAGTAACGGAAGGCAAGGCAAGGGAAAGCAGGGGAAGGCAAGGGTAACGGAAGGAACGGCACGGCAAAGGGAAACAAGGCTAAGGCACGACAACGCAGGGCTAGCCAATGCACGGCAAGGAAAGGAAAGGGTAACGCAAGGCAAGGCACCGTTACGCGAGGCAAGGCTAAGGCACGACAACGCAAGGCTAGGCAATGCACGGAAGGCAAGCAAAGAGTAACGGAAGGCAAGGAAGGCAAGGGAAAGCAAGGCAAAGTAAGGGTAACGCAAGGCAAGGCACGGTGAGGCAAGGCAAGGCTGATGCACGACAACGCACGGCTAGGCAATTCACGGCAAGGCAAGGAAAGGGTAACGCAAGGCAAAGCACGGTCAGGCGAGGCAAGGCTAAGGCACGACAACGCAAGGCTAGGCAATGAACGGAAGGCAAGCAAAGAGTAACGGAAGGCAAGGAAGGCAAGGGAAAGCAAGGGAAGGCAAGGGCAACGAAAGGAACGGCACGGTAAGGGGAAACCAACTAAGGCACGACAATGCAGGGCTAGGCAATGCAGGGCAAGGCAAGGAAATGGTAACGCAAGGCAAGGCACGGTTTGGGGAGGCAAAGCTAATGCACGACAACGCAAGGCTAGGCAGTGCACGGCTAGGCAAGGAAAGAGTAACGGAAGGAAAGGAAGGCAAGGCAAAGCAAGGCAAGGCAAGTGTAACAAAAGGCAAGGCACGGCAAGGGGAAACAAGGCTAAGGAACGGCAACGCACGGCTACGCAATACACGGCCAGGCAAGGAAAGGGTAACGCAAGGTCTGGCACGGTAAGGCAAGACAAGGCTAATGCACGACAACGCACGGCTAGGCAATGCACGGCCAGGCAAGGAAAGGGTAACGCAAGGCAAGGCACGGTGAGGCAAGGCAAGGCAAATGCACGACAACGCACGGCTAGGCAATGCACGGCAAGGCAAGGAAAGCGTAACGCAAGGCAAGGCACGGTCAGGCGAGGCAAGGCTAAGGCACGACAACGCAAGGTTAGGCAATGAACGGAAGGCAAGCAAAGAGTAACGGAAGGCAAGGAAGGCAAGGGAAAGCAAGGGAAGGCAAGGGCAACGAAAGGAACGGCACGGTAAGGGGAAATACAGCTAAGGCACGACAATGCAGGGCTAGGCCATGCACGGCAAGGCAAGGAAAGGGTAATGCAAGGCAAAGCACGGTGAGGCAAGACAAGGCAAATGCACGACAACGCACGGCTAGGCAATGCACGGCAAGGCAAGGAAAGGGTAACTCAAGGCAAGGCACGGTCAGGCGAGGCAAGGCTAAGGCACGACAACGCAAGGCTAGGCAATGCACGGAAGGCAAGCAAAGAGTAACAGAAGGCAAGGAAGGCAAGGGAAAGCAGGGGAAGGCAAGGGTAACGAAAGGAACGGCACGGTAAGGGGAAACAAGGCTAAGGCACGACAACACAGCGCTAGGCAATGCAGGGCAAGGCAAGGAAAGGGTAACGCAAGGCAAGGCACGGTGAGGCAAGGCAAGGCTGATGCACGACAACGCACGGCTAGGCAATGCACGGCAAGGCAAGGAAAGGGTAACGCAAGGCAAGGCACGGTCAGGCGAGGCAAGGCTAAGGCACGACAACGCAAGGCTAGGCAATGCACGGCAAGGCAAGGAAAGGGTAACGCAAGGCAAGGCACGGTAAGGCGCGGCAAGGCTAAGGCACGACAACGCAAGGCTAGGCAATAAACGGAAGGCAAGCAAAGAGTAACGGAAGGCAAGGAAGGCAAGGGAAAGCAAGGGAAGGCAAGGGCAACGAAAGGAACGGCACGGTAAGGGGAAACAAAGCTAAGGCACTACAATGGAGGGCTAGGCAATGCACGGCAAGGCAAGGAAAGGGTAACGCAAGGCAAGGCACGGTTCGGGGTGGAAGGCGAATGCACGACAACGCAAGGCTAGGCAATGCACGGAAGGCAAGCAAAGAGTAACGGAAGGCAAGGAAGGCAAGGGAAAGCAAGGCAAGGCAAGGGTAACAGAAGGAACGGCACGGCAAGGGGAAACGAGGCTAAGGCACGGCAACGCACGGCTAGGCAATGCACGGCAAGGCAAGGAAAGGGTAACGCAAGGCAAGGCACGGTGAGGCAAGGCAAGGCTGATGCACGACAACGCACGGCTAGGCAATGCACGGCAAGGCAAGGAAAGGGTAACGCAAGGCAAGGCACGGTCAGGCGAGGCAAGGCTAAGGCACGACAACGCAAGGCTAGGCAATGCACGGCAAGGCAAGGAAAGGGTAACGCAAGGCAAGGCACGGTAAGGCGCGGCAAGGCTAAGGCACGACAACGCAAGGCTAGGAAATAAACGGAAGGCAAGCAAAGAGTAACGGAAGGCAAGGAAGGCAAGGGAAAGCAGGGGAAGGCAAGGGTAACGGAAGGAACGGCACGGTAAGGGGAAACAAGGCTAAGGCACGACAACGCAGGGCTAGCCAATGCACGGCAAGGAAAGGAAAGGGTAACGCAAGGCAAGGCACCGTTACGCGAGGCAAGGCTAAGGCACGACAACGCAAGGCTAGGCAATGCACGGAAGGCAAGCAAAGAGTAACGGAAGGCAAGGAAGGCAAGGGAAAGCAAGGCAAGGCAAGGGTAACGGAAGGAACGGCACGGCAAGGGGAAACAAGGCTAAGGCACGGCAACGCACGGCTAGGCAATGCACGGAAGGAAAGCAAAGAGTAACGGAAGGCAATGAAAGGAAGGGAAAGCAAGGCAAGGTAAGGGTAACGCAAGGCAAGGCACGGTGAGGCAAGGCAAGGCTGATGCACGACAACGCACGGCTAGGCAATTCACGGCAAGGCAAGGAAAGGGTAACGCAAGGCAAGGCACTGTCAGGCGAGGCAAGGCTAAGGCACGACAACGCAAGGCTAGGCAATGCACGGAAGGAAAGCAAAGAGTAACGGAAGGCAATGAAAGGAAGGGAAAGCAAGGCAAGGTAAGGGTAACGCAAGGCAAGGCACGGTGAGGCAAGGCAAGGCTGATGCACGACAACGCACGGCTAGGCAATTCACGGCAAGGCAAGGAAAGGGTAACGCAAGGCAAGGCACGGTCAGGCGAGGCAAGGCTAAGGCACGACAACGCAAGGCTAGGCAATGCACGGAAGGCAAGCAAAGAGGAACGGAAGGCAAGGAAGGCTAGGGAAAGCAGGGAAAGGCAAGGGTAACGGAAGGAACGGCACGGTAAGGGCAAAGAAGACTAAGGCACGACAACACAGGGCTAGGCAATGCAGGGCAAGGCAAGGAAATGGTAACGCAAGGCAAGGCACGGTT
Organism: Macrotis lagotis; assembly: GCF_037893015.1. Classification (NCBI taxonomy): domain Eukaryota; kingdom Metazoa; phylum Chordata; class Mammalia; order Peramelemorphia; family Peramelidae; genus Macrotis; species Macrotis lagotis. The sequence goes on from NW_027422099.1 coordinate 3,549, forward strand.
TGGGGAGGCAAAGCTAATGCACGACAACGCAAGGCTAGGCAGTGCACGGCTAGGCAAGGAAAGAGTAACGGAAGGAAAGGAAGGCAAGGCAAAGCAAGGCAAGGCAAGTGTAACAAAAGGCAAGGCACGGCAAGGGGAAACAAGGCTAAGGAACGGCAACGCACGGCTACGCAATGCACGGCCAGGCAAGGAAAGGGTAACGCAAGGCAAGGCACGGTGAGGAAAGGCAAGGCTGATGCACGACAACGCACGGCTAGGCAATGCACGGCAAGGCAAGGAAAGGGTAACGCAAGGCAAGGCACGGTCAGGCGAGGCAAGGCTAAGGCACGACAACGCAAGGCTAGGCAATGCACGGCAAGGCAAGGAAAGGGTAACGCAAGGCAAGGCAAGGTAAGGCGCGGCAAGGCTAAGGCACGACAACGCAAGGCTAGGAAATAAACGGAAGGCAAGCAAAGAGTAACGGAAGGCAAGGAAGGCAAGGGAAAGCAGGGGAAGGCAAGGGTAACGGAAGGAACGGCACGGTAAGGGGAAACAAGGCTAAGGCACGACAACGCAGGGCTAGCCAATGCACGGCAAGGAAAGGAAAGGGTAACGCAAGGCAAGGCACCGTTACGCGAGGCAAGGCTAAGGCACGACAACGCAAGGCTAGGCAATGCACGGAAGGCAAGCAAAGAGGAACGGAAGGCAAGGAAGGCTAGGGAAAGCAGGGAAAGGCAAGGGTAACGGAAGGAACGGCACGGTAAGGGCAAAGAAGACTAAGGCACGACAACACAGGGCTAGGCAATGCAGGGCAAGGCAAGGAAATGGTAACGCAAGGCAAGGCACGGTTTGGGGAGGCAAAGCTAATGCACGACAACGCAAGGCTAGGCAGTGCACGGCTAGGCAAGGAAAGAGTAACGGAAGGAAAGGAAGGGAAGGCAAAGCAAGGCAAGGCAAGTGTAACAAAAGGCAAGGCACGGCAAGGGAAAACAAGGCTAAGGAACGGCAACGCACGGCTACGCAATGCACGGCCAGGCAAGGAAAGGGTAACGCAAGGCAAGGCACGGTAAGGCAAGACAAGGCTAATGCACGACAATGCACGGCTAGGCAATGCACGGCCAGGCAAGGAAAGGGTAACGCAAGGCAAGGCACGGTGAGGCAAGGCAAGGCAAATGCACGACAACGCACGGCTAGGCAATGCACGGCAAGGCAAGGAAAGAGTAACGCAAGGCAAGGCACGGTCAGGCGAGGCAAGGCTAAGGCACGACAACGCAAGGCTAGGCAATGAACGGAAGGCAAGCAAAGAGTAACGGAAGGCAAGGAAGGCAAGGGAAAGCAGGGGAAGGCAAGGGTAACGAAAGGAACGGCACGGTAAGGGGAAACAAGGCTAAGGCACGACAACACAGGGCTAGGCAATGCAGGGCAAGGCAAGGAAAGGGTAACGCAAGGCAAGGCACGGTTTGGGGAGGAAGGCGAATGCACGACAACGCAAGGCTAGGCAATGCACGGAAGGCAAGCAAAGAGTAACGGAAGGCAAAGATGGCAAGGGAAAGCAAGGCAAGGCAAGGGTAACCGAAGGAACGGCACGGCAAGGGGAAACAAGGCTAAGGCACGGCAACGCACGGCTAGGCAATGCACGGCAAGGCAAGGAAAGGGTAACGCAAGGCAAGGCACGGTGAGGCAAGGCAAGGCTGATGCACGACAACGCACGGCTAGGCAATGCACGGCAAGGCAAGGAAAGGGTAACGCAAGGCAAGGCACGGTCAGGCGAGGCAAGGCTAAGACACGACAACGCAAGGCTAGGCAATGCACGGCACGGCAAGGAAAGGGTAACGCAAGGCAAGGCACGGTAAGGCGCGGCAAGGCTAAGGCACGACAACGCAAGGCTAGGCAATAAACGGAAGGCAAGCAAAGAGTAACGGAAGGCAAGGAAGGCAAGGGAAAGCAGGGGAAGGCAAGGGTAACGGAAGGAACGGCACGGTAAGGGGAAACAAGGCTAAGGCACGACAACGCAGGGCTAGCCAATGCACGGCAAGGAAAGGAAAGGGTAACGCAAGGCAAGGCACCGTTACGCGAGGCAAGGCTAAGGCACGACAACGCAAGGCTAGGCAATGCACGGAAGGCAAGCAAAGAGTAAAAGAAGGCAAGGAAGGCAAGGGAAAGCAAGGCAAGGCAAGGGTAACGGAAGGAACGGCACGGCAAGGGGAAACAAGGCTAAGGCACGGCAACGCACGGCTAGGCAATGCACGGCCAGGCAAGGAAAGGGTAACGCAAGTCAAGGCACGGTGAGGCAAGGCAAGGCAAATGCACGACAACGCACGGCTAGGCAATGCACGGCATGGCAAGGAAAGGGTAACGCAAGGCAAGGCACGGTCAGGCGAGGCAAGGCTAAGGCACGACAACGCAAGGCCAGACAATGGACGGAAGGCAAGCAAAGAGTAACGGAAGGCAAGGAAGGCAAGGGAAAGCAAGGGAAGGCAAGGGCAACGAAAGGAACGGCACGGTAAGGGGAAACAAAGCTAAGGCACGACAATGCAGGGCTAGGCAATGCACGGCAAGGCAAGGAAAGGGTAACGCAAGGCAAAGCACGGTGAGGCAAGACAAGGCAAATGCACGACAACGCACGGCTAGGCAATGCACGGCAAGGCAAGGAAAGGGTAACTCAAGGCAAGGCACGGTCAGGCGAGGCAAGGCTAAGGCACGACAACGCAAGGCTAGGCAATGCACGGAAGGCAAGCAAAGAGTAACAGAAGGCAAGGAAGGCAAGGGAAAGCAGGGGAAGGCAAGGGTAACGAAAGGAACGGCACGGTAAGGGGAAACAAGGCTAAGGCACGACAACACAGGGCTAGGCAATGCAGGGCAAGGCAAGGAAAGGGTAACGCAAGGCAAGGCACGGTGAGGCAAGGCAAGGCTGATGCACGACAACGCACGGCTAGGCAATGCACGGCAAGGCAAGGAAAGGGTAACGCAAGGCAAGGCACGGTCAGGCGAGGCAAGGCTAAGGCACGACAACGCAAGGCTAGGCAATGCACGGCAAGGCAAGGAAAGGATAACGCAAGGCAAGGCACGGTAAGGCGCGGCAAGGCTAAGGCACGACAACGCAAGGCTAGGCAATAAACGGAAGGCAAGCAAAGAGTAACGGAAGGCAAGGAAGGCAAGGGAAAGCAGGGGAAGGCAAGGGTAACGGAAGGAACGGCACGGCAAGGGGAAACAAGGCTAAGGCACGACAACGCAGGGCTAGCCAATGCACGGCAAGGAAAGGAAAGGGTAACGCAAGGCAAGGCACCGTTACGCGAGGCAAGGCTAAGGCACGACAACGCAAGGCTAGGCAATGCACGGAAGGCAAGCAAAGAGTAAAGGAAGGCAAGGAAGGCAAGGGAAAGCAAGGCAAAGTAAGGGTAACGCAAGGCAAGGCACGGTGAGGCAAGGCAAGGCTGATGCACGACAACGCACGCCTAGGCAATTCACGGCAAGGCAAGGAAAGGGTAACGCAAGGCAAAGCACGGTCAGGCGAGGCAAGGCTAAGGCACGACAACGCAAGGCTAGGCAATGAACGGAAGGCAAGCAAAGAGTAACGGAAGGCAAGGAAGGCAAGGGAAAGCAAGGGAAAGGCAAGGGTAACGGAAGGAACGGCACGGTAAGGGCAAACAAGACTAAGGCACGACAACACAGGGCTAGGCAATGCAGGGCAAGGCAAGGAAATGGTAACGCAAGGCAAGGCACGGTTTGGGGAGGCAAAGCTAATGCACGACAACGCAAGGCTAGGCAGTGCACGGCTAGGCAAGGAAAGAGTAACGGAAGGAAAGGAAGGCAAGGCAAAGCAAGGCAAGGCAAGTGTAACAAAAGGCAAGGCACGGCAAGGGGAAACAAGGCTAAGGAACGGCAACGCACGGCTACGCAATACACGGCCAGGCAAGGAAAGGGTAACGCAAGGTCTGGCACGGTAAGGCAAGACAAGGCTAATGCACGACAACGCACGGCTAGGCAATGCACGGCCAGGCAAGGAAAGGGTAACGCAAGGCAAGGCACGGTGAGGCAAGGCAAGGCAAATGCACGACAACGCACGGCTAGGCAATGCACGGCAAGGCAAGGAAAGCGTAACGCAAGGCAAGGCACGGTCAGGCGAGGCAAGGCTAAGGCACGACAACGCAAGGTTAGGCAATGAACGGAAGGCAAGCAAAGAGTAACGGAAGGCAAGGAAGGCAAGGGAAAGCAAGGCAAGGCAAGGGCAACGAAAGGAACGGCACGGTAAGGGGAAACAAAGCTAAGGCACGACAATGCAGGGCTAGGCAATTCACGGCAAGGCAAGGAAAGGGTAACGCAAGGCAAACCACGGTGAGGCAAGACAAGGCAAATGCACGACAACGCACGGCTAGGCAATGCACGGCAAGGCAAGGAAAGGGTAACTCAAGGCAAGGCACCGTCAGGCGAGACAAGGCTAAGGCACGACAACGCAAGGCTAGGCAATGCACGGAAGGCAAGCAAAGAGTAACGGAAGGCAAGGAAGGCAAGGGAAATCAAGGCAAGGCAAGGGTAACAGAAGGAACGGCACGGCAAGGGGAAACAAGGCTAAGGCACGGCAACGCACGGCTAGGCAATGCACGGCAAGGCAAGGAAAGGGTAACGCAAGGCAAGGCACGGTGAGGCAAGGCAAGGCTGATGCACGACAACGCACGGCTAGGCAATGCACGGCAAGGCAAGGAAAGGGTAACGCAAGGCAAGGCACGGTCAGGCGAGGCAAGGCTAAGGCACGACAACGCAAGGCTAGGCAATGAACGGAAGGCAAGCAAAGAGTAACGGAAGGCAAGGAAGGCAAGGGAAAGCAAGGGAAGGCAAGGGCAACGAAAGGAACGGCACGGTAAGGGGAAATACAGCTAAGGCACGACAATGCAGGGCTAGGCCATGCACGGCAAGGCAAGGAAAGGGTAATCAAGGCAAGGCAAAGCACGGTGAGGCAAGACAAGGCAAATGCACGACAACGCACGGCTAGGCAATGCACGGCAAGGCAAGGAAAGGGTAACGCAAGGCAAGGCACGGTCAGGCGAGGCAAGGCTAAGGCACGACAACGCAAGGCTAGGCAATGCACGGAAGGCACGGCAAGGCAAGGAAAGGGTAACGCAAGGCAAGGCACGGTAAGGCGCTAAGGGCAAGGCTAAGGCACGACAACGCAAGGCTAGGCAAGGCTAGGCAATGCACGGAAGGCAAGCAAAGAGTAACGGAAGGCAAGGAAGGCAAGGGAAAGCAAGGCAAGGCAAGGGTAACGGAAGGAACGGCACGGTAAGGGGAAACAAGGCTAAGGCACGACAACGCACGGCTAGCCAATGCACGGCAAGGAAAGGAAAGGGTAACGCAAGGCAAGGCACCGTCACGCGAGGCAAGGCTAAGGCACGACAACGCAAGGCTAGGCAATGCACGGAAGGCAAGCAAAGAGTAACGGAAGGCAAGGAAGGCTAGGGAAAGCAGGGAAAGGCAAGGGCAACGGAAGGAACGGCACGGTAAGGGCAAAGAAGACTAAGGCACGACAACACAGGGCTAGGCAATGCAGGGCAAGGCAAGGAAATGGTAACGCAAGGCAAGGCACGGTTTGGGGAGGCAAAGCTAATGCACGACAACGCAAGGCTAGGCAGTGCACGGCTAGGCAAGGAAAGAGTAACGGAAGGAAAGGAAGGCAAGGCAAAGCAAGGCAAGGCAAGTGTAACAAAAGGCAAGGCACGGCAAGGGGAAACAAGGCTAAGGAACGGCAACGCACGGCTACGCAATGCACGGCCAGGCAAGGAAAGGGTAACGCAAGGCAAGGCACGGTAAGGCAAGACAAGGCTAATGCACGACAACGCACGGCTAGGCAATGCACGGCAAGGCAGGCAAGGAAAGCAAAGAGTAACGGAAGGCAAGGAAGGCAAGGGAAAGCAGGGGAAGGCAAGGGTAACGAAAGGAACGGCACGGTAAGGGGAAACAAGGCAAATGCACGACAACGCACGGCTAGGCAATGCACGGCAAGGCAAGGAAAGGGTAACGCAAGGCAAGGCACGGTCAGGCGAGGCAAGGCTAAGGCACGACAACGCAAGGCTAGGCAATGCACGGAAGGCAAGCAAAGAGTAACGGAAGGCAAGGAAGGCAAGGGAAAGCAAGGGAAGGCAAGGGCAACCGAAAGGAACGGCACGGTAAGGGGAAACAAGGCTAAGGCACGACAATGCAGGGCTAGGCAATGCACGGCAAGGCAAGGAAAGGGTAACGCAAGGCAAAGCACGGTGAGGCAAGGCAAGGCTGATGCACGACAACGCACGGCTAGGCAATGCACGGCAAGGCAAGGAAAGGGTAACGCAAGGCAAGGCACGGTCAGGCGAGGCAAGGCTAAGGCACGACAACGCAAGGCTAGGCAATGCACGGCACGGCAAGGAAAGGGTAACGCAAGGCAAGGCACGGTAAGGCGCGGCAAGGCTAAGGCACGACAACGCAGCGCTAGGCAATGCAGGGCAAGGCAAGGAAAGGGTAACGCAAGGCAAGGCACGGTGAGGCAAGGCAAGGCTGATGCACGACAACGCACGGCTAGGCAATGCACGGAAGGCAAGCAAAGAGTAACGGAAGGCAAGGAAGGCAAGGGAAAGCAAGGCAAGGCAAGGGTAACGGAAGGAACGGCACGGCAAGGCAAGGAAACAAGGCTAAGGCACGACAACGCACGGCTAGGCAATGCACGGCCAGGCAAGGAAAGGGTAACGCAAGGCAAGGCACGGTGAGGCAAGGCAAGGCAAATGCACGACAACGCACGGCTAGGCAATGCACGGCAAGGCAAGGAAAGGGTAACGCAAGGCAAGGCACGGTCAGGCGAGGCAAGGCTAAGGCACGACAACGCAAGGCTAGGCAATGAACGGAAGGCAAGCAAAGAGTAACGGAAGGCAAGGAAGGCAAGGGAAAGCAAGGGAAGGCAAGGGCAACGAAAGGAACGGCACGGTAAGGGGAAACAAAGCTAAGGCACGACAATGCAGGGCTAGGCAATGCACGGCAAGGCAAGGAAAGGGTAACGCAAGGCAAAGCACGGTGAGGCAAGACAAGGCAAATGCACGACAACGCACGGCTAGGCAATGCACGGCAAGGCAAGGAAAGGGTAACTCAAGGCAAGGCACGGTCAGGCGAGGCAAGGCTAAGGCACGACAACGCAAGGCTAGGCAATGCACGGAAGGCAAGCAAAGAGTAACAGAAGGCAAGGAAGGCAAGGGAAAGCAGGGGAAGGCAAGGGTAACGAAAGGAACGGCACGGTAAGGGGAAACAAGGCTAAGGCACGACAACACAGGGCTAGGCAATGCAGGGCAAGGCAAGGAAAGGGTAACACAAGGCAAGGCACGGTGAGGCAAGGCAAGGCTGATGCACGACAACGCACGGCTAGGCAATGCACGGCAAGGCAAGGAAAGGGTAACGCAAGGCAAGGCACGGTCAGGCGAGGCAAGGCTAAGGCACGACAACGCAAGGCTAGGCAATGCACGGCAAGGCAAGGAAAGGGTAACGCAAGGCAAGGCACGGTAAGGCGCGGCAAGGCTAAGGCACGACAACGCAAGGCTAGGCAATAAACGGAAGGCAAGCAAAGAGTAACGGAAGGCAAGGAAGGCAAGGGAAAGCAGGGGAAGGCAAGGGTAACGGAAGGAACGGCACGGTAAGGGGAAACAAGGCTAAGGCACGACAACGCAGGGCTAGCCAATGCACGGCAAGGAAAGGAAAGGGTAACGCAAGGCAAGGCACCGTTACGCGAGGCAAGGCTAAGGCACGACAACGCAAGGCTAGGCAATGCACGGAAGGCAAGCAAAGAGTAACGGAAGGCAAGGAAGGCAAGGGAAAGCAAGGCAACGTAAGGGTAACGCAAGGCAAGGCACGGTGAGGCAAGGCAAGGCTGATGCACGACAACGCACGGCTAGGCAATGCACGGCAAGGCAAGGCTAGGCAGTGCACGGCTAGGCAAGGCAAGAGTAACGGAAGGAAAGGAAGGCAAGGACAAAGCAAGGCAAGGCAAGTGTAACAAAAAGCAAGGCACGGCAAGGGGAAACAAGGCTAAGGAACGGCAACGCACGGCTACGCAATGCACGGACAGGCAAGGAAAGGGTAACGCAAGGTCTGGCACGGTAAGGCAAGACAAGGCTAATGCACGACAACGCACGGCTAGGCAATGCACGGCCAGGCAAGGAAAGGGTAACGCAAGGCAAGGCACGGTGAGGTAAGGCAAGGCAAATGCACGACAACGCACGGCTAGGCAATGCACGGCAAGGCAAGGAAAGGGTAACGCAAGGCAAGGCACGGTCAGGCGAGGCAAGGCTAAGGCACGACAACGCAAGGTTAGGCAATGAACGGAAGGCAAGCAAAGAGTAACGGAAGGCAAGGAAGGCAAGGGAAAGGAAGGGAAGGCAAGGGCAACGAAAGGAACGGCACCGTAAGGGGAAACAAAGCTAAGGCACGACAATGCAGGGCTAGGCAATTCACGGCAAGGCAAGGAAAGGGTAACGCAAGGCAAAGCACGGTGAGGCAAGACAAGGCAAATGCACGACAACGCACGGCTAGGCAATGCACGGCAAGGCAAGGAAAGGGTAACTCAAGGCAAGGCACCGTCAGGCGAGACAAGGCTAAGGCACGACAACGCAAGGCTAGGCAATGCACGGAAGGCAAGCAAAGAGTAACGGAAGGCAAGGAAGGCAAGGGAAAGCAAGGCAAGGCAAGGGTAACAGAAGGAACGGCACGGCAAGGGGAAACAAGGCTAAGGCACGGCAACGCACGGCTAGGCAATGCACGGCAAGGCAAGGAAAGGGTAACGCAAGGCAAGGCACGGTGAGGCAAGGCAAGGCTGATGCACGACAACGCACGGCTAGGCAATGCACGGCAAGGCAAGGAAAGGGTAACGCAAGGCAAGGCACGGTCAGGCGAGGCAAGGCTAAGGCACGACAACGCAAGGCTAGGCAATGAACGGAAGGCAAGCAAAGAGTAACGGAAGGCAAGGAAGGCAAGGGAAAGCAAGGGAAGGCAAGGGCAACGAAAGGAACGGCACGGTAAGGGGAAATACAGCTAAGGCACGACAATGCAGGGCTAGGCCATGCACGGCAAGGCAAGGAAAGGGTAACGCAAGGCAAAGCACGGTGAGGCAAGACAAGGCAAATGCACGACAACGCACGGCTAGGCAATGCACGGCAAGGCAATGAAAGGGTAACTCAAGGCAAGGCACGGTCAGGCGAGGCAAGGCTAAGGCACGACAACGCAAGGCTAGGCAATGCACGGAAGGCAAGCAAAGAGTAACAGAAGGCAAGGAAGGCAAGGGAAAGCAGGGGAAGGCAAGGGTAACGAAAGTAACGGCACGGTAAGGGGAAACAAGGCTAAGGCACGACAACACAGCGCTAGGCAATGCAGGGCAAGGCAAGGAAAGGGTAACGCAAGGCAAGGCACGGTGAGGCAAGGCAAGGCTGATGCACGACAACGCACGGCTAGGCAATGCACGGCAAGGCAAGGAAAGGGTAACGCAAGGCAAGGCACGGTCAGGCGAGGCAAGGCTAAGGCACGACAACGCAAGGCTACGCAATGCCCGGCAAGGCAAGGAAAGGGTAACGCAAGGCAAGGCACGGTAAGGCGCGGCAAGGCTAAGGCACGACAACGCAAGGCTAGGCAATAAACGGAAGGCAAGCAAAGAGTAACGGAAGGCAAGGAAGGCAAGGGAAAGCAAGGGAAGGCAAGGGCAACGAAAGGAACGGCACGGTAAGGGGAAACAAAGCTAAGGCACTACAATGCAGGGCTAGGCAATGCACGGCAAGGCAAGGAAAGGGTAACGCAAGGCAAGGCACGGTTCGGGGAGGAAGGCGAATGCACGACAACGCAAGGCTAGGCAATGCACGGAAGGCAAGCAAAGAGTAACGGAAGGCAAGGAAGGCAAGGGAAAGCAAGGCAAGGCAAGGGTAACAGAAGGAACGGCACGGCAAGGGGAAACGAGGCTAAGGCACGGCAACGCACGGCTAGGCAATGCACGGCAAGGCAAGGAAAGGGTAACGCAAGGCAAGGCACGGTGAGGCAAGGCAAGGCTGATGCACGACAACGCACGGCTAGGCAATGCACGGCAAGGCAAGGAAAGGGTAACGCAAGGCAAGGCACGGTCAGGCGAGGCAAGGCTAAGGCACGACAACGCAAGGCTAGGCAATGCACGGCAAGGCAAGGAAAGGGTAACGCAAGGCAAGGCACGGTAAGGCGCGGCAAGGCTAAGGCACGACAACGCAAGGCTAGGCAATAAACGGAAGGCAAGCAAAGAGTAACGGAAGGCAAGGAAGGCAAGGGAAAGCAGGGGAAGGCAAGGGTAACGGAAGGAACGGCACGGTAAGGGGAAACAAGGCTAAGGCACGACAACGCAGGGCTAGCCAATGCACGGCAAGGAAAGGAAAGGGTAACGCAAGGCAAGGCACCGTTACGCGAGGCAAGGCTAAGGCACGACAACGCAAGGCTAGGCAATGCACGGAAGGCAAGCAAAGAGTAACGGAAGGCAAGGAAGGCAAGGGAAAGCAAGGCAAGGCAAGGGTAACGGAAGGAACGGCACGGCAAGGGGAAACAAGGCTAAGGCACGGCAACGCACGGCTAGGCAATGCACGGAAGGAAAGCAAAGAGTAACGGAAGGCAATGAAAGGAAGGGAAAGCAAGGCAAGGTAAGGGTAACGCAAGGCAAGGCACGGTGAGGCAAGGCAAGGCTGATGCACGACAACGCACGGCTAGGCAATTCACGGCAAGGCAAGGAAAGGGTAACGCAAGGCAAGGCACTGTCAGGCGAGGCAAGGCTAAGGCACGACAACGCAAGGCTAGGCAATGCACGGAAGGAAAGCAAAGAGTAACGGAAGGCAATGAAAGGAAGGGAAAGCAAGGCAAGGTAAGGGTAACGCAAGGCAAGGCACGGTGAGGCAAGGCAAGGCTGATGCACGACAACGCACGGCTAGGCAATTCACGGCAAGGCAAGGAAAGGGTAACGCAAGGCAAGGCACGGTCAGGCGAGGCAAGGCTAAGGCACGACAACGCAAGGCTAGGCAATGCACGGAAGGCAAGCAAAGAGGAACGGAAGGCAAGGAAGGCTAGGGAAAGCAGAGAAAGGCAAGGGTAACGGAAGGAACGGCACGGTAAGGGCAAAGAAGACTAAGGCACGACAACACAGGGCTAGGCAATGCAGGGCAAGGCAAGGAAATGGTAACGCAAGGCAAGGCACGGTTTGGGGAGGCAAAGCTAATGCACGACAACGCAAGGCTAGGCAGTGCACGGCTAGGCAAGGAAAGAGTAACGGAAGGAAAGGAAGGCAAGGCAAAGCAAGGCAAGGCAAGTGTAACAAAAGGCAAGGCACGGCAAGGGGAAACAAGGCTAAGGAACGGCAACGCACGGCTACGCAATGCACGGCCAGGCAAGGAAAGGGTAACGCAAGGCAAGGCACGGTAAGGCAAGACAAGGCTAATGCACGACAACGCACGGCTAGGCAATGCACGGCCAGGCAAGGAAAGGGTAACGCAAGGAAAGGCACGGTGAGGCAAGGCAAGGCAAATGCACGACAACGCACGGCTAGGCAATGCACGGCAAGGCAAGGAAAGAGTAACGCAAGGCAAGGCACGGTCAGGCGAGGCAAGGCTAAGGCACGACAACGCAAGGCTAGGCAATGAACGGAAGGCAAGCAAAGAGTAACGGAAGGCAAGGGTAACGAAAGGAACGGCACGGTAAGGGGAAACAAGGCTAAGGCACGACAACGCAGGGCTAGCCAATGCACGGCAAGGAAAGGAAAGGGTAACGCAAGGCAAGGCACCGTTACGCGAGGCAAGGCTAAGGCACGACAACGCAAGGCTAGGCAATGCACGGAAGGCAAGCAAAGAGTAACGGAAGGCAAGGAAGGCAAGGGAAAGCAGGGGAAGGCAAGGGTAACGGAAGGAACGGCACGGTAAGGGGAAACAAGGCTAAGGCACGACAACGCAGGGCTAGCCAATGCACGGCAAGGAAAGGAAAGGGTAACGCAAGGCAAGGCACCGTTACGCGAGGCAAGGCTAAGGCACGACAACGCAAGGCTAGGCAATGCACGGAAGGCAAGCAAAGAGTAACGGAAGGCAAGGAAGGCAAGGGAAAGCAAGGCAAGGCAAGGGTAACGGAAGGAACGGCACGGCAAGGGGAAACAAGGCTAAGGCACGGCAACGCACGGCTAGGCAATGCACGGCCAGGCAAGGAAAGGGTAACGCAAGGCAAGGCACGGTGAGGCAAGGCAAGGCAAATGCACGACAACGCACGGCTAGGCAATGCACGGCATGGCAAGGAAAGGGTAACGCAAGGCAAGGCACGGTCAGGCGAGGCAAGGCTAAGGCACGACAACGCAAGGCTAGGCAATGCACGGAAGGCAAGCAAAGAGTAACAGAAGGCAAGGAAGGCAAGGGAAAGCAGGGGAAGGCAAGGGTAACGAAAGGAACGGCACGGTAAGGGGAAACAAGGCTAAGGCACGACAACACAGGGCTAGGCAATGCAGGGCAAGGCAAGGAAAGGGTAACGCAAGGCAAGGCACGGTGAGGCAAGGCAAGGCTGATGCACGACAACGCACGGCTAGGCAATGCACGGCAAGGCAAGGAAAGGGTAACGCAAGGCAAGGCACGGTCAGGCGAGGCAAGGCTAAGGCACGACAACGCAAGGCTAGGCAATGCACGGCAAGGCAAGGAAAGGGTAACGCAAGGCAAGGCACGGTAAGGCGCGGCAAGGCTAAGGCACGACAACGCAAGGCTAGGCAATAAACGGAAGGCAAGCAAAGAATAACGGAAGGCAAGGAAGGCAAGGGAAAGCAGGGGAAGGCAAGGGTAACTGAAGGAACGGCACGGTAAGGGGAAACAAGGCTAAGGCACGACAACGCAGGGCTAGCCAATGCACGGCAAGGAAAGGAAAGGGTAACGCAAGGCAAGGCACCGTTACGCGAGGCAAGGCTAAGGCACGACAACGCAAGGCTAGGCAATGCACGGAAGGCAAGCAAAGAGTAACGGAAGGCAAGGAAGGCAAGGGAAAGCAAGGCAACGTAAGGGTAACGCAAGGCAACGCACGGTGAGGCAAGGCAAGGCTGATGCACGACAACGCACGGCTAGGCAATTCACGGCAAGGCAAGGAAAGGGTAACGCAAGGCAAAGCACGGTCAGGCGAGGCAAGGCTAAGGCACGACAACGCAAGGCTAGGCAATGAACGGAAGGCAAGCAAAGAGTAACGGAAGGCAAGGAAGGCAAGGGAAAGCAAGGGAAGGCAAGGGAAGGCAAGGGCAACGAGAGGAACGGCACGGTAAGGGGAAAGCAACTAAGGCACGACAATGCAGGGCTAGGCAATGCAGGGCAAGGCAAGGAAATGGTAACGCAAGGCAAGGCACGGTTTGGGGAGGCAAAGCTAATGCACGACAACGCAAGGCTAGGCAGTGCACGGCTAGGCAAGGAAAGAGTAACGGAAGGAAAGGAAGGCAAGGCAAAGCAAGGCAAGGCAAGTGTAACAAACGGCAAGGCACGGCAAGGGGAAACAAGGCTAAGGAACGGCAACGCACGGCTACGCAATGCACGGCCAGGCAAGGAAACGGTAACGCAAGGTCTGGCACGGTAAGGCAAGACAAGGCTAATGCACGACAACGCACGGCTAGGCAATGCACGGCCAGGCAAGGAAAGGGTAACGCAAGGCAAGGCACGGTGAGGCAAGGCAAGGCAAATGCACGACAACGCACGGCTAGGCAATGCACGGCAAGGCAAGGAAAGGGTAACGCAAGGCAAGGCACGGTCAGGCGAGGCAAGGCTAAGGCACGACAACGCAAGGCTAGGAAATAAACGGAAGGCAAGCAAAGAGTAACGGAAGGCAAGGAAGGCAAGGGAAAGCAGGGGAAGGCAAGGGTAACGGAAGGAACGGCACGGTAAGGGGAAACAAGGCTAAGGCACGACAACGCAGGGCTAGCCAATGCACGGCAAGGAAAGGAAAGGGTAACGCAAGGCAAGGCACCGTTACGCGAGGCAAGGCTAAGGCACGACAACGCAAGGCTAGGCAATGCACGGAAGGCAAGCAAATAGTAACGGAAGGCAAGGAAGGCAAGGGAAAGCAAGGCAAGGCAAGGGTAACGGAAGGAACGGCACCGCAAGGGGAAACAAGGCTAAGGCACGGCAACGCACGGCTAGGCAATGCACGGAAGGAAAGCAAAGAGTAACGGAAGGCAATGAAAGGAAGGGAAAGCAAGGCAAGGTAAGGGTAACGCAAGGCAAGGCACGGTGAGGCAAGGCAAGGCTGATGCACGACAACGCACGGCTAGGCAATTCACGGCAAGGCAAGGAAAGGGTAACGCAAGGCAAGGCACTGTCAGGCGAGGCAAGGCTAAGGCACGACAACGCAAGGCTAGGCAATGCACGGAAGGAAAGCAAAGAGTAACGGAAGGCAATGAAAGGAAGGGAAAGCAAGGCAAGGTAAGGGTAACGCAAGGCAAGGCACGGTGAGGCAAGGCAAGGCTGATGCACGACAACGCACGGCTAGGCAATTCACGGCAAGGCAAGGAAAGGGTAACGCAAGGCAAGGCACGGTCAGGCGAGGCAAGGCTAAGGCACGACAACGCAAGGCTAGGCAATGCACGGAAGGCAAGCAAAGAGGAACGGAAGGCAAGGAAGGCTAGGGAAAGCAGGGAAAGGCAAGGGTAACGGAAGGAACGGCACGGTAAGGGCAAAGAAGACTAAGGCACGACAACACAGGGCTAGGCAATGCAGGGCAAGGCAAGGAAATGGTAACGCAAGGCAAGGCACGGTTTGGGGAGGCAAAGCTAATGCACGACAACGCAAGGCTAGGCAGTGCACGGCTAGGCAAGGAAAGAGTAACGGAAGGAAAGGAAGGCAAGGCAAAGCAAGGCAAGGCAAGTGTAACAAAAGGCAAGGCACGGCAAGGGGAAACAAGGCTAAGGAACGGCAACGCACGGCTACGCAATGCACGGCCAGGCAAGGAAAGGGTAACGCAAGGCAAGGCACGGTGAGGCAAGGCAAGGCTGATGCACGACAACGCACGGCTAGGCAATGCACGGCAAGGCAAGGAAAGGGTAACGCAAGGCAAGGCACGGTCAGGCGAGGCAAGGCTAAGGCACGACAACGCAAGGCTAGGCAATGCACGGCAAGGCAAGGAAAGGGTAACGCAAGGCAAGGCAAGGTAAGGCGCGGCAAGGCTAAGGCACGACAACGCAAGGCTAGGAAATAAACGGAAGGCAAGCAAAGAGTAACGGAAGGCAAGGAAGGCAAGGGAAAGCAGGGGAAGGCAAGGGTAACGGAAGGAACGGCACGGTAAGGGGAAACAAGGCTAAGGCACGACAACGCAGGGCTAGCCAATGCACGGCAAGGAAAGGAAAGGGTAACGCAAGGCAAGGCACCGTTACGCGAGGCAAGGCTAAGGCACGACAACGCAAGGCTAGGCAATGCACGGAAGGCAAGCAAAGAGGAACGGAAGGCAAGGAAGGCTAGGGAAAGCAGGGAAAGGCAAGGGTAACGGAAGGAACGGCACGGTAAGGGCAAAGAAGACTAAGGCACGACAACACAGGGCTAGGCAATGCAGGGCAAGGCAAGGAAATGGTAACGCAAGGCAAGGCACGGTTTGGGGAGGCAAAGCTAATGCACGACAACGCAAGGCTAGGCAGTGCACGGCTAGGCAAGGAAAGAGTAACGGAAGGAAAGGAAGGCAAGGCAAAGCAAGGCAAGGCAAGTGTAACAAAAGGCAAGGCACGGCAAGGGAAAACAAGGCTAAGGAACGGCAACGCACGGCTACGCAATGCACGGCCAGGCAAGGAAAGGGTAACGCAAGGCAAGGCACGGTAAGGCAAGACAAGGCTAATGCACGGCAACGCACGGCTAGGCAATGCACGGCCAGGCAAGGAAAGGGTAACGCAAGGCAAGGCACGGTGAGGCAAGGCAAGGCAAATGCACGACAACGCACGGCTAGGCAATGCACGGCAAGGCAAGGAAAGAGTAACGCAAGGCAAGGCACGGTCAGGCGAGGCAAGGCTAAGGCACGACAACGCAAGGCTAGGCAATGAACGGAAGGCAAGCAAAGAGTAACGGAAGGCAAGGAAGGCAAGGGAAAGCAGGGGAAGGCAAGGGTAACGAAAGGAACGGCACTGTAAGGGGAAACAAGGCTAAGGCACGACAACACAGGGCTAGGCAATGCAGGGCAAGGCAAGGAAAGGGTAACGCAAGGCAAGGCACGGTTTGGGGAGGAAGGCGAATGCACGACAACGCAAGGCTAGGCAATGCACGGAAGGCAAGCAAAGAGTAACGGAAGGCAAAGATGGCAAGGGAAAGCAAGGCAAGGCAAGGGTAACCGAAGGAACGGCACGGCAAGGGGAAACAAGGCTAAGGCACGGCAACGCACGGCTAGGCAATGCACGGCAAGGCAAGGAAAGGGTAACGCAAGGCAAGGCACGGTGAGGCAAGGCAAGGCTGATGCACGACAACGCACGGCTAGGCAATGCACGGCACGGCAAGGAAAGGGTAACGCAAGGCAAGGCACGGTAAGGCGCGGCAAGGCTAAGGCACGACAACGCAAGGCTAGGCAATAAACGGAAGGCAAGCAAAGAGAAACGGAAGGCAAGGAAGGCAAGGGAAAGCAGGGGAAGGCAAGGGTAACGGAAGGAACGGCACGGTAAGGGGAAACAAGGCTAAGGCACGACAACGCAGGGCTAGCCAATGCACGGCAAGGAAAGGAAAGGGTAACGCAAGGCAAGGCACCGTTACGCGAGGCAAGGCTAAGGCACGACAACGCAAGGCTAGGCAATGCACGGAAGGCAAGCAAAGAGTAAAAGAAGGCAAGGAAGGCAAGGGAAAGCAAGGCAAGGCAAGGGTAACGGAAGGAACGGCACGGCAAGGGGAAACAAGGCTAAGGCACGGCAACGCACGGCTAGGCAATGCACGGCCAGGCAAGGAAAGGGTAACGCAAGTCAAGGCACGGTGAGGCAAGGCAAGGCAAATGCACGACAACGCACGGCTAGGCAATGCACGGCATGGCAAGGAAAGGGTAACGCAAGGCAAGGCACGGTCAGGCGAGGCAAGGCTAAGGCACGACAACGCAAGGCTAGACAATGGACGGAAGGCAAGCAAAGAGTAACGGAAGGCAAGGAAGGCAAGGGAAAGCAAGGGAAGGCAAGGGCAACGAAAGGAACGGCACGGTAAGGGGAAACAAAGCTAAGGCACGACAATGCAGGGCTAGGCAATGCACGGCAAGGCAAGGAAAGGGTAACGCAAGGCAAAGCACGGTGAGGCAAGACAAGGCAAATGCACGACAACGCACGGCTAGGCAATGCACGGCAAGGCAAGGAAAGGGTAACTCAAGGCAAGGCACGGTCAGGCGAGGCAAGGCTAAGGCACGACAACGCAAGGCTAGGCAATGCACGGAAGGCAAGCAAAGAGTAACAGAAGGCAAGGAAGGCAAGGGAAAGCAGGGGAAGGCAAGGGTAACGAAAGGAACGGCACGGTAAGGGGAAACAAGGCTAAGGCACGACAACACAGGGCTAGGCAATGCAGGGCAAGGCAAGGAAAGGGTAACGCAAGGCAAGGCACGGTGAGGCAAGGCAAGGCTGATGCACGACAACGCACGGCTAGGCAATGCACGGCAAGGCAAGGAAAGGGTAACGCAAGGCAAGGCACGGTCAGGCGAGGCCAGGCTAAGGCACGACAACGCAAGGCTAGGCAATGCACGGCAAGGCAAGGAAAGGATAACGCAAGGCAAGGCACGGTAAGGCGCGGCAAGGCTAAGGCACGACAACGCAAGGCTAGGCAATAAACGGAAGGCAAGCAAAGAGTAACGGAAGGCAAGGAAGGCAAGGGAAAGCAGGGGAAGGCAAGGGTAACGGAAGGAACGGCACGGCAAGGGGAAACAAGGCTAAGGCACGACAACGCAGGGCTAGCCAATGCACGGCAAGGAAAGGAAAGGGTAACGCAAGGCAAGGCACCGTTACGCGAGGCAAGGCTAAGGCACGACAACGCAAGGCTAGGCAATGCACGGAAGGCAAGCAAAGAGTAACGGAAGGCAAGGAAGGCAAGGGAAAGCAAGGCAAAGTAAGGGTAACGCAAGGCAAGGCACGGTGAGGCAAGGCAAGGCTGATGCACGACAACGCACGGCTAGGCAATTCACGGCAAGGCAAGGAAAGGGTAACGCAAGGCAAAGCACGGTCAGGCGAGGCAAGGCTAAGGCACGACAACGCAAGGCTAGGCAATGAACGGAAGGCAAGCAAAGAGTAACGGAAGGCAAGGAAGGCAAGGGAAAGCAAGGGAAGGCAAGGGCAACGAAAGGAACGGCACGGTAAGGGGAAACCAATTAAGGCACGACAATGCAGGGCTAGGCAATGCAGGGCAAGGCAAGGAAATGGTAACGCAAGGCAAGGCACGGTTTGGGGAGGCAAAGCTAATGCACGACAACGCAAGGCTAGGCAGTGCACGGCTAGGCAAGGAAAGAGTAACGGAAGGAAAGGAAGGCAAGGCAAAGCAAGGCAAGGCAAGTGTAACAAAAGGCAAGGCACGGCAAGGGGAAACAAGGCTAAGGAACGGCAACGCACGGCTACGCAATACACGGCCAGGCAAGGAAAGGGTAACGCAAGGTCTGGCACGGTAAGGCAAGACAAGGCTAATGCACGACAACGCACGGCTAGGCAATGCACGGCCAGGCAAGGAAAGGGTAACGCAAGGCAAGGCACGGTGAGGCAAGGCAAGGCAAATGCACGACAACGCACGGCTAGGCAATGCACGGCAAGGCAAGGAAAGCGTAACGCAAGGCAAGGCACGGTCAGGCGAGGCAAGGCTAAGGCACGACAACGCAAGGTTAGGCAATGAACGGAAGGCAAGCAAAGAGTAACGGAAGGCAAGGAAGGCAAGGGAAAGCAAGGCAAGGCAAGGGCAACGAAAGGAACGGCACGGTAAGGGGAAACAAAGCTAAGGCACGACAATGCAGGGCTAGGCAATTCACGGCAAGGCAAGGAAAGGGTAACGCAAGGCAAAGCACGGTGAGGCAAGACAAGGGAAATGCACGACAACGCACGGCTAGGCAATGCACGGCAAGGCAAGGAAAGGGTAACTCAAGGCAAGGCACCGTCAGGCGAGACAAGGCTAAGGCACGACAACGCAAGGCTAGGCAATGCACGGAAGGCAAGGAAAGAGTAACGGAAGGCAAGGAAGGCAAGGGAAATCAAGGCAAGGCAAGGGTAACAGAAGGAACGGCACGGCAAGGGGAAACAAGGCTAAGGCACGGCAACGCACGGCTAGGCAATGCACGGCAAGGCAAGGAAAGGGTAACGCAAGGCAAGGCACGGTGAGGCAAGGCAAGGCTGATGCACGACAACGCACGGCTAGGCAATGCACGGCAAGGCAAGGAAAGGGTAACGCAAGGCAAGGCACGGTCAGGCGAGGCAAGGCTAAGGCACGACAACGCAAGGCTAGGCAATGAACGGAAGGCAAGCAAAGAGTAACGGAAGGCAAGGAAGGCAAGGGAAAGCAAGGGAAGGCAAGGGCAACGAAAGGAACGGCACGGTAAGGGGAAATACAGCTAAGGCACGACAATGCAGGGCTAGGCCATGCACGGCAAGGCAAGGAAAGGGTAATGCAAGGCAAAGCACGGTGAGGCAAGACAAGGCAAATGCACGACAACGCACGGCTAGGCAATGCACGGCAAGGCAAGGAAAGGGTAACTCAAGGCAAGGCACGGTCAGGCGAGGCAAGGCTAAGGCACGACAACGCAAGGCTAGGCAATGCACGGCAAGGCAAGGAAAGGGTAACGCAAGGCAAGGCACGGTAAGGCGCGGCAAGGCTAAGGCACGACAACGCAAGGCTAGGAAATAAACGGAAGGCAAGCAAAGAGTAACGGAAGGCAAGGAAGGCAAGGGAAAGCAGGGGAAGGCAAGGGTAACGGAAGGAACGGCACGGTAAGGGGAAACAAGGCTAAGGCACGACAACGCAGGGCTAGCCAATGCACGGCAAGGAAAGGAAAGGGTAACGCAAGGCAAGGCACCGTTACGCGAGGCAAGGCTAAGGCACGACAACGCAAGGCTAGGCAATGCACGGAAGGCAAGCAAAGAGTAACGGAAGGAAAGGAAGGCAAGGGAAAGCAAGGCAAGGCAAGGGTAACGGAAGGAACGGCACGGCAAGGGGAAACAAGGCTAAGGCACGGCAACGCACGGCTAGGCAATGCACGGAAGGAAAGCAAAGAGTAACGGAAGGCAATGAAAGGAAGGGAAAGCAAGGCAAGGTAAGGGTAACGCAAGGCAAGGCACGGTGAGGCAAGGCAAGGCTGATGCACGACAACGCACGGCTAGGCAATTCACGGCAAGGCAAGGAAAGGGTAACGCAAGGCAAGGCACGGTCAGGCGAGGCAAGGCTAAGGCACGACAACGCAAGGCTAGGCAATAAACGGAAGGCAAGCAAAGAGTAACGGAAGGCAAGGAAGGCAAGGGAAAGCAAGGGAAGGCAAGGGCAACGAAAGGAACGGCACGGTAAGGGGAAACAAAGCTAAGGCACTACAATGGAGGGCTAGGCAATGCACGGCAAGGCAAGGAAAGGGTAACGCAAGGCAAGGCACGGTTCGGGGTGGAAGGCGAATGCACGACAACGCAAGGCTAGGCAATGCACGGAAGGCAAGCAAAGAGTAACGGAAGGCAAGGAAGGCAAGGGAAAGCAAGGCAAGGCAAGGGTAACAGAAGGAACGGTACGGCAAGGGGAAACGAGGCTAAGGCACGACAACGCACGGCTAGGCAAGGCACGGCAAGGTAAGGAAAGGGTAACGCAAGGCAAGGCACGGTGAGGCAAGGCAAGGCTGATGCACGACAACGCACGGCTAGGCAATGCACGGCAAGGCAAGGAAAGGGTAACGCAAGGCAAGGCACGGTCAGGCGAGGCAAGGCTAAGGCACGACAACGCAAGGCTAGGCAATGCACGGCAAGACAAGGAAAGGGTAACGCAAGGCAAGGCACGGTAAGGCGCGGCAAGGCTAAGGCACGACAACGCAAGGCTAGGAAATAAACGGAAGGCAAGCAAAGAGTAACGGAAGGCAAGGAAGGCAAGGGAAAGCAGGGGAAGGCAAGGGTAACGGAAGGAACGGCACGGTAAGGGGAAACAAGGCTAAGGCACGACAACGCAGGGCTAGCCAATGCACGGCAAGGAAAGGAAAGGGTAACGCAAGGCAAGGCACCGTTACGCGAGGCAAGGCTAAGGCACGACAACGCAAGGCTAGGCAATGCACGGAAGGCAAGCAAAGAGTAACGGAAGGCAAGGAAGGCAAGGGAAAGCAAGGCAAGGCAAGGGTAACGGAAGGAACGGCACGGCAAGGGGAAACAAGGCTAAGGCACGGCAACGCACGGCTAGGCAATGCACGGAAGGAAAGCAAAGAGTAACGGAAGGCAATGAAAGGAAGGGAAAGCAAGGCAAGGTAAGGGTAACGCAAGGCAAGGCACGGTGAGGCAAGGCAAGGCTGATGCACGACAACGCACGGCTAGGCAATTCACAGCAAGGCAAGGAAAGGGTAACGCAAGGCAAGGCACTGTCAGGCGAGGCAAGGCTAAGGCACGACAACGCAAGGCTAGGCAATGCACGGAAGGAAAGCAAAGAGTAACGGAAGGCAATGAAAGGAAGGGAAAGCAAGGCAAGGTAAGGGTAACGCAAGGCAAGGCACGGTGAGGCAAGGCAAGGCTGATGCACGACAACGCACGGCTAGGCAATTCACGGCAAGGCAAGGAAAGGGTAACGCAAGGCAAGGCACGGTCAGGCGAGGCAAGGCTAAGGCACGACAACGCAAGGCTAGGCAATGCACGGAAGGCAAGCAAAGAGGAACGGAAGGCAAGGAAGGCTAGGGAAAGCAGGGAAAGGCAAGGGTAACGGAAGGAACGGCACGGTAAGGGCAAAGAAGACTAAGGCACGACAACACAGGGCTAGGCAATGCAGGGCAAGGCAAGGAAATGGTAACGCAAGGCAAGGCACGGTTTGGGGAGGCAAAGCTAATGCACGACAACGCAAGGCTAGGCAGTGCACGGCTAGGCAAGGAAAGAGTAACGGAAGGAAAGGAAGGCAAGGCAAAGCAAGGCAAGGCAAGTGTAACAAAAGGCAAGGCACGGCAAGGGGAAACAAGGCTAAGGAACGGCAACGCACGGCTACGCAATGCACGGCCAGGCAAGGAAAGGGTAACGCAAGGCAAGGCACGGTGAGGCAAGGCAAGGCTGATGCACGACAACGCACGGCTAGGCAATGCACGGCAAGGCAAGGAAAGGGTAACGCAAGGCAAGGCACGGTCAGGCGAGGCAAGGCTAAGGCACGACAACGCAAGGCTAGGCAATGCACGGCAAGGCAAGGAAAGGGTAACGCAAGGCAAGGCAAGGTAAGGCGCGGCAAGGCTAAGGCACGACAACGCAAGGCTAGGAAATAAACGGAAGGCAAGCAAAGAGTAACGGAAGGCAAGGAAGGCAAGGGAAAGCAGGGGAAGGCAAGGGTAACGGAAGGAACGGCACGGTAAGGGGAAACAAGGCTAAGGCACGACAACGCAGGGCTAGCCAATGCACGGCAAGGAAA
The DNA here is from genome assembly GCF_037893015.1 of Macrotis lagotis. Lineage (NCBI taxonomy): Eukaryota > Metazoa > Chordata > Mammalia > Peramelemorphia > Peramelidae > Macrotis > Macrotis lagotis. The sequence goes on from NW_027422099.1 coordinate 26,060, forward strand.
GGAAAGGGTAACGCAAGGCAAGGCACCGTTACGCGAGGCAAGGCTAAGGCACGACAACGCAAGGCTAGGCAATGCACGGAAGGCAAGCAAAGAGGAACGGAAGGCAAGGAAGGCTAGGGAAAGCAGGGAAAGGCAAGGGTAACGGAAGGAACGGCACGGTAAGGGCAAAGAAGACTAAGGCACGACAACACAGGGCTAGGCAATGCAGGGCAAGGCAAGGAAATGGTAACGCAAGGCAAGGCACGGTTTGGGGAGGCAAAGCTAATGCACGACAACGCAAGGCTAGGCAGTGCACGGCTAGGCAAGGAAAGAGTAACGGAAGGAAAGGAAGGCAAGGCAAAGCAAGGCAAGGCAAGTGTAACAAAAGGCAAGGCACGGCAAGGGAAAACAAGGCTAAGGAACGGCAACGCACGGCTACGCAATGCACGGCCAGGCAAGGAAAGGGTAACGCAAGGCAAGGCACGGTAAGGCAAGACAAGGCTAATGCACGACAACGCACGGCTAGGCAATGCACGGCCAGGCAAGGAAAGGGTAACGCAAGGCAAGGCACGGTGAGGCAAGGCAAGGCAAATGCACGACAACGCACGGCTAGGCAATGCACGGCAAGGCAAGGAAAGCGTAACGCAAGGCAAGGCACGGTCAGGCGAGGCAAGGCTAAGGCACGACAACGCAAGGTTAGGCAATGAACGGAAGGCAAGCAAAGAGTAACGGAAGGCAAGGAAGGCAAGGGAAAGCAAGGCAAGGCAAGGGCAACGAAAGGAACGGCACGGTAAGGGGAAACAAAGCTAAGGCACGACAATGCAGGGCTAGGCAATTCACGGCAAGGCAAGGAAAGGGTAACGCAAGGCAAAGCACGGTGAGGCAAGACAAGGCAAATGCACGACAACGCACGGCTAGGCAATGCACGGCAAGGCAAGGAAAGGGTAACTCAAGGCAAGGCACCGTCAGGCGAGACAAGGCTAAGGCACGACAACGCAAGGCTAGGCAATGCACGGAAGGCAAGCAAAGAGTAACGGAAGGCAAGGAAGGCAAGGGAAATCAAGGCAAGGCAAGGGTAACAGAAGGAACGGCACGGCAAGGGGAAACAAGGCTAAGGCACGGCAACGCACGGCTAGGCAATGCACGGCAAGGCAAGGAAAGGGTAACGCAAGGCAAGGCACGGTGAGGCAAGGCAAGGCTGATGCACGACAACGCACGGCTAGGCAATGCACGGCAAAGCAAGGAAAGGGTAACGCAAGGCAAGGCACGGTCAGGCGAGGCAAGGCTAAGGCACGACAACGCAAGGCTAGGCAATGAACGGAAGGCAAGCAAAGAGTAACGGAAGGCAAGGAAGGCAAGGGAAAGCAAGGGAAGGCAAGGGCAACGAAAGGAACGGCACGGTAAGGGGAAATATAGCTAAGGCACGACAATGCAGGGCTAGGCCATGCACGGCAAGGCAAGGAAAGGGTAATGCAAGGCAAAGCACGGTGAGGCAAGACAAGGCAAATGCACGACAACGCACGGCTAGGCAATGCACGGCAAGGCAAGGAAAGGGTAACTCAAGGCAAGGCACGGTCAGGCGAGGCAAGGCTAAGGCACGACAACGCAAGGCTAGGCAATGCACGGAAGGCAAGCAAAGAGTAACAGAAGGCAAGGAAGGCAAGGGAAAGCAGGGGAAGGCAAGGGTAACGAAAGGAACGGCACGGTAAGGGGAAACAAAGCTAAGGCACTACAATGCAGGGCTAGGCAATGCACGGCAAGGCAAGGAAAGGGTAACGCAAGGCAAGGCACGGTTCGGGGAGGAAGGCGAATGCACGACAACGCAAGGCTAGGCAATGCACGGAAGGCAAGCAAAGAGTAACGGAAGGCAAGGAAGGCAAGGGAAAGCAAGGCAAGGCAAGGGTAACAGAAGGAACGGCACGGCAAGGGGAAACGAGGCTAAGGCACGGCAACGCACGGCTAGCCAATGCACGGCAAGGAAAGGAAAGGGTAACGCAAGGCAAGGCACGGTCAGGCGAGGCAAGGCTAAGGCACGACAACGCAAGGCTAGGCAATGCACGGAAGGCAAGCAAAGAGTAACGGAAGGCAAGGAAGGCAAGGGAAAGCAGGGAAAGGCAAGGGTAACGGAAGGAACGGCACGGTAAGGGCAAAGAAGACTAAGGCACGACAACGCAGGGCTAGGCAATGCACGGCAAGGCAAGGAAAGGGTAACGCAAGGCAAGGCACGGTTTGGCGAGGCAAGGCTAAGGCACGACAACGCAAGGCTAGGCAGTGCACGGCTAGGCAAGGAAAGAGTAACGGAAGGAAAGGAAGGCAAGGCAAAGCAAGGCAAGGCAAGTGTAACAAAAGGCAAGGCACGGCAAGGGGAAACAAGGCTAAGGAACGGCAACGCACGGCTACGCAATGCACGGCCAGGCAAGTAAGGGTAACGCAAGGCAAGGCACGGTGAGGCAAGGCAAGGCAAATGCACGACAACGCACGGCTAGGCAATGCACGGCAAGGCAAGGAAAGGGTAACGCAAGGCAAGGCACGGTCAGGCGAGGCAAGGCTAAGGCACGACAACGCAAGGCTAGGCAATGAACGGAAGGCAAGCAAAGAGTAACGGAAGGCAAGGAAGGCAAGGGAAAGCAAGGGAAGGCAAGGGTAACGAAAGGAACGGCACGGTAAGGGGAAACAAGGCTAAGGCACGACAACACAGGGCTAGGCAATGCAGGGCAAGGCAAGGAAAGGGTAACGCAAGGCAAGGCACGGTTTGGGGAGGCAAGGCTAATGCACGACAACGCAAGGCTAGGCAATGCACGGAAGGCAAGCAAAGAGTAACGGAAGGCAAGGAAGGCAAGGGAAAGCAAGGCAAGGCAAGGGTAACCGAAGGAACGGCACGGCAAGGGGAAACAAGGCTAAGGCACGGCAACGCACGGCTAGGCAATGCACGGCAAGGCAAGGAAAGGGTAACGCAAGGCAAGGCACGGTGAGGCAAGGCAAGGCTGATGCACGACAACGCACGGCTAGGCAATGCACGGCAAGGCAAGGAAAGGGTAACGCAAGGCAAGGCACGGTCAGGCGAGGCAAGGCTAAGGCACTAGAACGCAAGGCTAGGCAATGCACGGCACGGCAAGGAAAGGGTAACGCAAGGCAAGGCACGGTAAGGCGCGGCAAGGCTAAGGCACGACAACGCAAGGCTAGGCAATGCACGGCAAGGAAAGGAAAGGGTAACGCAAGGCAAGGCACCGTTACGCGAGGCAAGGCTAAGGCACGACAACGCAAGGCTAGGCAATGCACGGAAGGCAAGCAAAGAGTAACGGAAGGCAAGGAAGGCAAGGGAAAGCAAGGCAAGGCAAGGGTAACGGAAGGAACGGCACGGCAAGGGGAAACAAGGCTAAGGCACGGCAACGCACGGCTAGGCAATGCACGGCCAGGCAAGGAAAGGGTAACGCAAGGCAAGGCACGGTGAGGCAAGGCAAGGCAAATGCACGACAACGCACGGCTAGGCAATGCACGGCATGGCAAGGAAAGGGTAACGCAAGGCAAGGCACGGTCAGGCGAGGCAAGGCTAAGGCACGACAACGCAAGGCTAGGCAATGAACGGAAGGCAAGCAAAGAGTAACGGAAGGCAAGGAAGGCAAGGGAAAGCAAGGGAAGGCAAGGGCAAAGAAAGGAACGGCACGGTAAGGGGAAACAAAGCTAAGGCACGACAATGCAGGGCTAGGCAATGCACGGCAAGGCAAGGAAAGGGTAACGCAAGGCAAAGCACGGTGAGGCAAGACAAGGCAAATGCACGACAACGCACGGCTAGGCAATGCACGGCAAGGCAAGGAAAGGGTAACTCAAGGCAAGGCACGGTCAGGCGAGGCAAGGCTAAGGCACGACAACGCAAGGCTAGGCAATGCACGGAAGGCAAGCAAAGAGTAACAGAAGGCAACGAAGGCAAGGGAAAGCAGGGGAAGGCAAGGGTAACGAAAGGAACGGCACGGTAAGGGGAAACAAGGCTAAGGCACGACAACACAGGGCTAGGCAATGCAGGGCAAGGCAAGGAAAGGGTAACACAAGGCAAGGCACGGTGAGGCAAGGCAAGGCTGATGCACGACAACGCACGGCTACGCAATGCACGGCAAGGCAAGGAAAGGGTAACGCAAGGCAAGGCACGGTCAGGCGAGGCAAGGCTAAGGCACGACAACGCAAGGCTAGGCAATGCACGGCAAGGCAAGGAAAGGGTAACGCAAGGCAAGGCACGGTAAGGCGCGGCAAGGCTAAGGCACGACAACGCAAGGCTAGGCAATAAACGGAAGGCAAGCAAAGAGTAACGGAAGGCAAGGAAGGCAAGGGAAAGCAGGGGAAGGCAAGGGTAACGGAAGGAACGGCACGGTAAGGGGAAACAAGGCTAAGGCACGACAACGCAGGGCTAGCCAATGCACGGCAAGGAAAGGAAAGGGTAACGCAAGGCAAGGCACCGTTACGCGAGGCAAGGCTAAGGCACGACAACGCAAGGCTAGGCAATGCACGGAAGGCAAGCAAAGAGTAACGGAAGGCAAGGAAGGCAAGGGAAAGCAAGGCAAGGCAAGGGTAACAAGGGTAACGCAAGGCAAGGCACGGTGAGGCAAGGCAAGGCAAATGCACGACAACGCACGGCTAGGCAATGCAGGGCAAGGCAAGGAAATGGTAACGCAAGGCAAGGCACGGCAAGGCAAGGCTAGGCAGTGCACGGCTAGGCAAGGAAAGAGTAACGGAAGGAAAGGAAGGCAAGGCAAAGCAAGGCAAGGCAAGTGTAACAAAAAGCAAGGCACGGCAAGGGGAAACAAGGCTAAGGAACGGCAACGCACGGCTACGCAATGCACGGACAGGCAAGGAAAGGGTAACGCAAGGTCTGGCACGGTAAGGCAAGACAAGGCTAATGCACGACAACGCACGGCTAGGCAATGCACGGCCAGGCAAGGAAAGGGTAACGCAAGGCAAGGCACGGTGAGGTAAGGCAAGGCAAATGCACGACAACGCACGGCTAGGCAATGCACGGCAAGGCAAGGAAAGGGTAACGCAAGGCAAGGCACGGTCAGGCGAGGCAAGGCTAAGGCACGACAACGCAAGGTTAGGCAATGAACGGAAGGCAAGCAAAGAGTAACGGAAGGCAAGGAAGGCAAGGGAAAGCAAGGGAAGGCAAGGGCAACGAAAGGAACGGCACCGTAAGGGGAAACAAAGCTAAGGCACGACAATGCAGGGCTAGGCAATTCACGGCAAGGCAAGGAAAGGGTAACGCAAGGCAAAGCACGGTGAGGCAAGACAAGGCAAATGCACGACAACGCACGGCTAGGCAATGCACGGCAAGGCAAGGAAAGGGTAACTCAAGGCAAGGCACCGTCAGGCGAGACAAGGCTAAGGCACGACAACGCAAGGCTAGGCAATGCACGGAAGGCAAGCAAAGAGTAACGGAAGGCAAGGAAGGCAAGGGAAAGCAAGGCAAGGCAAGGGTAACAGAAGGAACGGCACGGCAAGGGGAAACAAGGCTAAGGCACGGCAACGCACGGCTAGGCAATGCACGGCAAGGCAAGGAAAGGGTAACGCAAGGCAAGGCACGGTGAGGCAAGGCAAGGCTGATGCACGACAACGCACGGCTAGGCAATGCACGGCAAGGCAAGGAAAGGGTAACGCAAGGCAAGGCACGGTCAGGCGAGGCAAGGCTAAGGCACGACAACGCAAGGCTAGGCAATGAACGGAAGGCAAGCAAAGAGTAACGGAAGGCAAGGAAGGCAAGGGAAAGCAAGGGAAGGCAAGGGCAACGAAAGGAACGGCACGGTAAGGGGAAATACAGCTAAGGCACGACAATGCAGGGCTAGGCCATGCACGGCAAGGCAAGGAAAGGGTAACGCAAGGCAAAGCACGGTGAGGCAAGACAAGGCAAATGCACGACAACGCACGGCTAGGCAATGCACGGCAAGGCAATGAAAGGGTAACTCAAGGCAAGGCACGGTCAGGCGAGGCAAGGCTAAGGCACGACAACGCAAGGCTAGGCAATGCACGGAAGGCAAGCAAAGAGTAACAGAAGGCAAGGAAGGCAAGGGAAAGCAGGGGAAGGCAAGGGTAACGAAAGTAACGGCACGGTAAGGGGAAACAAGGCTAAGGCACGACAACACAGCGCTAGGCAATGCAGGGCAAGGCAAGGAAAGGGTAACGCAAGGCAAGGCACGGTGAGGCAAGGCAAGGCTGATGCACGACAACGCACGGCTAGGCAATGCACGGCAAGGCAAGGAAAGGGTAACGCAAGGCAAGGCACGGTAAGGCGCGGCAAGGCTAAGGCACGACAACGCAAGGCTAGGCAATAAACGGAAGGCAAGCAAAGAGTAACGGAAGGCAAGGAAGGCAAGGGAAAGCAAGGGAAGGCAAGGGCAACGAAAGGAACGGCACGGTAAGGGGAAACAAAGCTAAGGCACTACAATGCAGGGCTAGGCAATGCACGGCAAGGCAAGGAAAGGGTAACGCAAGGCAAGGCACGGTTCGGGGAGGAAGGCGAATGCACGACAACGCAAGGCTAGGCAATGCACGGAAGGCAAGCAAAGAGTAACGGAAGGCAAGGAAGGCAAGGGAAAGCAAGGCAAGGCAAGGGTAACAGAAGGAACGGCACGGCAAGGGGAAACGAGGCTAAGGCACGGCAACGCACGGCTAGGCAATGCACGGCAAGGCAAGGAAAGGGTAACGCAAGGCAAGGCACGGTGAGGCAAGGCAAGGCTGATGCACGACAACGCACGGCTAGGCAATGCACGGCAAGGCAAGGAAAGGGTAACGCAAGGCAAGGCACGGTCAGGCGAGGCAAGGCTAAGGCACGACAACGCAAGGCTAGGCAATGCACGGCAAGGCAAGGAAAGGGTAACGCAAGGCAAGGCACGGTAAGGCGCGGCAAGGCTAAGGCACGACAACGCAAGGCTAGGCAATAAACGGAAGGCAAGCAAAGAGTAACGGAAGGCAAGGAAGGCAAGGGAAAGCAGGGGAAGGCAAGGGTAACGGAAGGAACGGCACGGTAAGGGGAAACAAGGCTAAGGCACGACAACGCAGGGCTAGCCAATGCACGGCAAGGAAAGGAAAGGGTAACGCAAGGCAAGGCACCGTTACGCGAGGCAAGGCTAAGGCACGACAACGCAAGGCTAGGCAATGCACGGAAGGCAAGCAAAGAGTAACGGAAGGCAAGGAAGGCAAGGGAAAGCAAGGCAAGGCAAGGGTAACGGAAGGAACGGCACGGCAAGGGGAAACAAGGCTAAGGCACGGCAACGCACGGCTAGGCAATGCACGGAAGGAAAGCAAAGAGTAACGGAAGGCAATGAAAGGAAGGGAAAGCAAGGCAAGGTAAGGGTAACGCAAGGCAAGGCACGGTGAGGCAAGGCAAGGCTGATGCACGACAACGCACGGCTAGGCAATTCACGGCAAGGCAAGGAAAGGGTAACGCAAGGCAAGGCACTGTCAGGCGAGGCAAGGCTAAGGCACGACAACGCAAGGCTAGGCAATGCACGGAAGGAAAGCAAAGAGTAACGGAAGGCAATGAAAGGAAGGGAAAGCAAGGCAAGGTAAGGGTAACGCAAGGCAAGGCACGGTGAGGCAAGGCAAGGCTGATGCACGACAACGCACGGCTAGGCAATTCACGGCAAGGCAAGGAAAGGGTAACGCAAGGCAAGGCACGGTCAGGCGAGGCAAGGCTAAGGCACGACAACGCAAGGCTAGGCAATGCACGGAAGGCAAGCAAAGAGGAACGGAAGGCAAGGAAGGCTAGGGAAAGCAGAGAAAGGCAAGGGTAACGGAAGGAACGGCACGGTAAGGGCAAAGAAGACTAAGGCACGACAACACAGGGCTAGGCAATGCAGGGCAAGGCAAGGAAATGGTAACGCAAGGCAAGGCACGGTTTGGGGAGGCAAAGCTAATGCACGACAACGCAAGGCTAGGCAGTGCACGGCTAGGCAAGGAAAGAGTAACGGAAGGAAAGGAAGGCAAGGCAAAGCAAGGCAAGGCAAGTGTAACAAAAGGCAAGGCACGGCAAGGGGAAACAAGGCTAAGGAACGGCAACGCACGGCTACGCAATGCACGGCCAGGCAAGGAAAGGGTAACGGAAGGCAAGGCACGGTAAGGCAAGACAAAGCTAATGCACGACAACGCACGGCTAGGCAATGCACGGCCAGGCAAGGAAAGGGTAACGCAAGGAAAGGCACGGTGAGGCAAGGCAAGGCAAATGCACGACAACGCACGGCTAGGCAATGCACGGCAAGGCAAGGAAAGAGTAACGCAAGGCAAGGCACGGTCAGGCGAGGCAAGGCTAAGGCACGACAACGCAAGGCTAGGCAATGAACGGAAGGCAAGCAAAGAGTAACGGAAGGCAAGGGTAACGAAAGGAACGGCACGGTAAGGGGAAACAAGGCTAAGGCACGACAACGCAGGGCTAGCCAATGCACGGCAAGGAAAGGAAAGGGTAACGCAAGGCAAGGCACCGTTACGCGAGGCAAGGCTAAGGCACGACAACGCAAGGCTAGGCAATGCACGGAAGGCAAGCAAAGAGTAACGGAAGGCAAGGAAGGCAAGGGAAAGCAGGGGAAGGCAAGGGTAACGGAAGGAACGGCACGGTAAGGGGAAACAAGGCTAAGGCACGACAACGCAGGGCTAGCCAATGCACGGCAAGGAAAGGAAAGGGTAACGCAAGGCAAGGCACCGTTACGCGAGGCAAGGCTAAGGCACGACAACGCAAGGCTAGGCAATGCACGGAAGGCAAGCAAAGAGTAACGGAAGGCAAGGAAGGCAAGGGAAAGCAAGGCAAGGCAAGGGTAACGGAAGGAACGGCACGGCAAGGGGAAACAAGGCTAAGGCACGGCAACGCACGGCTAGGCAATGCACGGCCAGGCAAGGAAAGGGTAACGCAAGGCAAGGCACGGTGAGGCAAGGCAAGGCAAATGCACGACAACGCACGGCTAGGCAATGCACGGCATGGCAAGGAAAGGGTAACGCAAGGCAAGGCACGGTCAGGCGAGGCAAGGCTAAGGCACGACAACGCAAGGCTAGGCAATGCACGGAAGGCAAGCAAAGAGTAACAGAAGGCAAGGAAGGCAAGGGAAAGCAGGGGAAGGCAAGGGTAACGAAAGGAACGGCACGGTAAGGGGAAACAAGGCTAAGGCACGACAACACAGGGCTAGGCAATGCAGGGCAAGGCAAGGAAAGGGTAACGCAAGGCAAGGCACGGTGAGGCAAGGCAAGGCTGATGCACGACAACGCACGGCTAGGCAATGCACGGCAAGGCAAGGAAAGGGTAACGCAAGGCAAGGCACGGTCAGGCGAGGCAAGGCTAAGGCACGACAACGCAAGGCTAGGCAATGCACGGCAAGGCAAGGAAAGGGTAACGCAAGGCAAGGCACGGTAAGGCGCGGCAAGGCTAAGGCACGACAACGCAAGGCTAGGCAATAAACGGAAGGCAAGCAAAGAATAACGGAAGGCAAGGAAGGCAAGGGAAAGCAGGGGAAGGCAAGGGTAACTGAAGGAACGGCACGGTAAGGGGAAACAAGGCTAAGGCACGACAACGCAGGGCTAGCCAATGCACGGCAAGGAAAGGAAAGGGTAACGCAAGGCAAGGCACCGTTACGCGAGGCAAGGCTAAGGCACGACAACGCAAGGCTAGGCAATGCACGGAAGGCAAGCAAAGAGTAACGGAAGGCAAGGAAGGCAAGGGAAAGCAAGGCAACGTAAGGGTAACGCAAGGCAACGCACGGTGAGGCAAGGCAAGGCTGATGCACGACAACGCACGGCTAGGCAATTCACGGCAAGGCAAGGAAAGGGTAACGCAAGGCAAAGCACGGTCAGGCGAGGCAAGGCTAAGGCACGACAACGCAAGGCTAGGCAATGAACGGAAGGCAAGCAAAGAGTAACGGAAGGCAAGGAAGGCAAGGGAAAGCAAGGGAAGGCAAGGGAAGGCAAGGGCAACGAGAGAAACGGCACGGTAAGGGGAAAGCAACTAAGGCACGACAATGCAGGGCTAGGCAATGCAGGGCAAGGCAAGGAAATGGTAACGCAAGGCAAGGCACGGTTTGGGGAGGCAAAGCTAATGCACGACAACGCAAGGCTAGGCAGTGCACGGCTAGGCAAGGAAAGAGTAACGGAAGGAAAGGAAGGCAAGGCAAAGCAAGGCAAGGCAAGTGTAACAAACGGCAAGGCACGGCAAGGGGAAACAAGGCTAAGGAACGGCAACGCACGGCTACGCAATGCACGGCCAGGCAAGGAAAGGGTAACGCAAGGTCTGGCACGGTAAGGCAAGACAAGGCTAATGCACGACAACGCACGGCTAGGCAATGCACGGCCAGGCAAGGAAAGGGTAACGCAAGGCAAGGCACGGTGAGGCAAGGCAAGGCAAATGCACGACAACGCACGGCTAGGCAATGCACGGCAAGGCAAGGAAAGGGTAACGCAAGGCAAGGCACGGTCAGGCGAGGCAAGGCTAAGGCACGACAACGCAAGGCTAGGAAATAAACGGAAGGCAAGCAAAGAGTAACGGAAGGCAAGGAAGGCAAGGGAAAGCAGGGGAAGGCAAGGGTAACGGAAGGAACGGCACGGTAAGGGGAAACAAGGCTAAGGCACGACAACGCAGGGCTAGCCAATGCACGGCAAGGAAAGGAAAGGGTAACGCAAGGCAAGGCACCGTTACGCGAGGCAAGGCTAAGGCACGACAACGCAAGGCTAGGCAATGCACGGAAGGCAAGCAAAGAGTAACGGAAGGCAAGGAAGGCAAGGGAAAGCAAGGCAAGGCAAGGGTAACGGAAGGAACGGCACGGCAAGGGGAAACAAGGCTAAGGCACGGCAACGCACGGCTAGGCAATGCACGGAAGGAAAGCAAAGAGTAACGGAAGGCAATGAAAGGAAGGGAAAGCAAGGCAAGGTAAGGGTAACGCAAGGCAAGGCACGGTGAGGCAAGGCAAGGCTGATGCACGACAACGCACGGCTAGGCAATTCACGGCAAGGCAAGGAAAGGGTAACGCAAGGCAAGGCACTGTCAGGCGAGGCAAGGCTAAGGCACGACAACGCAAGGCTAGGCAATGCACGGAAGGAAAGCAAAGAGTAACGGAAGGCAATGAAAGGAAGGGAAAGCAAGGCAAGGTAAGGGTAACGCAAGGCAAGGCACGGTGAGGCAAGGCAAGGCTGATGCACGACAACGCACGGCTAGGCAATTCACGGCAAGGCAAGGAAAGGGTAACGCAAGGCAAGGCACGGTCAGGCGAGGCAAGGCTAAGGCACGACAACGCAAGGCTAGGCAATGCACGGAAGGCAAGCAAAGAGGAACGGAAGGCAAGGAAGGCTAGGGAAAGCAGGGAAAGGCAAGGGTAACGGAAGGAACGGCACGGTAAGGGCAAAGAAGACTAAGGCACGACAACACAGGGCTAGGCAATGCAGGGCAAGGCAAGGAAATGGTAACGCAAGGCAAGGCACGGTTTGGGGAGGCAAAGCTAATGCACGACAACGCAAGGCTAGGCAGTGCACGGCTAGGCAAGGAAAGAGTAACGGAAGGAAAGGAAGGCAAGGCAAAGCAAGGCAAGGCAAGTGTAACAAAAGGCAAGGCACGGCAAGGGGAAACAAGGCTAAGGAACGGCAACGCACGGCTACGCAATGCACGGCCAGGCAAGGAAAGGGTAACGCAAGGCAAGGCACGGTGAGGCAAGGCAAGGCTGATGCACGACAACGCACGGCTAGGCAATGCACGGCAAGGCAAGGAAAGGGTAACGCAAGGCAAGGCACGGTCAGGCGAGGCAAGGCTAAGGCACGACAACGCAAGGCTAGGCAATGCACGGCAAGGCAAGGAAAGGGTAACGCAAGGCAAGGCAAGGTAAGGCGCGGCAAGGCTAAGGCACGACAACGCAAGGCTAGGAAATAAACGGAAGGCAAGCAAAGAGTAACGGAAGGCAAGGAAGGCAAGGGAAAGCAGGGGAAGGCAAGGGTAACGGAAGGAACGGCACGGTAAGGGGAAACAAGGCTAAGGCACGACAACGCAGGGCTAGCCAATGCACGGCAAGGAAAGGAAAGGGTAACGCAAGGCAAGGCACCGTTACGCGAGGCAAGGCTAAGGCACGACAACGCAAGGCTAGGCAATGCACGGAAGGCAAGCAAAGAGGAACGGAAGGCAAGGAAGGCTAGGGAAAGCAGGGAAAGGCAAGGGTAACGGAAGGAACGGCACGGTAAGGGCAAAGAAGACTAAGGCACGACAACACAGGGCTAGGCAATGCAGGGCAAGGCAAGGAAATGGTAACGCAAGGCAAGGCACGGTTTGGGGAGGCAAAGCTAATGCACGACAACGCAAGGCTAGGCAGTGCACGGCTAGGCAAGGAAAGAGTAACGGAAGGAAAGGAAGGCAAGGCAAAGCAAGGCAAGGCAAGTGTAACAAAAGGCAAGGCACGGCAAGGGGAAACAAGGCTAAGGAACGGCAACGCACGGCTACGCAATGCACGGCCAGGCAAGGAAAGGGTAACGCAAGGCAAGGCACGGTAAGGCAAGACAAGGCTAATGCACGGCAACGCACGGCTAGGCAATGCACGGCCAGGCAAGGAAAGGGTAACGCAAGGCAAGGCACGGTGAGGCAAGGCAAGGCAAATGCACGACAACGCACGGCTAGGCAATGCACGGCAAGGCAAGGAAAGAGTAACGCAAGGCAAGGCACGGTCAGGCGAGGCAAGGCTAAGGCACGACAACGCAAGGCTAGGCAATGAACGGAAGGCAAGCAAAGAGTAACGGAAGGCAAGGAAGGCAAGGGAAAGCAGGGGAAGGCAAGGGTAACGAAAGGAACGGCACTGTAAGGGGAAACAAGGCTAAGGCACGACAACACAGGGCTAGGCAATGCAGGGCAAGGCAAGGAAAGGGTAACGCAAGGCAAGGCACGGTTTGGGGAGGAAGGCGAATGCACGACAACGCAAGGCTAGGCAATGCACGGAAGGCAAGCAAAGAGTAACGGAAGGCAAAGATGGCAAGGGAAAGCAAGGCAAGGCAAGGGTAACCGAAGGAACGGCACGGCAAGGGGAAACAAGGCTAAGGCACGGCAACGCACGGCTAGGCAATGCACGGCAAGGCAAGGAAAGGGTAACGCAAGGCAAGGCACGGTGAGGCAAGGCAAGGCTGATGCACGACAACGCACGGCTAGGCAATGCACGGCAAGGCAAGGAAAGGGTAACGCAAGGCAAGGCACGGTCAGGCGAGGCAAGGCTAAGGCACGACAACGCAAGGCTAGGCAATGCACGGCACGGCAAGGAAAGGGTAACGCAAGGCAAGGCACGGTAAGGCGCGGCAAGGCTAAGGCACGACAACGCAAGGCTAGGCAATAAACGGAAGGCAAGCAAAGAGTAACGGAAGGCAAGGAAGGCAAGGGAAAGCAGGGGAAGGCAAGGGTAACGGAAGGAACGGTACGGTAAGGGGAAACAAGGCTAAGGCACGACAACGCAGGGCTAGCCAATGCACGGCAAGGAAAGGAAAGGGTAACGCAAGGCAAGGCACCGTTACGCGAGGCAAGGCTAAGGCACGACAACGCAAGGCTAGGCAATGCACGGAAGGCAAGCAAAGAGTAAAAGAAGGCAAGGAAGGCAAGGGAAAGCAAGTCAAGGCAAGGGTAACGGAAGGAACGGCACGGCAAGGGGAAACAAGGCTAAGGCACGGCAACGCACGGCTAGGCAATGCACGGCCAGGCAAGGAAAGGGTAACGCAAGTCAAGGCACGGTGAGGCAAGGCAAGGCAAATGCACGACAACGCACGGCTAGGCAATGCACGGCATGGCAAGGAAAGGGTAACGCAAGGCAAGGCACGGTCAGGCGAGGCAAGGCTAAGGCACGACAACGCAAGGCTAGACAATGGACGGAAGGCAAGCAAAGAGTAACGGAAGGCAAGGAAGGCAAGGGAAAGCAAGGGAAGGCAAGGGCAACGAAAGGAACGGCACGGTAAGGGGAAACAAAGCTAAGGCACGACAACGCAAGGCTAGGCAATAAACGGAAGGCAAGCAAAGAGTAACGGAAGGCAAGGAAGGCAAGGGAAAGCAGGGGAAGGCAAGGGTAACGGAAGGAACGGCACGGTAAGGGGAAACAAGGCTAAGGCACGACAACGCAGGGCTAGCCAATGCACGGCAAGGAAAGGAAAGGGTAACGCAAGGCAAGGCACCGTTACGCGAGGCAAGGCTAAGGCACGACAACGCAAGGCTAGGCAATGCACGGAAGGCAAGCAAAGAGTAACGGAAGGCAAGGAAGGCAAGGGAAAGCAAGGCAAAGTAAGGGTAACGCAAGGCAAGCCACGGTGAGGCAAGGCAAGGCTGATGCACGACAACGCACGGCTAGGCAATTCACGGCAAGGCAAGGAAAGGGTAACGCAAGGCAAGGCACGGTCAGGCGAGGCAAGGCTAAGGCACGACAACGCAAGGCTAGGCAATGAACGGAAGGCAAGCAAAGAGTAACGGAAGGCAAGGAAGGCAAGGGAAAGCAAGGGAAGGCAAGGGCAACGAAAGGAACGGCACGGTAAGGGGAAACCAATTAAGGCACGACAATGCAGGGCTAGGCAATGCAGGGCAAGGCAAGGAAATGGTAACGCAAGGCAAGGCACGGTTTGGGGAGGCAAAGCTAATGCACGACAACGCAAGGCTAGGCAGTGCACGGCTAGGCAAGGAAAGAGTAACGGAAGGAAAGGAAGGCAAGGCAAAGCAAGGCAAGGCAAGTGTAACAAAAGGCAAGGCACGGCAAGGGGAAACAAGGCTAAGGAACGGCAACGCACGGCTACGCAATACACGGCCAGGCAAGGAAAGGGTAACGCAAGGTCTGGCACGGTAAGGCAAGACAAGGCTAATGCACGACAACGCACGGCTAGGCAATGCACGGCCAGGCAAGGAAAGGGTAACGCAAGGCAAGGCACGGTGAGGCAAGGCAAGGCAAATGCACGACAACGCACGGCTAGGCAATGCACGGCAAGGCAAGGAAAGCGTAACGCAAGGCAAGGCACGGTCAGGCGAGGCAAGGCTAAGGCACGACAACGCAAGGTTAGGCAATGAACGGAAGGCAAGCAAAGAGTAACGGAAGGCAAGGAAGGCAAGGGAAAGCAAGGCAAGGCAAGGGCAACGAAAGGAACGGCACGGTAAGGGGAAACAAAGCTAAGGCACGACAATGCAGGGCTAGGCAATTCACGGCAAGGCAAGGAAAGGGTAACGCAAGGCAAAGCACGGTGAGGCAAGACAAGGCAAATGCACGACAACGCACGGCTAGGCAATGCACGGCAAGGCAAGGAAAGGGTAACTCAAGGCAAGGCACCGTCAGGCGAGACAAGGCTAAGGCACGACAACGCAAGGCTAGGCAATGCACGGAAGGCAAGCAAAGAGTAACGGAAGGCAAGGAAGGCAAGGGAAATCAAGGCAAGGCAAGGGTAACAGAAGGAACGGCACGGCAAGGGGAAACAAGGCTAAGGCACGGCAACGCACGGCTAGGCAATGCACGGCAAGGCAAGGAAAGGGTAACGCAAGGCAAGGCACGGTGAGGCAAGGCAAGGCTGATGCACGACAACGCACGGCTAGGCAATGCACGGCAAGGCAAGGAAAGGGTAACGCAAGGCAAGGCACGGTCAGGCGAGGCAAGGCTAAGGCACGACAACGCAAGGCTAGGCAATGAACGGAAGGCAAGCAAAGAGTAACGGAAGGCAAGGAAGGCAAGGGAAAGCAAGGGAAGGCAAGGGCAACGAAAGGAACGGCACGGTAAGGGGAAATACAGCTAAGGCACGACAATGCAGGGCTAGGCCATGCACGGCAAGGCAAGGAAAGGGTAATGCAAGGCAAAGCACGGTGACGCACGGCTAGGCAATGCACGGCAAGGCAAGGAAAGGGTAACGCAAGGCAAGGCACGGTCAGGCGAGGCAAGGCTAAGGCACGACAACGCAAGGCTAGGCAATGCACGGCAAGGCAAGCAAAGAGTAACGGAAGGCAAGGAAGGCAAGGGAAAGCAAGGCAAGGCAAGGGTAACGGAAGGAACGGCACGGCAAGGGGAAACAAGGCTAAGGCACGGCAACGCACGGCTAGGCAATGCACGGAAGGAAAGCAAAGAGTAACGGAAGGCAATGAAAGGAAGGGAAAGCAAGGCAAGGTAAGGGTAACGCAAGGCAAGGCACGGTGAGGCAAGGCAAGGCTGATGCACGACAACGCACGGCTAGGCAATTCACGGCAAGGCAAGGAAAGGGTAACGCAAGGCAAGGCACGGTCAGGCGAGGCAAGGCTAAGGCACGACAACGCAAGGCTAGGCAATGCACGGAAGGCAAGCAAAGAGGAACGGAAGGCAAGGAAGGCTAGGGAAAGCAGGGAAAGGCAAGGGTAACGGAAGGAACGGCAGGGTAAGGGCAAAGAAGACTAAGGCACGACAACACAGGGCTAGGCAATGCAGGGCAAGGCAAGGAAATGGTAACGCAAGGCAAGGCACGGTTTGGGGAGGCAAAGCTAATGCACGACAACGCAAGGCTAGGCAGTGCACGGCTAGGCAAGGAAAGAGTAACGGAAGGAAAGGAAGGCAAGGCAAAGCAAGGCAAGGCAAGTGTAACAAAAGGCAAGGCACGGCAAGGGGAAACAAGGCTAAGGAACGGCAACGCACGGCTACGCAATGCACGGCCAGGCAAGGAAAGGGTAACGCAAGGCAAGGCACGGTGAGGCAAGGCAAGGCTGATGCACGACAACGCACGGCTAGGCAATGCACGGCAAGGCAAGGAAAGGGTAACGCAAGGCAAGGCACGGTCAGGCGAGGCAAGGCTAAGGCACGACAACGCAAGGCTAGGCAATGCACGGCAAGGCAAGGAAAGGGTAACGCAAGGCAAGGCAAGGTAAGGCGCGGCAAGGCTAAGGCACGACAACGCAAGGCTAGGAAATAAACGGAAGGCAAGCAAAGAGTAACGGAAGGCAAGGAAGGCAAGGGAAAGCAGGGGAAGGCAAGGGTAACGGAAGGAACGGCACGGTAAGGGGAAACAAGGCTAAGGCACGACAACGCAGGGCTAGCCAATGCACGGCAAGGAAAGGAAAGGGTAACGCAAGGCAAGGCACCGTCACGCGAGGCAAGGCTAAGGCACGACAACGCAAGGCTAGGCAATGCACGGAAGGCAAGCAAAGAGGAACGGAAGGCAAGGAAGGCTAGGGAAAGCAGGGAAAGGCAAGGGTAACGGAAGGAACGGCACGGTAAGGGCAAAGAAGACTAAGGCACGACAACACAGGGCTAGGCAATGGAGGGCAAGGCAAGGAAATGGTAACGCAAGGCAAGGCACGGTTTGGGGAGGCAAAGCTAATGCACGACAACGCAAGGCTAGGCAGTGCACGGCTAGGCAAGGAAAGAGTAACGGAAGGAAAGGAAGGCAAGGCAAAGCAAGGCAAGGCAAGTGTAACAAAAGGCAAGGCACGGCAAGGGGAAACAAGGCTAAGGAACGGCAACGCACGGCTACGCAATGCACGGCCAGGCAAGCAAAGGGTAACGCAAGGCAAGGCACGGTGAGGCAAGGCAAGGCAAATGCACGACAACGCACGGCTAGGCAATGCACGGCAAGGGAAGGAAAGGGTAACGCAAGGCAAGGCACGGTCAGGCGAGGCAAGGCTAAGGCACGACAACGCAAGGCTAGGCAATGAACGGAAGGCAAGCAAAGAGTAACGGAAGGCAAGGAAGGCAAGGGAAAGCAGGGGAAGGCAAGGGTAACGAAAGGAACGGCACGGTAAGGGGAAACAAGGCTAAGGCACGACAACACAGGGCTAGGCAATGCAGGGCAAGGCAAGGAAAGGGTAACGCAAGGCAAGGCACGGTTTGGGGAGGAAGGCGAATGCACGACAACTCAAGGCTAGGCAATGCACGGAAGGCAAGCAAAGAGTAACGGAAGGCAAGGAAGGCAAGGGAAAGCAAGGCAAGGCAAGGGTAACCGAAGGAACGGCACGGCAAGGGGAAACAAGGCTAAGGCACGGCAACGCACGGCTAGGCAATGCACGGCAAGGCAAGGAAAGGGTAACGCAAGGCAAGGCACGGTGAGGCAAGGCAAGGCTGATGCACGACAACGCACGGCTAGGCAATGCACGGCAAGGCAAGGAAAGGGTAACGCAAGGCAAGGCACGGTCAGGCGAGGCAAGGCTAAGGCACTAGAACGCAAGGCTAGGCAATGCACGGCACGGCAAGGAAAGGGTAACGCAAGGCAAGGCACGGTAAGGCGCGGCAAGGCTAAGGCACGACAACGCAAGGCTAGGCAATGCACGGCAAGGAAAGGAAAGGGTAACGCAAGGCAAGGCACCGTTACGCGAGGCAAGGCTAAGGCACGACAACGCAAGGCTAGGCAATGCACGGAAGGCAAGCAAAGAGTAACGGAAGGCAAGGAAGGCAAGGGAAAGCAAGGCAAGGCAAGGGTAACGGAAGGAACGGCACGGCAAGGGGAAACAAGGCTAAGGCACGGCAACGCACGGCTAGGCAATGCACGGCCAGGCAAGGAAAGGGTAACGCAAGGCAAGGCACGGTGAGGCAAGGCAAGGCAAATGCACGACAACGCACGGCTAGGCAATGCACGGCATGGCAAGGAAAGGGTAACGCAAGGCAAGGCACGGTCAGGCGAGGCAAGGCTAAGGCACGACAACGCAAGGCTAGGCAATGAACGGAAGGCAAGCAAAGAGTAACGGAAGGCAAGGAAGGCAAGGGAAAGCAAGGGAAGGCAAGGGCAAAGAAAGGAACGGCACGGTAAGGGGAAACAAAGCTAAGGCACGACAATGCAGGGCTAGGCAATGCACGGCAAGGCAAGGAAAGGGTAACGCAAGGCAAAGCACGGTGAGGCAAGACAAGGCAAATGCACGACAACGCACGGCTAGGCAATGCACGGCAAGGCAAGGAAAGGGTAACTCAAGGCAAGGCACGGTCAGGCGAGGCAAGGCTAAGGCACGACAACGCAAGGCTAGGCAATGCACGGAAGGCAAGCAAAGAGTAACAGAAGGCAAGGAAGGCAAGGGAAAGCAGGGGAAGGCAAGGGTAACGAAAGGAACGGCACGGTAAGGGGAAACAAGGCTAAGGCACGACAACACAGGGCTAGGCAATGCAGGGCAAGGCAAGGAAAGGGTAACACAAGGCAAGGCACGGTGAGGCAAGGCAAGGCTGATGCACGACAACGCACGGCTAGGCAATGCACGGCAAGGCAAGGAAAGGGTAACGCAAGGCAAGGCACGGTCAGGCGAGGCAAGGCTAAGGCACGACAACGCAAGGCTAGGCAATGCACGGCAAGGCAAGGAAAGGGTAACGCAAGGCAAGGCACGGTAAGGCGCGGCAAGGCTAAGGCACGACAACGCAAGGCTAGGCAATAAACGGAAGGCAAGCAAAGAGTAACGGAAGGCAAGGAAGGCAAGGGAAAGCAGGGGAAGGCAAGGGTAACGGAAGGAACGGCACGGTAAGGGGAAACAAGGCTAAGGCACGACAACGCAGGGCTAGCCAATGCACGGCAAGGAAAGGAAAGGGTAACGCAAGGCAAGGCACCGTTACGCGAGGCAAGGCTAAGGCACGACAACGCAAGGCTAGGCAATGCACGGAAGGCAAGCAAAGAGTAACGGAAGGCAAGGAAGGCAAGGGAAAGCAAGGCAAGGCACGGTGAGGCAAGGCAAGGCTGATGCACGACAACGCACGGCTAGGCAATTCACGGCAAGGCAAGGAAAGGGTAACGCAAGGCAAGGCACGGTCAGGCGAGGCAAGGCTAAGGCACGACAACGCAAGGCTAGGCAATGAACGGAAGGCAAGCAAAGAGTAACGGAAGGCAAGGAAGGCAAGGGAAAGCAAGGGAAGGCAAGGGCAACGAAAGGAACGGCACGGTAAGGGGAAACCAACTAAGGCACGACAATGCAGGGCTAGGCAATGCAGGGCAAGGCAAGGAAATGGTAACGCAAGGCAAGGCACGGTTTGGGGAGGCAAAGCTAATGCACGACAAGGCAAGGCTAGGCAGTGCACGGCTAGGCAAGGAAAGAGTAACGGAAGGAAAGGAAGGCAAGGCAAAGCAAGGCAAGGCAAGTGTAACAAAAGGCAAGGCACGGCAAGGGGAAACAAGGCTAAGGAACGGCAACGCACGGCTACGCAATGCACGGACAGGCAAGGAAAGGGTAACGCAAGGTCTGGCACGGTAAGGCAAGACAAGGCTAATGCACGACAACGCACGGCTAGGCAATGCACGGCCAGGCAAGGAAAGGGTAACGCAAGGCAAGGCACGGTGAGGTAAGGCAAGGCAAATGCACGACAACGCACGGCTAGGCAATGCACGGCAAGGCAAGGAAAGGGTAACGCAAGGCAAGGCACGGTCAGGCGAGGCAAGGCTAAGGCACGACAACGCAAGGTTAGGCAATGAACGGAAGGCAAGCAAAGAGTAACGGAAGGCAAGGAAGGCAAGGGAAAGCAAGGGAAGGCAAGGGCAACGAAAGGAACGGCACGGTAAGGGGAAACAAAGCTAAGGCACGACAATGCAGGGCTAGGCAATTCACGGCAAGGCAAGGAAAGGGTAACGCAAGGCAAAGCACGGTGAGGCAAGACAAGGCAAATGCACGACAACGCACGGCTAGGCAATGCACGGCAAGGCAAGGAAAGGGTAACTCAAGGCAAGGCACCGTCAGGCGAGACAAGGCTAAGGCACGACAACGCAAGGCTAGGCAATGCACGGAAGGCAAGCAAAGAGTAACGGAAGGCAAGGAAGGCAAGGGAAAGCAAGGCAAGGCAAGGGTAACAGAAGGAACGGCACGGCAAGGGGAAACAAGGCTAAGGCACGGCAACGCACGGCTAGGCAATGCACGGCAAGGCAAGGAAAGGGTAACGCAAGGCAAGGCACGGTGAGGCAAGGCAAGGCTGATGCACGACAACGCACGGCTAGGCAATGCACGGCAAGGCAAGGAAAGGGTAACGCAAGGCAAGGCACGGTCAGGCGAGGCAAGGCTAAGGCACGACAACGCAAGGCTAGGCAATGAACGGAAGGCAAGCAAAGAGTAACGGAAGGCAAGGAAGGCAAGGGAAAGCAAGGGAAGGCAAGGGCAACGAAAGGAACGGCACGGTAAGGGGAAATACAGCTAAGGCACGACAATGCAGGGCTAGGCCATGCACGGCAAGGCAAGGAAAGGGTAACGCAAGGCAAAGCACGGTGAGGCAAGACAAGGCAAATGCACGACAACGCACGGCTAGGCAATGCACGGCAAGGCAATGAAAGGGTAACTCAAGGCAAGGCACGGTCAGGCGAGGCAAGGCTAAGGCACGACAACGCAAGGCTAGGCAATGCACGGAAGGCAAGCAAAGAGTAACAGAAGGCAAGGAAGGCAAGGGAAAGCAGGGGAAGGCAAGGGTAACGAAAGTAACGGCACGGTAAGGGGAAACAAGGCTAAGGCACGACAACACAGCGCTAGGCAATGCAGGGCAAGGCAAGGAAAGGGTAACGCAAGGCAAGGCACGGTGAGGCAAGGCAAGGCTGATGCACGACAACGCACGGCTAGGCAATGCACGGCAAGGCAAGGAAAGGGTAACGCAAGGCAAGGCACGGTCAGGCGAGGCAAGGCTAAGGCACGACAACGCAAGGCTACGCAATGCCCGGCAAGGCAAGGAAAGGGTAACGCAAGGCAAGGCACGGTAAGGCGCGGCAAGGCTAAGGCACGACAACGCAAGGCTAGGCAATAAACGGAAGGCAAGCAAAGAGTAACGGAAGGCAAGGAAGGCAAGGGAAAGCAAGGGAAGGCAAGGGCAACGAAAGGAACGGCACGGTAAGGGGAAACAAAGCTAAGGCACTACAATGCAGGGCTAGGCAATGCACGGCAAGGCAAGGAAAGGGTAACGCAAGGCAAGGCACGGTTCGGGGAGGAAGGCGAATGCACGACAACGCAAGGCTAGGCAATGCACGGAAGGCAAGCAAAGAGTAACGGAAGGCAAGGAAGGCAAGGGAAAGCAAGGCAAGGCAAGGGTAACAGAAGGAACGGCACGGCAAGGGGAAACGAGGCTAAGGCACGGCAACGCACGGCTAGGCAATGCACGGCAAGGCAAGGAAAGGGTAACGCAAGGCAAGGCACGGTGAGGCAAGGCAAGGCTGATGCACGACAACGCACGGCTAGGCAATGCACGGCAAGGCAAGGAAAGGGTAACGCAAGGCAAGGCACGGTCAGGCGAGGCAAGGCTAAGGCACGACAACTCAAGGCTAGGCAATGCACGGCAAGGCAAGGAAAGGGTAACGCAAGGCAAGGCACGGTAAGGCGCGGCAAGGCTAAGGCACGACAACGCAAGGCTAGGCAATAAACGGAAGGCAAGCAAAGAGTAACGGAAGGCAAGGAAGGCAAGGGAAAGCAGGGGAAGGCAAGGGTAACGGAAGGAACGGCACGGTAAGGGGAAACAAGGCTAAGGCACGACAACGCAGGGCTAGCCAATGCACGGCAAGGAAAGGAAAGGGTAACGCAAGGCAAGGCACCGTTACGCGAGGCAAGGCTAAGGCACGACAACGCAAGGCTAGGCAATGCACGGAAGGCAAGCAAAGAGTAACGGAAGGCAAGGAAGGCAAGGGAAAGCAAGGCAAGGCAAGGGTAACGGAAGGAACGGCACGGCAAGGGGAAACAAGGCTAAGGCACGGCAACGCACGGCTAGGCAATGCACGGAAGGAAAGCAAAGAGTAACGGAAGGCAATGAAAGGAAGGGAAAGCAAGGCAAGGTAAGGGTAACGCAAGGCAAGGCACGGTGAGGCAAGGCAAGGCTGATGCACGACAACGCACGGCTAGGCAATTCACGGCAAGGCAAGGAAAGGGTAACGCAAGGCAAGGCACTGTCAGGCGAGGCAAGGCTAAGGCACGACAACGCAAGGCTAGGCAATGCACGGAAGGAAAGCAAAGAGTAACGGAAGGCAATGAAAGGAAGGGAAAGCAAGGCAAGGTAAGGGTAACGCAAGGCAAGGCACGGTGAGGCAAGGCAAGGCTGATGCACGACAACGCACGGCTAGGCAATTCACGGCAAGGCAAGGAAAGGGTAACGCAAGGCAAGGCACGGTCAGGCGAGGCAAGGCTAAGGCACGACAACGCAAGGCTAGGCAATGCACGGAAGGCAAGCAAAGAGGAACGGAAGGCAAGGAAGGCTAGGGAAAGCAGAGAAAGGCAAGGGTAACGGAAGGAACGGCACGGTAAGGGCAAAGAAGACTAAGGCACGACAACACAGGGCTAGGCAATGCAGGGCAAGGCAAGGAAATGGTAACGCAAGGCAAGGCACGGTTTGGGGAGGCAAAGCTAATGCACGACAACGCAAGGCTAGGCAGTGCACGGCTAGGCAAGGAAAGAGTAACGGAAGGAAAGGAAGGCAAGGCAAAGCAAGGCAAGGCAAGTGTAACAAAAGGCAAGGCACGGCAAGGGGAAACAAGGCTAAGGAACGGCAACGCACGGCTACGCAATGCACGGCCAGGCAAGGAAAGGGTAACGCAAGGCAAGGCACGGTAAGGCAAGACAAGGCTAATGCACGACAACGCACGGCTAGGCAATGCACGGCCAGGCAAGGAAAGGGTAACGCAAGGAAAGGCACGGTGAGGCAAGGCAAGGCAAATGCACGACAACGCACGGCTAGGCAATGCACGGCAAGGCAAGGAAAGAGTAACGCAAGGCAAGGCACGGTCAGGCGAGGCAAGGCTAAGGCACGACAACGCAAGGCTAGGCAATGCACGGAAGGCAAGCAAAGAGTAACGGAAGGCAAAGGTAACGAAAGGAACGGCACGGTAAGGGGAAACAAGGCTAAGGCACGACAACACAGGGCTAGGCAATGCAGGGCAAGGCAAGGAAAGGGTAACGCAAGGCAAGGCACGGTTTGGGGAGGAAGGCGAATGCACGACAACGCAAGGCTAGGCAATGCACGGAAGGCAAGCAAAGAGTAACGGAAGGCAAGGAAGGCAAGGGAAAGCAAGGCAAGCCAAGGGTAACAGAAGGAACGGCACGGCAAGGGGAAACAAGTCTAAGGCACGGCAACGCACGGCTAGGCAATGCACGGCAAGGGAAGGAAAGGGTAACGCAAGGCAAGGCACGGTGTGGCAAGGCAAGGCTGATGCACGACAACGCACGGCTAGGCAATGCACGGCAAGGCAAGGAAAGGGTAACGCAAGGCAAGGCACGGTCAGGCGAGGCAAGCCTAAGGCACGACAACGCAAGGCTAGGCAATGCACGGCACGGCAAGGAAAGGGTAACGCAAGTCAAGGCACGGTAAGGCGCGGCAAGGCTAAGGCACGACAACGCAAGGCTAGGCAATAAACGGAAGGCAAGCAAAGAGTAACGGAAGGCAAGGAAGGCAAGAGAAAGCAGGGGAAGGCAAGGGTAACGGAAGGAACGGCACGGTAAGGGGAAACAAGGCTAAGGCACGACAACGCAGGGCTAGCCAATGCACGGCAAGGAAAGGAAAGGGTAACGCAAGGCAAGGCACCGTTACGCGAGGCAAGGCTAAGGCACGACAACGCAAGGCTAGGCAATGCACGGAAGGCAAGCAAAGAGTAACGGAAGGCAAGTAAGGCAAGGGAAAGCAAGGCAAGGCAAGGGTAACGGAAGGAACGGCACGGCAAGGGGAAACAAGGCTAAGGCACGGCAACGCACGGCTAGGCAATGCACGGCCAGGCAAGGAAAGGGTAACGCAAGGCAAGGCACGGTGAGGCAAGGCAAGGCAAATGCACGACAACGCACGGCTAGGCAATGCACGGCATGGCAAGGAAAGGGTAACGCAAGGCAAGGCACGGTCAGGCGAGGCAAGGCTAAGGCACGACAACGCAAGGCTAGGCAATGCACGGAAGGCAAGCAAAGAGTAACAGAAGGCAAGGAAGGCAAGGGAAAGCAGGGGAAGGCAAGGGTAACGAAAGGAACGGCACGGTAAGGGGAAACAAGGCTAAGGCACGACAACACAGGGCTAGGCAATGCAGGGCAAGGCAAGGAAAGGGTAACGCAAGGCAAGGCACGGTGAGGCAAGGCAAGGCTGATGCACGACAACGCACGGCTAGGCAATGCACGGCAAGGCAAGGAAAGGGTAACGCAAGGCAAGGCACGGTCAGGCGAGGCAAGGCTAAGGCACGACAACGCAAGGCTAGGCAATGCACGGCAAGGCAAGGAAAGGGTAACGCAAGGCAAGGCACGGTAAGGCGCGGCAAGGCTAAGGCACGACAACGCAAGGCTAGGCAATAAACGGAAGGCAAGCAAAGAATAACGGAAGGCAAGGAAGGCAAGGGAAAGCAGGGGAAGGCAAGGGTAACTGAAGGAACGGCACGGTAAGGGGAAACAAGGCTAAGGCACGACAACGCAGGGCTAGCCAATGCACGGCAAGGAAAGGAAAGGGTAACGCAAGGCAAGGCACCGTTACGCGAGGCAAGGCTAAGGCACGACAACGCAAGGCTAGGCAATGCACGGAAGGCAAGCAAAGAGTAACGGAAGGCAAGGAAGGCAAGGGAAAGCAAGGCAACGTAAGGGTAACGCAAGGCAACGCACGGTGAGGCAAGGCAAGGCTGATGCACGACAACGCACGGCTAGGCAATTCACGGCAAGGCAAGGAAAGGGTAACGCAAGGCAAAGCACGGTCAGGCGAGGCAAGGCTAAGGCACGACAACGCAAGGCTAGGCAATGAACGGAAGGCAAGCAAAGAGTAACGGAAGGCAAGGAAGGCAAGGGAAAGCAAGGGAAGGCAAGGGAAGGCAAGGGCAACGAGAGAAACGGCACGGTAAGGGGAAAGCAACTAAGGCACGACAATGCAGGGCTAGGCAATGCAGGGCAAGGCAAGGAAATGGTAACGCAAGGCAAGGCACGGTTTGGGGAGGCAAAGCTAATGCACGACAACGCAAGGCTAGGCAGTGCACGGCTAGGCAAGGAAAGAGTAACGGAAGGAAAGGAAGGCAAGGCAAAGCAAGGCAAGGCAAGTGTAACAAACGGCAAGGCACGGCAAGGGGAAACAAGGCTAAGGAACGGCAACGCACGGCTACGCAATGCACGGCCAGGCAAGGAAAGGGTAACGCAAGGTCTGGCACGGTAAGGCAAGACAAGGCTAATGCACGACAACGCACGGCTAGGCAATGCACGGCCAGGCAAGGAAAGGGTAACGCAAGGCAAGGCACGGTGAGGCAAGGCAAGGCAAATGCACGACAACGCACGGCTAGGCAATGCACGGCAAGGCAAGGAAAGGGTAACGCAAGGCAAGGCACGGTCAGGCGAGGCAAGGCTAAGGCACGACAACGCAAGGCTAGGCAATGAACGGAAGGCAAGCAAAGAGTAACGGAAGGCAAGGAAGGCAAGGGAAAGCAAGGGAAGGCAAGGGCAACGAAAGGAACGGCACGGTAAGGGGAAACAAAGCTAAGGCACGACAATGCAGGGCTTGGCAATTCACGGCAAGGCAAGGAAAGAGTAACGCAAGGCAAAGCACGGTGAGGCAAGACAAGGCAAATGCACGACAACGCACGGCTAGGCAATGCACGGCAAGGCAAGGAAAGGGTAACTCAAGGCAAGGCACCGTCAGGCGAGGCAAGGCTAAGGCACGACAACGCAAGTCTAGGCAATGCACGTAAGGCAAGCAAAGAGTAACGGAAGGCAAGGAAGGCAAGGGAAAGCAAGGCAAGGCAAGGGTAACAGAAGTAACGGCACGGCAAGGGGAAACAAGGCTAAGGCACGGCAACGCACGGCTAGGCAATGCACGGCAAGGCAAGTAAAGGGTAACGCAAGGCAAGGCACGGTGAGGCAAGGCAAGGCTGATGCACGACAACGCACGGCTAGGCAATGCACGGCAAGGCAAGGAAAGGGTAACTCAAGGCAAGGCACGGTCAGGCGAGGCAAGGCTAAGGCACGACAACGCAAGGCTAGGCAATGCACGGAAGGCAAGCAAAGAGTAACAGAAGGCAAGGAAGGCAAGGGAAAGCAGGGGAAGGCAAGGGTAACGAAAGGAACGGCACGGTAAGGGGAAACAAGGCTAAGGCACGACAACACAGGGCTAGGCAATGCAGGGCAAGGCAAGGAAAGGGTAACGCAAGGCAAGGCACGGTGAGGCAAGGCAAGGCTGATGCACGACAACGCACGGCTAGGCAATGCACGGCAAGGCAAGGAAAGGGTAACGCAAGGCAAGGCACGGTCAGGCGAGGCAAGGCTAAGGCACGACAACGCAAGGCTAGGCAATGCACGGAAGGCAAGCAAAGAGGAACGGAAGGCAAGGAAGGCTAGGGAAAGCAGGGAAAGGCAAGGGTAACGGAAGGAACGGCACGGTAAGGGCAAACAAGACTAAGGCACGACAACACAGGGCTAGGCAATGCAGGGCAAGGCAAGGAAATGGTAACGCAAGGCAAGGCACGGTTTGGGGAGGCAAAGCTAATGCACGACAACGCAAGGCTAGGCAGTGCACGGCTAGGCAAGGAAAGAGTAACGGAAGGAAAGGAAGGCAAGGAAAGCAAGGCAAGGCAAGTGTAACAAAAGGCAAGGCACGGCAAGGGGAAACAAGGCTAAGGAACGGCAACGCACGGCTAGGCAATGCACGGCAAGGCAAGGAAAGGGTAACGCAAGGCAAGGCACGGTGAGGCAAGGCAAGGCTGATGCACGACAACGCACGGCTAGGCAATGCACGGCAAGGCAAGGAAAGGGTAACGCAAGGCAAGGCACGGTTTGGGGAGGCAAAGCTAATGCACGACAACGCAAGGCTAGGCAGTGCACGGCTAGGCAAGGAAAGAGTAACGGAAGGAAAGGAAGGCAAGGCAAAGCAAGGCAAGGCAAGTGTAACAAACGGCAAGGCACGGCAAGGGGAAACAAGGCTAAGGAACGGCAACGCACGGCTACGCAATGCACGGCCAGGCAAGGAAAGGGTAACGCAAGGTCTGGCACGGTAAGGCAAGACAAGGCTAATGCACGACAACGCACGGCTAGGCAATGCACGGCCAGGCAAGGAAAGGGTAACGCAAGGCAAGGCACGGTGAGGCAAGGCAAGGCAAATGCACGACAACGCACGGCTAGGCAATGCACGGCAAGGCAAGGAAAGGGTAACGCAAGGCAAGGCACGGTCAGGCGAGGCAAGGCTAAGGCACGACAACGCAAGGCTAGGCAATGAACGGAAGGCAAGCAAAGAGTAACGGAAGGCAAGGAAGGCAAGGGAAAGCAAGGGAAGGCAAGGGCAACGAAAGGAACGGCACGGTAAGGGGAAACAAAGCTAAGGCACGACAATGCAGGGCTTGGCAATTCACGGCAAGGCAAGGAAAGAGTAACGCAAGGCAAAGCACGGTGAGGCAAGACAAGGCAAATGCACGACAACGCACGGCTAGGCAATGCACGGCAAGGCAAGGAAAGGGTAACTCAAGGCAAGGCACCGTCAGGCGAGGCAAGGCTAAGGCACGACAACGCAAGTCTAGGCAATGCACGTAAGGCAAGCAAAGAGTAACGGAAGGCAAGGAAGGCAAGGGAAAGCAAGGCAAGGCAAGGGTAACAGAAGTAACGGCACGGCAAGGGGAAACAAGGCTAAGGCACGGCAACGCACGGCTAGGCAATGCACGGCAAGGCAAGTAAAGGGTAACGCAAGGCAAGGCACGGTGAGGCAAGGCAAGGCTGATGCACGACAACGCACGGCTAGGCAATGCACGGCAAGGCAAGGAAAGGGTAACTCAAGGCAAGGCACGGTCAGGCGAGGCAAGGCTAAGGCACGACAACGCAAGGCTAGGCAATGCACGGAAGGCAAGCAAAGAGTAACAGAAGGCAAGGAAGGCAAGGGAAAGCAGGGGAAGGCAAGGGTAACGAAAGGAACGGCACGGTAAGGGGAAACAAGGCTAAGGCACGACAACACAGGGCTAGGCAATGCAGGGCAAGGCAAGGAAAGGGTAACGCAAGGCAAGGCACGGTGAGGCAAGGCAAGGCTGATGCACGACAACGCACGGCTAGGCAATGCACGGCAAGGCAAGGAAAGGGTAACGCAAGGCAAGGCACGGTCAGGCGAGGCAAGGCTAAGGCACGACAACGCAAGGCTAGGCAATGCACGGAAGGCAAGCAAAGAGGAACGGAAGGCAAGGAAGGCTAGGGAAAGCAGGGAAAGGCAAGGGTAACGGAAGGAACGGCACGGTAAGGGCAAACAAGACTAAGGCACGACAACACAGGGCTAGGCAATGCAGGGCAAGGCAAGGAAATGGTAACGCAAGGCAAGGCACGGTTTGGGGAGGCAAAGCTAATGCACGACAACGCAAGGCTAGGCAGTGCACGGCTAGGCAAGGAAAGAGTAACGGAAGGAAAGGAAGGCAAGGAAAGCAAGGCAAGGCAAGTGTAACAAAAGGCAAGGCACGGCAAGGGGAAACAAGGCTAAGGAACGGCAACGCACGGCTAGGCAATGCACGGCAAGGCAAGGAAAGGGTAACGCAAGGCAAGGCACGGTGAGGCAAGGCAAGGCTGATGCACGACAACGCACGGCTAGGCAATGCACGGCAAGGCAAGGAAAGGGTAACGCAAGGCAAGGCACGGTCAGGCGAGGCAAGGCTAAGGCACGACAAAGCCAGGCTAGGCAATGAACGGAAGGCAAGCAAAGAGTAACGGAAGGCAAGGAAGGCAAGGGAAAGCAAGGGAAGGCAAGGGCAACGAAAGGAACGGCACGGTAAGGGGAAATAAAGCTAAGGCACGACAATGCAGGGCTAGGCCATGCACGGCAAGGAAAGGAAAGGGTAACGCAAGGCAAGGCACCGTTACGCGAGGCAAGGCTAAGGCACGACAACGCAAGGCTAGGCAACGCACGGAAGGCAAGCAAAGAGTAACGGAAGGCAAGGAAGGCAAGGGAAAGCAAGGCAAGGCAAGGGTAACGGAAGGAACGGCACGGCAAGGGGAAACAAGGCTAAGGAACGGCAACGCACGGCTATGCAATGCACGGCCAGGCAAGGAAAGGGTAACGCAAGGCAAGGCACGGTAAGGCAAGACAAGGCTAATGCACGACAACGCACGGCTAGGCAATGCACGGCCAGGCAAGGAAAGGGTAACGCAAGGCAAGGCACGGTGAGGGAAGGCAAGGCAAATGCACGACAACGCACGGCTAGGCAATGCACGGCAAGGCAAGTAAAGGGTAACGCAAGGCAAGGCACGGTCAGGCGAGGCAAGGCTAAGGCACGACAACGCAAGGCTAGGCAATGAACGGAAGGCAAGCAAAGAGTAACGGAAGGCAAGGAAGGCAAGGGAAAGCAAGGGAAGGCAAGGGCAACGAAAGGAACGGCAAGGTAAGGGGAAACAAAGCTAAGGCACGACAATGCAGGGCTAGGCAATGCACGGCAAGGCAAGGAAAGTGTAACGCAAGGCAAAGCACGGTGAGGCAAGACAAGGCAAATGCACGACAACGCACGGCTAGGCAATGCACGGCAAGGCAAGGCAAGGAAAGGGTAACTCAAGGCAAGGCACGGTCAGGCGAGGCAAGGCTAAGGCACGACAACGCAAGGTTAGGCAATGCACGGCAGGCAACCAAAGAGGAACGGAAGGCAAGGAAGGCAAGGGAAAGCAGGGGAAGGCAAGGGTAACGAACGGAACGGCACGGTAAGGGGAATGCAGGCTAAGGCAAGACAACTCAGGGCTAGGCAATGCAGGGCAAGGCAAGGAAAGGGTAACGCAAGGCAAGGCACGGTTTGGGGAGGAAGGCGCATGCACGACAAGGCAAGGCTAGGCAATGCACGGAAGGCAAGCAAAGAGTAACGGAAGGCAAGGACGGCAAGGGAAAGCAAGGCAAGGCAAGGGTAACAGAAGGAACGGCACGGGAAGGGGAAATAAGGCTAAGGCACGGCAACGCACGGCTAGGCAATGCACGGCAAGGCAAGGAAAGGGTAACGCAAGGCAAGGCACGGTGAGGGAAGGCAAGGCTGATGCACGACAACGCACGGCTAGGCAATGCACGGCAAGGCAAGGAAAGGGTAACGCAAGGCAAGGCACGGTCAGGCGAGGCAAGGCTAAGGCACGACAACGCAAGGCTAGGCAATGCACGGCAAGGCAAGGAAAGGGTAACGCAAGGCAAGGCACGGTAAGGTGCGGCAAGTCTAAGGCACGACAACGCAAGGCTAGGCAATAAACGGAAGGCAAGCAAAGAGTAACGGAAGGCAAGGAAGGCAAGGGAAAGCAGGGGAAGGCAAGGGTAACGGAAGGAACGGCACGGTAAGGGGAAACAAGGCTAAGGCACGACAACGCAGGGCTAGCCAATGCACGGCAAGGAAAGGAAAGGGTAACGCAAGGCAAGGCACCGTTACGCGAGGCAAGGCTAAGGCACGACAACGCAAGGCTAGGCAATGCACGGAAGGCAAGCAAAGAGAAACGGAAGGCAAGGAAGGCAAGGGAAAGCAAGGCAAGGCAAGGGTAACGGAAGGAACGGCACGGCAAGGGGAAACAAGGCTAAGGCACGGCAACGCACGGCTAGGCAATGCACGGAAGGAAAGCAAAGAGTAACGGAAGGCAATGAAAGGAAGGGAAAGCAAGGCAAGGTAAGGGTAACGCAAGGCAAGGCACGGTGAGGCAAGGCAAGGCTGATGCACGACAACGCACGGCTAGGCAATTCACGGCAAGGCAAGGAAAGGGTAACGCAAGGCAAGGCACTGTCAGGCGAGGCAAGGCTAAGGCACGACAACGCAAGGCTAGGCAATGCACGGAAGGAAAGCAAAGAGTAACGGAAGGCAATGAAAGGAAGGGAAAGCAAGGCAAGGTAAGGGTAACGCAAGGCAAGGCACGGTGAGGCAAGGCAAGGCTGATGCACGACAACGCACGGCTAGGCAATTCACGGCAAGGCAAGGAAAGGGTAACGCAAGGCAAGGCACGGTCAGGCGAGGCAAGGCTAAGGCACGACAACGCAAGGCTAGGCAATGCACGGAAGGCAAGCAAAGAGGAACGGAAGGCAAGGAAGGCTAGGGAAAGCAGGGAAAGGCAAGGGTAACGGAAGGAACGGCACGGTAAGGGCAAAGAAGACTAAGGCACGACAACACAGGGCTAGGCAATGCAGGGCAAGGCAAGGAAAGAGTAACGGAAGGAAAGGAAGGCAAGGCAAAGCCAGGCAAGGCTAGTGTAACAAAAGGCACGCAACGGCAAGGGGAAACAAGGCTAAGGCACGACAACACACGGCTAGGAAATGCACGGCAAGGCAAGGAAAGGGTAACGCAAGGCAAGGCACGGTAAGGCAAGACAAGGCTAATGCACGACAACGCACGGCTAGGCAATGCACGGCCAGGCAAGGAAAGGGTAACGCAAGGCAAGGCACGGTGAGGCAAGGCAAGGCAAATGCACGACAACGCACGGCTAGGCAATGCACGGCAAGGCAAGGAAAGAGTAACGCAAGGCAAGGCACGGTCAGGCGAGGCAAGGCTAAGGCACGACAACGCAAGGCTAGGCAATGAACGGAAGGCAAGCAAAGAGTAACGGAAGGCAAGGAAGGCAAGGGAAAGCAGGGGAAGGCAAGGGTAACGAAAGGAACGGCACGGTAAGGGGAAACAAGGCTAAGGCACGACAACACAGGGCTAGGCAATGCAGGGCAAGGCAAGGAAAGGGTAACGCAAGGCAAGGCACGGTGAGGCAAGGCAAGGCTGATGCACGACAACGCACGGCTAGGCAATGCACGGCAAGGCAAGGAAAGGGTAACGCAAGGCAAGGCACGGTCAGGCGAGGCAAGGCTAAGGCACGACAACGCAAGGCTAGGCAATGCACGGCACGGCAAGGAAAGGGTAACGCAAGGCAAGGCACGGTAAGGCGCGGCAAGGCTAAGGCACGACAACGCAAGGCTAGGCAATAAACGGAAGGCAAGCAAAGAGTAACGGAAGGCAAGGAAGGCAAGGGAAAGCAGGGGAAGGCAAGGGTAACGGAAGGAACGGCACGGTAAGGGGAAACAAGGCTAAGGCACGACAACGCAGGGCTAGCCAATGCACGGCAAGGAAAGGAAAGGGTAACGCAAGGCAAGGCACCGTTACGCGAGGCAAGGCTAAGGCACGACAACGCAAGGCTAGGCAATGCACGGAAGGCAAGCAAAGAGTAACGGAAGGCAAGGAAGGCAAGGGAAAGCAAGGCAAGGCAAGGGTAACAGAAGGAACGGCACGGCAAGGGGAAACAAGGCTAAGGCACGGCAACGCACGGCTAGGCAATGCACGGCAAGGCAAGGAAAGGGTAACGCAAGGCAAGCACGGTGAGGCAAGGCAAGGCTGATGCACGACAACGCACGGCTAGGCAATGCACGGCAAGGCAAGGAAAGGGTAACGCAAGGCAAGGCACGGTCAGGCGAGGCAAGGCTAAGGCACGACAACGCAAGGCTAGGCAATGAACGGAAGGCAAGCAAAGAGTAACGGAAGGCAAGGAAGGCAAGGGAAAGCAAGGGAAGGCAAGGGTAACGAAAGGAACGGCACGGTAAGGGGAAACAAGGCTAAGGCACGACAACACAGCGCTAGGCAATGCAGGGCAAGGCAAGGAAAGGGTAACGCAAGGCAAGGCACGGTGAGGCAAGGCAAGGCTGATGCACGACAACGCACGGCTAGGCAATGTACGGCAAGGCAAGGAAAGGGTAACGCAAGGCAAGGCACGGTCAGGCGAGGCAAGGCTAAGGCACGACAACGCAAGGCTAGGCAATGCACGGCAAGGCAAGGAAAGGGTAACGCAAGGCAAGGCACGGTAAGGCGCGGCAAGGCTAAGGCACGACAACGCAAGGCTAGGCAATAAACGGAAGGCAAGCAAAGAGTAACGGAAGGCAAGGAAGGCAAGGGAAAGCAAGGGAAGGCAAGGGCAACGAAAGGAACGGCACGGTAAGGGGAAACAAAGCTAAGGCACTACAATGCAGGACTAGGCAATGCACGGCAAGGCAAGGAAAGGGTAACGCAAGGCAAGGCACGGTTCGGGGAGGAAGGCGAATGCACGACAACGCAAGGCTAGGCAATGCACGGAAGGCAAGCAAAGAGTAACGGAAGGCAAGGAAGGCAAGGGAAAGCAAGGCAAGGCAAGGGTAACAGAAGGAACGGCACGGCAAGGGGAAACGAGGCTAAGGCACGGCAACGCACGGCTAGGCAATGCACGGCAAGGCAAGGAAAGGGTAACGCAAGGCAAGGCACGGTGAGGCAAGGCAAGGCTGATGCACGACAACGCACGGCTAGGCAATGCACGGCAAGGCAAGGAAAGGGTAACGCAAGGCAAGGCACGGTCAGGCGAGGCAAGGCTAAGGCACGACAACGCAAGGCTAGGCAATGCACGGCAAGGCAAGGAAAGGGTAACGCAAGGCAAGGCACGGTAAGGCGCGGCAAGGCTAAGGCACGACAACGCAAGGCTAGGAAATAAACGGAAGGCAAGCAAAGAGTAACGGAAGGCAAGGAAGGCAAGGGAAAGCAGGGGAAGGCAAGGGTAACGGAAGGAACGGCACGGTAAGGGGAAACAAGGCTAAGGCACGACAACGCAGGGCTAGCCAATGCACGGCAAGGAAAGGAAAGGGTAACGCAAGGCAAGGCACGGTTCGGGGAGGAAGGCGAATGCACGACAACGCAAGGCTAGGCAATGCACGGAAGGCAAACAAAGAGTAACGGAAGGCAAGGAAGGCAAGGGAAAGCAAGGCAAGGCAAGGGTAACAGAAGGAACGGCACGGCAAGGGGAAACGAGGCTAAGGCACGGCAACGCACGGCTAGGCAATGCACGGCAAGGCAAGGAAAGGGTAACGCAAGGCAAGGCACGGTGAGGCAAGGCAAGGCTGATGCACGACAACGCACGGCTACGCACGGCTAGGCAATGCACGGCAAGGCAAGGAAAGGGTAACGCAAGGCAAGGCACGGTCAGGCGAGGCAAGGCTAAGGCACGACAACGCAAGGCTAGGCAATGCACGGCAAGGCAAGGAAAGGGTAACGCAAGGCAAGGCACGGTAAGGCGCGGCAAGGCTAAGGCACGACAACGCAAGGCTAGGCAATAAACGGAAGGCAAGCAAAGAGTAACGGAAGGCAAGGAAGGCAAGGGAAAGCAGGGGAAGGCAAGGGTAACGGAAGGAACGGCACGGTAAGGGGAAACAAGGCTAAGGCACGACAACGCAGGGCTAGCCAATGCACGGCAAGGAAAGGAAAGGGTAACGCAAGGCAAGGCACCGTTACGCGAGGCAAGGCTAAGGCACGACAACGCAAGGCTAGGCAATGCACGGAAGGCAAGCAAAGAGTAACGGAAGGCAAGGAAGGCAAGGGAAAGCAAGGCAAGGCAAGGGTAACGGAAGGAACGGCACGGCAAGGGGAAACAAGGCTAAGGCACGGCAACGCACGGCTAGGCAATGCACGGAAGGAAAGCAAAGAGTAACGGAAGGCAATGAAAGGAAGGGAAAGCAAGGCAAGGTAAGGGTAACGCAAGGCAAGGCACGGTGAGGCAAGGCAAGCCTGATGCACGACAACGCACGGCTAGGCAATTCACGGCAAGGCAAGGAAAGGGTAACGCAAGGCAAGGCACTGTCAGGGGAGGCAAGCCTAAGGCACGACAACGCAAGGCTAGGCAATGCACGGAAGGAAAGCAAAGAGTAACGGAAGGCAATGAAAGGAAGGGAAAGCAAGGCAAGGTAAGGGTAACGCAAGGCAAGGCACGGTGAGGCAAGGCAAGGCTGATGCACGACAACGCACGGCTAGGCAATTCACGGCAAGGCAAGGAAAGGGTAACGCAAGGCAAGGCACGGTCAGGCGAGGCAAGGCTAAGGCACGACAACGCAAGGCTAGGCAATGCACGGAAGGCAAGCAAAGAGGAACGGAAGGCAAGGAAGGCTAGGGAAAGCAGGGAAAGGCAAGGGTAACGGAAGGAACGGCACGGTAAGGGCAAAGAAGACTAAGGCACGACAACACAGGGCTAGGCAATGCAGGGCAAGGCAAGGAAATGGTAACGCAAGGCAAGGCACGGTTTGGGGAGGCAAAGCTAATGCACGACAACGCAAGGCTAGGCAGTGCACGGCTAGGCAAGGAAAGAGTAACGGAAGGAAAGGAAGGCAAGGCAAAGCAACGCAAGGCAAGTGTAACAAAAGGCAAGGCACGGCAAGGGGAAACAAGGCTAAGGAACGGCAACGCACGGCTACGCAATGCACGGCCAGGCAAGGAAAGGGTAACGCAAGGCAAGGCACGGTGAGGCAAGACAAGGCTAATGCACGACAACGCACGGCTAGGCAATGCACGGCCAGGCAAGGAAAGGGTAACGCAAGGCAAGGCACGGTGAGGCAAGGCAAGGCAAATGCACGACAACGCACGGCTAGGCAATGCACGGCAAGGCAAGGAAAGAGTAACGCAAGGCAAGGCACGGTCAGGCGAGGCAAGGCTAAGGCACGACAACGCAAGGCTAGGCAATGAACGGAAGGCAAGCAAAGAGTAACGGAAGGCAAGGAAGGCAAGGGAAAGCAGGGGAAGGCAAGGGTAACGAAAGGAACGGCACGGTAAGGGGAAACAAGGCTAAGGCACGACAACACAGGGCTAGGCAATGCAGGGCAAGGCAAGGAAAGGGTAACGCAAGGCAAGGCACGGTGAGGCAAGGCAAGGCTGATGCACGACAACGCACGGCTAGGCAATGCACGGCAAGGCAAGGAAAGGGTAACGCAAGGCAAGGCACGGTCAGGCGAGGCAAGGCTAAGGCAAGACAACGCAAGGCTAGGCAATGCACGGCACGGCAAGGAAAGGGTAACGCAAGGCAAGGCACGGTAAGGCGCGGCAAGGCTAAGGCACGACAACGCAAGGCTAGGCAATAAACGGAAGGCAAGCAAAGAGTAACGGAAGGCAAGGAAGGCAAGGGAAAGCAGGGGAAGGCAAGGGTAACGGAAGGAACGGCACGGTAAGGGGAAACAAGGCTAAGGCACGACAACGCAGGGCTAGCCAATGCACGGCAAGGAAAGGAAAGGGTAACGCAAGGCAAGGCACCGTTACGCGAGGCAAGGCTAAGGCACGACAACGCAAGGCTAGGCAATGCACGGAAGGCAAGCAAAGAGTAACGGAAGGCAAGGAAGGCAAGGGAAAGCAAGGCAAGGCAAGGGTAACAGAAGGAACGGCACGGCAAGGGGAAACAAGGCTAAGGCACGGCAACGCACGGCTAGGCAATGCACGGCAAGGCAAGGAAAGGGTAACGCAAGGCAAGCACGGTGAGGCAAGGCAAGGCTGATGCACGACAACGCACGGCTAGGCAATGCACGGCAAGGCAAGGAAAGGGTAACGCAAGGCAAGGCACGGTCAGGCGAGGCAAGGCTAAGGCACGACAACGCAAGGCTAGGCAATGAACGGAAGGCAAGCAAAGAGTAACGGAAGGCAAGGAAGGCAAGGGAAAGCAAGGGAAGGCAAGGGTAACGAAAGGAACGGCACGGTAAGGGGAAACAAGGCTAAGGCACGACAACACAGCGCTAGGCAATGCAGGGCAAGGCAAGGAAAGGGTAACGCAAGGCAAGGCACGGTGAGGCAAGGCAAGGCTGATGCACGACAACGCACGGCTAGGCAATGCACGGCAAGGCAAGGAAAGGGTAACGCAAGGCAAGGCACGGTCAGGCGAGGCAAGGCTAAGGCACGACAACGCAAGGCTAGGCAATGCACGGCAAGGCAAGGAAAGGGTAACGCAAGGCAAGGCACGGTAAGGCGCGGCAAGGCTAAGGCACGACAACGCAAGGCTAGGCAATAAACGGAAGGCAAGCAAAGAGTAACGGAAGGCAAGGAAGGCAAGGGAAAGCAAGGGAAGGCAAGGGCAACGAAAGGAACGGCACGGTAAGGGGAAACAAAGCTAAGGCACTACAATGCAGGGCTAGGCAATGCACGGCAAGGCAAGGAAAGGGTAACGCAAGGCAAGGCACGGTTCGGGGAGGAAGGCGAATGCACGACAACGCAAGGCTAGGCAATGCACGGAAGGCAAGCAAAGAGTAACGGAAGGCAAGGAAGGCAAGGGAAAGCAAGGCAAGGCAAGGGTAACAGAAGGAACGGCACGGCAAGGGGAAACGAGGCTAAGGCACGGCAACGCACGGCTAGGCAATGCACGGCAAGGCAAGGAAAGGGTAACGCAAGGCAAGGCACGGTGAGGCAAGGCAAGGCTGATGCACGACAACGCACGGCTAGGCAATGCACGGCAAGGCAAGGAAAGGGTAACGCAAGGCAAGGCACGGTCAGGCGAGGCAAGGCTAAGGCACGACAACGCAAGGCTAGGCAATGCACGGCAAGGCAAGGAAAGGGTAACGCAAGGCAAGGCACGGTAAGGCGCGGCAAGGCTAAGGCACGACAACGCAAGGCTAGGAAATAAACGGAAGGCAAGCAAAGAGTAACGGAAGGCAAGGAAGGCAAGGGAAAGCAGGGGAAGGCAAGGGTAACGGAAGGAACGGCACGGTAAGGGGAAACAAGGCTAAGGCACGACAACGCAGGGCTAGCCAATGCACGGCAAGGAAAGGAAAGGGTAACGCAAGGCAAGGCACCGTTACGCGAGGCAAGGCTAAGGCACGACAACGCAAGGCTAGGCAATGCACGGAAGGCAAGCAAAGTGTAACGGAAGGCAAGGAAGGCAAGGGAAAGCAAGGCAAGGCAAGGGTAACGGAAGGAACGGCACGGCAAGGGGAAACAAGGCTAAGGCACGGCAACGCACGGCTAGGCAATGCACGGAAGGAAAGCAAAGAGTAATGGAAGGCAATGAAAGGAAGGGAAAGCAAGGCAAGGTAAGGGTAACGCAAGGCAAGGCACGGTGAGGCAAGGCAAGGCTGATGCACGACAACGCACGGCTAGGCAATTCACGGCAAGGCAAGGAAAGGGTAACGCAAGGCAAAGCACGGTCAGGCGAGGCAAGGCTAAGGCACGACAACGCAAGGCTAGGCAATGCACGGCACGGCAAGGAAAGGGTAACGCAAGGCAAGGCACGGTAAGGCGCGGCAAGGCTAAGGCACGACAACGCAAGGCTAGGCAATAAACGGAAGGCAAGCAAAGAGTAACGGAAGGCAAGGAAGGCAAGGGAAAGCAGGGGAAGGCAAGGGTAACGGAAGGAACGGCACGGTAAGGGGAAACAAGGCTAAGGCACGACAACGCAGGGCTAGCCAATGCACGGCAAGGAAAGGAAAGGGTAACGCAAGGCAAGGCACCGTTACGCGAGGCAAGGCTAAGGCACGACAACGCAAGGCTAGGCAATGCACGGAAGGCAAGCAAAGAGTAACGGAAGGCAAGGAAGGCAAGGGAAAGCAAGGCAAGG
Source organism: Macrotis lagotis (assembly GCF_037893015.1). Taxonomy (NCBI): domain Eukaryota; kingdom Metazoa; phylum Chordata; class Mammalia; order Peramelemorphia; family Peramelidae; genus Macrotis; species Macrotis lagotis. The sequence goes on from NW_027422099.1 coordinate 65,109, forward strand.
CAAGGGTAACAGAAGGAACGGCACGGCAAGGGGAAACAAGGCTAAGGCACGGCAACGCACGGCTAGGCAATGCACGGCAAGGCAAGGAAAGGGTAACGCAAGGCAAGCACGGTGAGGCAAGGCAAGGCTGATGCACGACAACGCACGGCTAGGCAATGCACGGCAAGGCAAGGAAAGGGTAACGCAAGGCAAGGCACGGTCAGGCGAGGCAAGGCTAAGGCACGACAACGCAAGGCTAGGCAATGAACGGAAGGCAAGCAAAGAGTAACGGAAGGCAAGGAAGGCAAGGGAAAGCAAGGGAAGGCAAGGGTAACGAAAGGAACGGCACGGTAAGGGGAAACAAGGCTAAGGCACGACAACACAGCGCTAGGCAATGCAGGGCAAGGCAAGGAAAGGGTAACGCAAGGCAAGGCACGGTGAGGCAAGGCAAGGCTGATGCACGACAACGCACGGCTAGGCAATGTACGGCAAGGAAGGAAAGGGTAACGCAAGGCAAGGCACGGTCAGGCGAGGCAAGGCTAAGGCACGACAACACAGCGCTAGGCAATGCAGGGCAAGGCAAGGAAAGGGTAACGCAAGGCAAGGCACGGTAAGGCGCGGCAAGGCTAAGGCACGACAACGCAAGGCTAGGCAATAAACGGAAGGCAAGCAAAGAGTAACGGAAGGCAAGGAAGGCAAGGGAAAGCAAGGGAAGGCAAGGGCAACGAAAGGAACGGCACGGTAAGGGGAAACAAAGCTAAGGCACTACAATGCAGGACTAGGCAATGCACGGCAAGGCAAGGAAAGGGTAACGCAAGGCAAGGCACGGTTCGGGGAGGAAGGCGAATGCACGACAACGCAAGGCTAGGCAATGCACGGAAGGCAAGCAAAGAGTAACGGAAGGCAAGGAAGGCAAGGGAAAGCAAGGCAAGGCAAGGGTAACAGAAGGAACGGCACGGCAAGGGGAAACGAGGCTAAGGCACGGCAACGCACGGCTAGGCAATGCACGGCAAGGCAAGGAAAGGGTAACGCAAGGCAAGGCACGGTGAGGCAAGGCAAGGCTGATGCACGACAACGCACGGCTAGGCAATGCACGGCAAGGCAAGGAAAGGGTAACGCAAGGCAAGGCACGGTCAGGCGAGGCAAGGCTAAGGCACGACAACGCAAGGCTAGGCAATGCACGGCAAGGCAAGGAAAGGGTAACGCAAGGCAAGGCACGGTAAGGCGCGGCAAGGCTAAGGCACGACAACGCAAGGCTAGGAAATAAACGGAAGGCAAGCAAAGAGTAACGGAAGGCAAGGAAGGCAAGGGAAAGCAGGGGAAGGCAAGGGTAACGGAAGGAACGGCACGGTAAGGGGAAACAAGGCTAAGGCACGACAACGCAGGGCTAGCCAATGCACGGCAAGGAAAGGAAAGGGTAACGCAAGGCAAGGCACCGTTACGCGAGGCAAGGCTAAGGCACGACAACGCAAGGCTAGGCAATGCACGGAAGGCAAGCAAAGTGTAACGGAAGGCAAGGAAGGCAAGGGAAAGCAAGGCAAGGCAAGGGTAACGGAAGGAACGGCACGGCAAGGGGAAACAAGGCTAAGGCACGGCAACGCACGGCTAGGCAATGCACGGAAGGAAAGCAAAGAGTAATGGAAGGCAATGAAAGGAAGGGAAAGCAAGGCAAGGTAAGGGTAACGCAAGGCAAGGCACGGTGAGGCAAGGCAAGGCTGATGCACGACAACGCACGGCTAGGCAATTCACGGCAAGGCAAGGAAAGGGTAACGCAAGGCAAAGCACGGTCAGGCGAGGCAAGGCTAAGGCACGACAACGCAAGGCTAGGCAATGAACGGAAGGCAAGCAAAGAGTAACGGAAGGCAAGGAAGGCAAGGGAAAGCAAGGGAAGGCAAGGGCAACGAAAGGAACGGCACGGTAAGGGGAAACCAACTAAGGCACGACAATGCAGGGCTAGGCAATGCAGGGCAAGGCAAGGAAATGGTAACGCAAGGCAAGGCACGGTTTGGGGAGGCAAAGCTAATGCACGACAACGCAAGGCTAGGCAGTGCACGGCTAGGCAAGGAAAGAGTAACGGAAGGAAAGGAAGGCAAGGCAAAGCAAGGCAAGGCAAGTGTAACAAAAGGCAAGGCACGGCAAGGGGAAACAAGGCTAAGGAACGGCAACGCACGGCTACGCAATGTACGGCCAGGCAAGGAAAGGGTAACGCAAGGTCTGGCACGGTAAGGCAAGACAAGGCTAATGCACGACAACGCACGGCTAGGCAATGCACGGCCAGGCAAGGAAAGGGTAACGCAAGGCAAGGCACGGTGAGGCAAGGCAAGGCAAATGCACGACAACGCACGGCTAGGCAATGCACGGCATGGCAAGGAAAGGGTAACGCAAGGCAAGGCACGGTCAGGCGAGGCAAGGCTAAGGCACGACAACGCAAGGCTAGGCAATGAACGGAAGGCAAGCAAAGAGTAACGGAAGGCAAGGAAGGCAAGGGAAAGCAAGGGAAGGCAAGGGCAAAGAAAGGAACGGCACGGTAAGGGGAAACAAAGCTAAGGCACGACAATGCAGGGCTAGGCAATGCACGGCAAGGCAAGGAAAGGGTAACGCAAGGCAAGGCACGGTGAGGCAAGGCAAGGCTGATGCACGACAACGCACGGCTAGGCAATGCACGGCAAGGCAAGGAAAGGGTAACGCAAGGCAAGGCACGGTCAGGCGAGGCAAGGCTAAGGCACGACAACGCACGGCTAGGCAATGCACGGCACGGCAAGGAAAGGGTAACGCAAGGCAAGGCACGGTCAGGCGCGGCAAGGCTAAGGCACGACAACGCAAGGCTAGGCAATAAACGGAAGGCAAGCAAAGAGTAACGGAAGGCAAGGAAGGCAAGGGAAAGCAAGGGAAGGCAAGGGCAACGAAAGGAACGGCACGGTAAGGGGAAACAAAGCTAAGGCACTACAATGCAGGGCTAGGCAATGCACGGCAAGGCAAGGAAAGGGTAACGCAAGGCAAGGCACGGTTCGGGGAGGAAGGCGAATGCACGACAACGCAAGGCTAGGCAATGCACGGAAGGCAAACAAAGAGTAACGGAAGGCAAGGAAGGCAAGGGAAAGCAAGGCAAGGCAAGGGTAACAGAAGGAACGGCACGGCAAGGGGAAACGAGGCTAAGGCACGGCAACGCACGGCTAGGCAATGCACGGCAAGGCAAGGAAAGGGTAACGCAAGGCAAGGCACGGTGAGGCAAGGCAAGGCTGATGCACGACAACGCACGGCTAGGCAATGCACGGCAAGGCAAGGAAAGGGTAACGCAAGGCAAGGCACGGTCAGGCGAGGCAAGGCTAAGGCACGACAACGCAAGGCTAGGCAATGCACGGCAAGGCAAGGAAAGGGTAACGCAAGGCAAGGCACGGTAAGGCGCGGCAAGGCTAAGGCACGACAACGCAAGGCTAGGCAATAAACGGAAGGCAAGCAAAGAGTAACGGAAGGCAAGGAAGGCAAGGGAAAGCAGGGGAAGGCAAGGGTAACGGAAGGAACGGCACGGTAAGGGGAAACAAGGCTAAGGCACGACAACGCAGGGCTAGCCAATGCACGGCAAGGAAAGGAAAGGGTAACGCAAGGCAAGGCACCGTTACGCGAGGCAAGGCTAAGGCACGACAACGCAAGGCTAGGCAATGCACGGAAGGCAAGCAAAGAGTAACGGAAGGCAAGGAAGGCAAGGGAAAGCAAGGCAAGGCAAGGGTAACGGAAGGAACGGCACGGCAAGGGGAAACAAGGCTAAGGCACGGCAACGCACGGCTAGGCAATGCAGGGAAGGAAAGCAAAGAGTAACGGAAGGCAATGAAAGGAAGGGAAAGCAAGGCAAGGTAAGGGTAACGCAAGGCAAGGCACGGTGAGGCAAGGCAAGGCTGATGCACGACAATGCACGGCTAGGCAATTCACGGCAAGGCAAGGAAAGGGTAACGCAAGGCAAGGCACGGTCAGGCGAGGCAAGGCTAAGGCACGACAACGCAAGGCTAGGCAATGCACGGAAGGCAAGCAAAGAGGAACGGAAGGCAAGGAAGGCTAGGGAAAGCAGGGAAAGGCAAGGGTAACGGAAGGAACGGCACGGTAAGGGCAAAGAAGACTAAGGCACGACAACACAGGGCTAGGCAATGCAGGGCAAGGCAAGGAAATGGTAACGCAAGGCAAGGCACGGTTTGGGGAGGCAAAGCTAATGCACGACAACGCAAGGCTAGGCAGTGCACGGCTAGGCAAGGAAAGAGTAACGGAAGGAAAGGAAGGCAAGGCAAAGCAACGCAAGGCAAGTGTAACAAAAGGCAAGGCACGGCAAGGGGAAACAAGGCTAAGGAACGGCAACGCACGGCTACGCAATGCACGGCCAGGCAAGGAAAGGGTAACGCAAGGCAAGGCACGGTGAGGCAAGACAAGGCTAATGCACGACAACGCACGGCTAGGCAATGCACGGCCAGGCAAGGAAAGGGTAACGCAAGGCAAGGCACGGTGAGGCAAGGCAAGGCAAATGCACGACAACGCACGGCTAGGCCATGCACGGCAAGGCAAGGAAAGAGTAACGCAAGGCAAGGCACGGTCAGGCGAGGCAAGGCTAAGGCACGACAACGCAAGGCTAGGCAATGAACGGAAGGCAAGCAAAGAGTAACGGAAGGCAAGGAAGGCAAGGGAAAGCAGGGGAAGGCAAGGGTAACGAAAGGAACGGCACGGTAAGGGGAAACAAGGCTAAGGCACGACAACACAGGGCTAGGCAATGCAGGGCAAGGCAAGGAAAGGGTAACGCAAGGCAAGGCACGGTGAGGCAAGGCAAGGCTGATGCACGACAACGCACGGCTAGGCAATGCACGGCAAGGCAAGGAAAGGGTAACGCAAGGCAAGGCACGGTCAGGCGAGGCAAGGCTAAGGCAAGACAACGCAAGGCTAGGCAATGCACGGCACGGCAAGGAAAGGGTAACGCAAGGCAAGGCACGGTAAGGCGCGGCAAGGCTAAGGCACGACAACGCAAGGCTAGGCAATAAACGGAAGGCAAGCAAAGAGTAACGGAAGGCAAGGAAGGCAAGGGAAAGCAGGGGAAGGCAAGGGTAACGGAAGGAACGGCACGGTAAGGGGAAACAAGGCTAAGGCACGACAACGCAGGGCTAGCCAATGCACGGCAAGGAAAGGAAAGGGTAACGCAAGGCAAGGCACCGTTACGCGAGGCAAGGCTAAGGCACGACAACGCAAGGCTAGGCAATGCACGGAAGGCAAGCAAAGAGTAACGGAAGGCAAGGAAGGCAAGGGAAAGCAAGGCAAGGCAAGGGTAACAGAAGGAACGGCACGGCAAGGGGAAACAAGGCTAAGGCACGGCAACGCACGGCTAGGCAATGCACGGCAAGGCAAGGAAAGGGTAACGCAAGGCAAGCACGGTGAGGCAAGGCAAGGCTGATGCACGACAACGCACGGCTAGGCAATGCACGGCAAGGCAAGGAAAGGGTAACGCAAGGCAAGGCACGGTCAGGCGAGGCAAGGCTAAGGCACGACAACGCAAGGCTAGGCAATGAACGGAAGGCAAGCAAAGAGTAACGGAAGGCAAGGAAGGCAAGGGAAAGCAAGGGAAGGCAAGGGTAACGAAAGGAACGGCACGGTAAGGGGAAACAAGGCTAAGGCACGACAACACAGCGCTAGGCAATGCAGGGCAAGGCAAGGAAAGGGTAACGCAAGGCAAGGCACGGTGAGGCAAGGCAAGGCTGATGCACGACAACGCACGGCTAGGCAATGCACGGCAAGGCAAGGAAAGGGTAACGCAAGGCAAGGCACGGTCAGGCGAGGCAAGGCTAAGGCACGACAACGCAAGGCTAGGCAATGCACGGCAAGGCAAGGAAAGGGTAACGCAAGGCAAGGCACGGTAAGGCGCGGCAAGGCTAAGGCACGACAACGCAAGGCTAGGCAATAAACGGAAGGCAAGCAAAGAGTAACGGAAGGCAAGGAAGGCAAGGGAAAGCAAGGGAAGGCAAGGGCAACGAAAGGAACGGCACGGTAAGGGGAAACAAAGCTAAGGCACTACAATGCAGGGCTAGGCAATGCACGGCAAGGCAAGGAAAGGGTAACGCAAGGCAAGGCACGGTTCGGGGAGGAAGGCGAATGCACGACAACGCAAGGCTAGGCAATGCACGGAAGGCAAGCAAAGAGTAACGGAAGGCAAGGAAGGCAAGGGAAAGCAAGGCAAGGCAAGGGTAACAGAAGGAACGGCACGGCAAGGGGAAACGAGGCTAAGGCACGGCAACGCACGGCTAGGCAATGCACGGCAAGGCAAGGAAAGGGTAACGCAAGGCAAGGCACGGTGAGGCAAGGCAAGGCTGATGCACGACAACGCACGGCTAGGCAATGCACGGCAAGGCAAGGAAAGGGTAACGCAAGGCAAGGCACGGTCAGGCGAGGCAAGGCTAAGGCACGACAACGCAAGGCTAGGCAATGCACGGCAAGGCAAGGAAAGGGTAACGCAAGGCAAGGCACGGTAAGGCGCGGCAAGGCTAAGGCACGACAACGCAAGGCTAGGAAATAAACGGAAGGCAAGCAAAGAGTAACGGAAGGCAAGGAAGGCAAGGGAAAGCAGGGGAAGGCAAGGGTAACGGAAGGAACGGCACGGTAAGGGGAAACAAGGCTAAGGCACGACAACGCAGGGCTAGCCAATGCACGGCAAGGAAAGGAAAGGGTAACGCAAGGCAAGGCACCGTTACGCGAGGCAAGGCTAAGGCACGACAACGCAAGGCTAGGCAATGCACGGAAGGCAAGCAAAGTGTAACGGAAGGCAAGGAAGGCAAGGGAAAGCAAGGCAAGGCAAGGGTAACGGAAGGAACGGCACGGCAAGGGGAAACAAGGCTAAGGCACGGCAACGCACGGCTAGGCAATGCACGGAAGGAAAGCAAAGAGTAATGGAAGGCAATGAAAGGAAGGGAAAGCAAGGCAAGGTAAGGGTAACGCAAGGCAAGGCACGGTGAGGCAAGGCAAGGCTGATGCACGACAACGCACGGCTAGGCAATTCACGGCAAGGCAAGGAAAGGGTAACGCAAGGCAAAGCACGGTCAGGCGAGGCAAGGCTAAGGCACGACAACGCAAGGCTAGGCAATGAACGGAAGGCAAGCAAAGAGTAACGGAAGGCAAGGAAGGCAAGGGAAAGCAAGGGAAGGCAAGGGCAACGAAAGGAACGGCACGGTAAGGGGAAACCAACTAAGGCACGACAATGCAGGGCTAGGCAATGCAGGGCAAGGCAAGGAAATGGTAACGCAAGGCAAGGCACGGTTTGGGGAGGCAAAGCTAATGCACGACAACGCAAGGCTAGGCAGTGCACGGCTAGGCAAGGAAAGAGTAACGGAAGGAAAGGAAGGCAAGGCAAAGCAAGGCAAGGCAAGTGTAACAAAAGGCAAGGCACGGCAAGGGGAAACAAGGCTAAGGAACGGCAACGCACGGCTACGCAATGTACGGCCAGGCAAGGAAAGGGTAACGCAAGGTCTGGCACGGTAAGGCAAGACAAGGCTAATGCACGACAACGCACGGCTAGGCAATGCACGGCCAGGCAAGGAAAGGGTAACGCAAGGCAAGGCACGGTGAGGCAAGGCAACGCAAATGCACGACAACGCACGGCTAGGCAATGCACGGCAAGGCAAGGAAAGGGTAACGCAAGGCAAGGCACGGTCAGGCGAGGCAAGGCTATGGCACGACAACGCAAGGTTAGGCAATGAACGGAAGGCAAGCAAAGAGTAACGGAAGGCAAGGAAGGCAAGGGAAAGCAAGGGAAGGCAAGGGCAACGAAAGGAACGGCACGGTAAGGGGAAGCAAAGCTAAGGCACGACAATGCAGGGCTAGGCAATTCACGGCAAGGCAAGGAAAGGGTAACGCAAGGCAAAGCACGGTGAGGCAAGACAAGGCAAATGCACGACAACGCACGGCTAGGCAATGCACGGCAAGGCAAGGAAAGGGTAACTCAAGGCAAGGCACCGTCAGGCGAGACAAGGCTAAGGCACGACAACGCAAAGCTAGGCAATGCACGGAAGGCAAGCAAAGAGTAACGGAAGGCAAGGAAGGCAAGGGAAAGCAAGGCAAGGCAAGGGTAATAGAAGGAACGGCACGGCAAGGGGAAACAAGGCTAAGGCACGGCAACGCACGGCTAGGCAATGCACGGCAAGGCAAGGAAAGGGTAACGCAAGGCAAGGCACGGTGAGGCAAGGCAAGGCTGATGCACGACAACGCACGGCTAGGCAATGCACGGCAAGGCAAGGAAAGGGTAACGCAAGGCAAGGCACGGTCAGGCGAGGCAAGGCTAAGGCACGACAACGCAAGGCTAGGCAATGCACGGCAAGGCAAGGAAAGGGTAACGCAAGGCAAGGCACGGTAAGGCGCGGCAAGGCTAAGGCACGACAACGCAAGGCTAGGCAATAAACGGAAGGCAAGCAAAGAGTAACGGAAGGCAAGGAAGGCAAGGGAAAGCAAGGGAAGGCAAGGGCAACGAAAGGAACGGCACGGTAAGGGGAAACAAAGCTAAGGCACTACAATGCAGGGCTAGGCAATGCACGGCAAGGCAAGGAAAGGGTAACGCAAGGCAAGGCACGGTTCGGGGAGGAAGGCGAATGCACGACAACGCAAGGCTAGGCAATGCACGGCAAGGCAAGGAAAGGGCAACGCAAGGCAAGGCACCGTTACGCGAGGCAAGGCTAAGGCACGACAACGCAAGGCTAGGCAATGCACGGAAGGCAAGCAAAGAGTAACGGAAGGCAAGGAAGGCAAGGGAAAGCAAGGCAAGGCAAGGGTAACGGAAGGAACGGCACGGCAAGGGGAAACAAGGCTAAGGCACGGCAACGCACGGCTAGGCAATGCACGGAAGGAAAGCAAAGAGTAACGGAAGGCAATGAAAGGAAGGGAAAGCAAGGCAAGGTAAGGGTAACGCAAGGCAAGGCACGGTGAGGCAAGGCAAGGCTGATGCACGACAACGCACGGCTAGGCAATTCACGGCAAGGCAAGGAAAGGGTAACGCAAGGCAAGGCACTGTCAGGCGAGGCAAGGCTAAGGCACGACAACGCAAGGCTAGGCAATGCACGGAAGGAAAGCAAAGAGTAACGGAAGGCAATGAAAGGAAGGGAAAGCAAGGCAAGGTAAGGGTAACGCAAGGCAAGGCACGGTGAGGCAAGGCAAGGCTGATGCACGACAACGCACGGCTAGGCAATTCACGGCAAGGCAAGGAAAGGGTAACGCAAGGCAAGGCACGGTCAGGCGAGGCAAGGCTAAGGCACGACAACGCAAGGCTAGGCAATGCACGGAAGGCAAGCAAAGAGGAACGGAAGGCAAGGAAGGCTAGGGAAAGCAGGGAAAGGCAAGGGTAACGGAAGGAACGGCACGGTAAGGGCAAAGAAGACTAAGGCACGACAACACAGGGCTAGGCAATGCAGGGCAAGGCAAGGAAATGGTAACGCAAGGCAAGGCACGGTTTGGGGAGGCAAAGCTAATGCACGACAACGCAAGGCTAGGCAGTGCACGGCTAGGCAAGGAAAGAGTAACGGAAGGAAAGGAAGGCAAGGCAAAGCAAGGCAAGGCAAGTGTAACAAAACGCAAGGCACGGCAAGGGGAAACAAGGCTAAGGAACGGCAACGCACGGCTACGCAATGCACGGCCAGGCAAGGAAAGGGTAACGCAAGGCAAGGCACGGTAAGGCAAGACAAGGCTAATGCACGACAACGCACGGCTAGGCAATGCACGGCCAGGCAAGGAAAGGGTAACGCAAGGCAAGGCACGGTGAGGCAAGGCAAGGCAAATGCACGACAACGCACGGCTAGGCAATGCACGGCAAGGCAAGGAAAGAGTAACGCAAGGCAAGGCACGGTCAGGCGAGGCAAGGCTAAGGCACGACAACGCAAGGCTAGGCAATGAACGGAAGGCAAGAAAAGAGTAACGGAAGGCAAGGAAGGCAAGGGAAAGCAGGGGAAGGCAAGGGTAACGAAAGGAACGGCACGGTAAGGGGAAACAAGGCTAAGGCACGACAACACAGGGCTAGGCAATGCAGGGCAAGGCAAGGAAAGGGTAACGCAAGGCAAGGCACGGTTTGGGGAGGAAGGCGAATGCACGACAACGCAAGGCTAGGCAATGCACAGAAGGCAAGCAAAGAGTAACGGAAGGCAAGGAAGGCAAGGGAAAGCAAGGCAAGGCAAGGGTAACCGAAGGAACGGCACGGCAAGGGGAAACAAGGCTAAGGCACGGCAACGCACGGCTAGGCAATGCACGGCAAGGCAAGGAAAGGGTAACGCAAGGCAAGGCACGGTGAGGCAAGGCAAGGCTGATGCACGACAACGCACGGCTAGGCAATGCACGGCAAGGCAAGGAAAGGGTAACGCAAGGCAAGGCACGGTCAGGCGAGGCAAGGCTAAGGCACGACAACGCAAGGCTAGGCAATGCACGGCACGGCAAGGAAAGGGTAACGCAAGGCAAGGCACGGTAAGGCGCGGCAAGGCTAAGGCACGACAACGCAAGGCTAGGCAATAAACGGAAGGCAAGCAAAGAGTAACGGAAGGCAAGGAATGCAAGGGAAATCAGGGGAAGGCAAGGGTAACGGAAGGAACGGCACGGTAAGGGGAAACAAGGCTAAGGCACGACAACGCAGGGCTAGCCAATGCACGGCAAGGAAAGGAAAGGGTAACGCAAGGCAAGGCACCGTTACGCGAGGCAAGGCTAAGGCACGACAACGCAAGGCTAGGCAATGCACGGAAGGCAAGCAAAGAATAACGGAAGGCAAGGAAGGCAAGGGAAAGCAAGGCAAGGCAAGGGTAACGGAAGGAACGGCACGGCAAGGGGAAACAAGGCTAAGGCACGGCAACGCACGGCTAGGCAATGCACGGCCAGGCAAGGAAAGGGTAACGCAAGTCAAGGCACGGTGAGGCAAGGCAAGGCAAATGCACGACAACGCACGGCTAGGCAATGCACGGCATGGCAAGGAAAGGGTAACGCAAGGCAAGGCACGGTCAGGCGAGGCAAGGCTAAGGCACGACAACGCAAGGCTAGGCAATGAACGGAAGGCAAGCAAAGAGTAACGGAAGGCAAGGAAGGCAAGGGAAAGCAAGGGAAGGCAAGGGCAAAGAAAGGAACGGCACGGTAAGGGGAAACAAAGCTAAGGCACGACAATGCAGGGCTAGGCAATGCACGGCAAGGCAAGGAAAGGGTAACGCAAGGCAAGGCACGGTGAGGCAAGGCAAGGCTGATGCACGACAACGCACGGCTAGGCAATGCACGGCAAGGCAAGGAAAGGGTAACGCAAGGCAAGGCACGGTCAGGCGAGGCAAGGCTAAGGCACGACAACGCACGGCTAGGCAATGCACGGCACGGCAAGGAAAGGGTAACGCAAGGCAAGGCACGGTCAGGCGCGGCAAGGCTAAGGCACGACAACGCAAGGCTAGGCAATAAACGGAAGGCAAGCAAAGAGTAACGGAAGGCAAGGAAGGCAAGGGAAAGCAAGGGAAGGCAAGGGCAACGAAAGGAACGGCACGGTAAGGGGAAACAAAGCTAAGGCACTACAATGCAGGGCTAGGCAATGCACGGCAAGGCAAGGAAAGGGTAACGCAAGGCAAGGCACGGTTCGGGGAGGAAGGCGAATGCACGACAACGCAAGGCTAGGCAATGCACGGAAGGCAAACAAAGAGTAACGGAAGGCAAGGAAGGCAAGGGAAAGCAAGGCAAGGCAAGGGTAACAGAAGGAACGGCACGGCAAGGGGAAACGAGGCTAAGGCACGGCAACGCACGGCTAGGCAATGCACGGCAAGGCAAGGAAAGGGTAACGCAAGGCAAGGCACGGTGAGGCAAGGCAAGGCTGATGCACGACAACGCACGGCTAGGCAATGCACGGCAAGGCAAGGAAAGGGTAACGCAAGGCAAGGCACGGTCAGGCGAGGCAAGGCTAAGGCACGACAACGCAAGGCTAGGCAATGCACGGCAAGGCAAGGAAAGGGTAACGCAAGGCAAGGCACGGTAAGGCGCGGCAAGGCTAAGGCACGACAACGCAAGGCTCGGCAATAAACGGAAGGCAAGCAAAGAGTAACGGAAGGCAAGGAAGGCAAGGGAAAGCAGGGGAAGGCAAGGGTAACGGAAGGAACGGCACGGTAAGGGGAAACAAGGCTAAGGCACGACAACGCAGGGCTAGCCAATGCACGGCAAGGAAAGGAAAGGGTAACGCAAGGCAAGGCACCGTTACGCGAGGCAAGGCTAAGGCACGACAACGCAAGGCTAGGCAATGCACGGAAGGCAAGCAAAGAGTAACGGAAGGCAAGGAAGGCAAGGGAAAGCAAGGCAAGGCAAGGGTAACAGAAGGAACGGCACGGCAAGGGGAAACAAGGCTAAGGCACGACAATGCAGGGCTAGGCAATTCACGGCAAGGCAAGGAAAGGGTAACGCAAGGCAAAGCACGGTGAGGCAAGACAAGGCAAATGCACGACAACGCACGGCTAGGCAATGCACGGCAAGGCAAGGAAAGGGTAACTCAAGGCAAGGCACCGTCAGGCGAGACAAGGCTAAGGCACGACAACGCAAGGCTAGGCAATGCACGGAAGGCAAGCAAAGAGTAACGGAAGGCAAGGAAGGCAAGGGAAAGCAAGGCAAGGCAAGGGTAACAGAAGGAACGGCACGGCAAGGGGAAACAAGGCTAAGGCACGGCAACGCACGGCTAGGCAATGCACGGCAAGGCAAGGAAAGGGTAACGCAAGGCAAGGCACGGTGAGGCAAGGCAAGGCTGATGCACGACAACGCACGGCTAGGCAATGCACGGCAAGGCAAGGAAAGGGTAACGCAAGGCAAGGCACGGTCAGGCGAGGCAAGGCTAAGGCACGACAACGCAAGGCTAGGCAATGAACGGAAGGCAAGCAAAGAGTAACGGAAGGCAAGGAAGGCAAGGGAAAGCAAGGGAAGGCAAGGGTAACGAAAGGAACGGCACGGTAAGGGGAAACAAGGCTAAGGCACGACAACACAGCGCTAGGCAATGCAGGGCAAGGCAAGGAAAGGGTAACGCAAGGCAAGGCACGGTGAGGCAAGGCAAGGCTGATGCACGACAACGCACGGCTAGGCAATGCACGGCAAGGCAAGGAAAGGGTAACGCAAGGCAAGGCACGGTCAGGCGAGGCAAGGCTAAGGCACGACAACGCAAGGCTAGGCAATGCACGGCAAGGCAAGGAAAGGGTAACGCAAGGCAAGGCACGGTAAGGCGCGGCAAGGCTAAGGCACGACAACGCAAGGCTAGGCAATAAACGGAAGGCAAGCAAAGAGTAACGGAAGGCAAGGAAGGCAAGGGAAAGCAAGGGAAGGCAAGGGCAACGAAAGGAACGGCACGGTAAGGGGAAACAAAGCTAAGGCACTACAATGCAGGGCTAGGCAATGCACGGCAAGGCAAGGAAAGGGTAACGCAAGGCAAGGCACGGTTCGGGGAGGAAGGCGAATGCACGACAACGCAAGGCTAGGCAATGCACGGAAGGCAAGCAAAGAGTAACGGAAGGCAAGGAAGGCAAGGGAAAGCAAGGCAAGGCAAGGGTAACAGAAGGAACGGCACGGCAAGGGGAAACGAGGCTAAGGCACGGCAACGCACGGCTAGGCAATGCACGGCAAGGCAAGGAAAGGGTAACGCAAGGCAAGGCACGGTGAGGCAAGGCAAGGCTGATGCACGACAACGCACGGCTAGGCAATGCACGGCAAGGCAAGGAAAGGGTAACGCAAGGCAAGGCACGGTCAGGCGAGGCAAGGCTAAGGCACGACAACGCAAGGCTAGGCAATGCACGGCAAGGCAAGGAAAGGGTAACGCAAGGCAAGGCACGGTAAGGCGCGGCAAGGCTAAGGCACGACAACGCAAGGCTAGGAAATAAACGGAAGGCAAGCAAAGAGTAACGGAAGGCAAGGAAGGCAAGGGAAAGCAGGGGAAGGCAAGGGTAACGGAAGGAACGGCACGGTAAGGGGAAACAAGGCTAAGGCACGACAACGCAGGGCTAGCCAATGCACGGCAAGGAAAGGAAAGGGTAACGCAAGGCAAGGCACCGTTACGCGAGGCAAGGCTAAGGCACGACAACGCAAGGCTAGGCAATGCACGGAAGGCAAGCAAAGTGTAACGGAAGGCAAGGAAGGCAAGGGAAAGCAAGGCAAGGCAAGGGTAACGGAAGGAACGGCACGGCAAGGGGAAACAAGGCTAAGGCACGGCAACGCACGGCTAGGCAATGCACGGAAGGAAAGCAAAGAGTAACGGAAGGCAATAACGAAGGCAAGAAAGGAAGGGAAAGCAAGGCAAGGTAAGGGTAACGCAAGGCAAGGCACGGTGAGGCAAGGCAAGGCTGATGCACGACAACGCACGGCTAGGCAATTCACGGCAAGGCAAGGAAAGGGTAACGCAAGGCAAAGCACGGTCAGGCGAGGCAAGGCTAAGGCACGACAACGCAAGGCTAGGCAATGAACGGAAGGCAAGCAAAGAGTAACGGAAGGCAAGGAAGGCAAGGGAAAGCAAGGGAAGGCAAGGGCAACGAAAGGAACGGCACGGTAAGGGTAAACCAACTAAGGCACGACAATGCAGGGCTAGGCAATGCAGGGCAAGGCAAGGAAATGGTAACGCAAGGCAAGGCACGGTTTGGGGAGGCAAAGCTAATGCACGACAACGCAAGGCTAGGCAGTGCACGGCTAGGCAAGGAAAGAGTAACGGAAGGAAAGGAAGGCAAGGCAAAGCAAGGCAAGGCAAGTGTAACAAAAGGCAAGGCACGGCAAGGGGAAACAAGGCTAAGGAACGGCAACGCACGGCTACGCAATGTACGGCCAGGCAAGGAAAGGGTAACGCAAGGTCTGGCACGGTAAGGCAAGACAAGGCTAATGCACGACAACGCACGGCTAGGCAATGCACGGCCAGGCAAGGAAAGGGTAACGCAAGGCAAGGCACGGTGAGGCAAGGCAACGCAAATGCACGACAACGCACGGCTAGGCAATGCACGGCAAGGCAAGGAAAGGGTAACGCAAGGCAAGGCACGGTCAGGCGAGGCAAGGCTATGGCACGACAACGCAAGGTTAGGCAATGAACGGAAGGCAAGCAAAGAGTAACGGAAGGCAAGGAAGGCAAGGGAAAGCAAGGGAAGGCAAGGGCAACGAAAGGAACGGCACGGTAAGGGGAAGCAAAGCTAAGGCACGACAATGCAGGGCTAGGCAATTCACGCCAAGGCAAGGAAAGGGTAACGCAAGGCAAAGCACGGTGAGGCAAGACAAGGCAAATGCACGACAACGCACGGCTAGGCAATGCACGGCAAGGCAAGGAAAGGGTAACTCAAGGCAAGGCACCGTCAGGCGAGACAAGGCTAAGGCACGACAACGCAAGGCTAGGCAATGCACGGAAGGCAAGCAAAGAGTAACGGAAGGCAAGGAAGGCAAGGGAAAGCAAGGCAAGGCAAGGGTAATAGAAGGAACGGCACGGCAAGGGGAAACAAGGCTAAGGCACGGCAACGCACGGCTAGGCAATGCACGGCAAGGCAAGGAAAGGGAAACGCAAGGCAAGGCACGGTGAGGCAAGGCAAGGCTGATGCACGACAACGCACGGCTAGGCAATGCACGGCAAGGCAAGGAAAGGGTAACGCAAGGCAAGGCACGGTCAGGCGAGGCAAGGCTAAGGCACGACAACGCAAGGCTAGGCAATGAACGGAAGGCAAGCAAAGAGTAACGGAAGGCAAGGAAGGCAAGGGAAAGCAAGGGAAGGCAAGGGCAACGAAAGGAACGGCACGGTAAGGGGAAATACAGCTAAGGCACGACAATGCAGGGCTAGGCCATGCACGGCAAGGCAAGGAAAGGGTAACGCAAGGCAAAGCACGGTGAGGCAAGACAAGGCAAATGCACGACAACGCACGGCTAGGCAATGCACGGCAAGGCAAGGAAAGGGTAACTCAAGGCAAGGCACGGTCAGGCGAGGCAAGGCTAAGGCACGACAACGCAAGGCTAGGCAATGCACGGAAGGCAAGCAAAGAGTAACAGAAGGCAAGGAAGGCAAGGGAAAGCAGGGGAAGGCAAGGGTAACGAAAGGAACGGCACGGTAAGGGGAAACAAGGCTAAGGCACGACAACACAGCGCTAGGCAATGCAGGGCAAGGCAAGGAAAGGGTAACGCAAGGCAAGGCACGGTGAGGCAAGGCAAGGCTGATGCACGACAACGCACGGCTAGGCAATGCACGGCAAGGCAAGGAAAGGGTAACGCAAGGCAAGGCACGGTCAGGCGAGGCAAGGCTAAGGCACGACAACGCAAGGCTAGGCAATGCACGGCAAGGCAAGGAAAGGGTAACGCAAGGCAAGGCACGGTAAGGCGCGGCAAGGCTAAGGCACGACAACGCAAGGCTAGGCAATGCACGGAAGGCAAGCAAAGAGTAACGGAAGGCAAGGAAGGCAAGGGAAAGCAAGGCAAGGCAAGGGTAACGGAAGGAACGGCACGGTAAGGGCAAAGAAGACTAAGGCACGACAACACAGGGCTAGGCAATGCAGGGCAAGGCAAGGAAATGGTAACGCAAGGCAAGGCACGGTTTGGGGAGGCAAAGCTAATGCACGACAACGCAAGGCTAGGCAGTGCACGGCTAGGCAAGGAAAGAGTAACGGAAGGAAAGGAAGGCAAGGCAAAGCAAGGCAAGGCAAGTGTAACAAAAGGCAAGGCACGGCAAGGGGAAACAAGGCTAAGGAACGGCAACGCACGGCTACGCAATGCACGGCCAGGCAAGGAAAGGGTAACGCAAGGCAAGGCACGGTGAGGCAAGGCAAGGCTGATGCACGACAACGCACGGCTAGGCAATGCACGGCAAGGCAAGGAAAGGGTAACGCAAGGCAAGGCACGGTCAGGCGAGGCAAGGCTAAGGCACGACAACGCAAGGCTAGGCAATGCACGGCAAGGCAAGGAAAGGGTAACGCAAGGCAAGGCAAGGTAAGGCGCGGCAAGGCTAAGGCACGACAACGCAAGGCTAGGAAATAAACGGAAGGCAAGCAAAGAGTAACGGAAGGCAAGGAAGGCAAGGGAAAGCAGGGGAAGGCAAGGGTAACGGAAGGAACGGCACGGTAAGGGGAAACAAGGCTAAGGCACGACAACGCAGGGCTAGCCAATGCACGGCAAGGAAAGGAAAGGGTAACGCAAGGCAAGGCACCGTTACGCGAGGCAAGGCTAAGGCACGACAACGCAAGGCTAGGCAATGCACGGAAGGCAAGCAAAGAGGAACGGAAGGCAAGGAAGGCTAGGGAAAGCAGGGAAAGGCAAGGGTAACGGAAGGAACGGCACGGTAAGGGCAAAGAAGACTAAGGCACGACAACACAGGGCTAGGCAATGCAGGGCAAGGCAAGGAAATGGTAACGCAAGGCAAGGCACGGTTTGGGGAGGCAAAGCTAATGCACGACAACGCAAGGCTAGGCAGTGCACGGCTAGGCAAGGAAAGAGTAACGGAAGGAAAGGAAGGCAAGGCAAAGCAAGGCAAGGCAAGTGTAACAAAAGGCAAGGCACGGCAAGGGAAAACAAGGCTAAGGAACGGCAACGCACGGCTACGCAATGCACGGCCAGGCAAGGAAAGGGTAACGCAAGGCAAGGCACGGTAAGGCAAGACAAGGCTAATGCACGACAACGCACGGCTAGGCAATGCACGGCCAGGCAAGGAAAGGGTAACGCAAGGCAAGGCACGGTGAGGCAAGGCAAGGCAAATGCACGACAACGCACGGCTAGGCAATGCACGGCAAGGCAAGGAAAGAGTAACGCAAGGCAAGGCACGGTCAGGCGAGGCAAGGCTAAGGCACGACAACGCAAGGCTAGGCAATGAACGGAAGGCAAGCAAAGAGTAACGGAAGGCAAGGAAGGCAAGGGAAAGCAGGGGAAGGCAAGGGTAACGAAAGGAACGGCACTGTAAGGGGAAACAAGGCTAAGGCACGACAACACAGGGCTAGGCAATGCAGGGCAAGGCAAGGAAAGGGTAACGCAAGGCAAGGCACGGTTTGGGGAGGAAGGCGAATGCACGACAACGCAAGGCTAGGCAATGCACGGAAGGCAAGCAAAGAGTAACGGAAGGCAAAGATGGCAAGGGAAAGCAAGGCAAGGCAAGGGTAACCGAAGGAACGGCACGGCAAGGGGAAACAAGGCTAAGGCACGGCAACGCACGGCTAGGCAATGCACGGCAAGGCAAGGAAAGGGTAACGCAAGGCAAGGCACGGTGAGGCAAGGCAAGGCTGATGCACGACAACGCACGGCTAGGCAATGCACGGCAAGGCAAGGAAAGGGTAACGCAAGGCAAGGCACGGTCAGGCGAGGCAAGGCTAAGGCACGACAACGCAAGGCTAGGCAATGCACGGCACGGCAAGGAAAGGGTAACGCAAGGCAAGGCACGGTAAGGCGCGGCAAGGCTAAGGCACGACAACGCAAGGCTAGGCAATAAACGGAAGGCAAGCAAAGAGTAACGGAAGGCAAGGAAGGCAAGGGAAAGCAGGGGAAGGCAAGGGTAACGGAAGGAACGGCACGGTAAGGGGAAACAAGGCTAAGGCACGACAACGCAGGGCTAGCCAATGCACGGCAAGGAAAGGAAAGGGTAACGCAAGGCAAGGCACCGTTACGCGAGGCAAGGCTAAGGCACGACAACGCAAGGCTAGGCAATGCACGGAAGGCAAGCAAAGAGTAAAAGAAGGCAAGGAAGGCAAGGGAAAGCAAGGCAAGGCAAGGGTAACGGAAGGAACGGCACGGCAAGGGGAAACAAGGCTAAGGCACGGCAACGCACGGCTAGGCAATGCACGGCCAGGCAAGGAAAGGGTAACGCAAGTCAAGGCACGGTGAGGCAAGGCAAGGCAAATGCACGACAACGCACGGCTAGGCAATGCACGGCATGGCAAGGAAAGGGTAACGCAAGGCAAGGCACGGTCAGGCGAGGCAAGGCTAAGGCACGACAACGCAAGGCTAGACAATGGACGGAAGGCAAGCAAAGAGTAACGGAAGGCAAGGAAGGCAAGGGAAAGCAAGGGAAGGCAAGGGCAACGAAAGGAACGGCACGGTAAGGGGAAACAAAGCTAAGGCACGACAATGCAGGGCTAGGCAATGCACGGCAAGGCAAGGAAAGGGTAACGCAAGGCAAAGCACGGTGAGGCAAGACAAGGCAAATGCACGACAACGCACGGCTAGGCAATGCACGGCAAGGCAAGGAAAGGGTAACTCAAGGCAAGGCACGGTCAGGCGAGGCAAGGCTAAGGCACGACAACGCAAGGCTAGGCAATGCACGGAAGGCAAGCAAAGAGTAACAGAAGGCAAGGAAGGCAAGGGAAAGCAGGGGAAGGCAAGGGTAACGAAAGGAACGGCACGGTAAGGGGAAACAAGGCTAAGGCACGACAACACAGGGCTAGGCAATGCAGGGCAAGGCAAGGAAAGGGTAACGCAAGGCAAGGCACGGTGAGGCAAGGCAAGGCTGATGCACGACAACGCACGGCTAGGCAATGCACGGCAAGGCAAGGAAAGGGTAACGCAAGGCAAGGCACGGTCAGGCGAGGCAAGGCTAAGGCACGACAACGCAAGGCTAGGCAATGCACGGCAAGGCAAGGAAAGGATAACGCAAGGCAAGGCACGGTAAGGCGCGGCAAGGCTAAGGCACGACAACGCAAGGCTAGGCAATAAACGGAAGGCAAGCAAAGAGTAACGGAAGGCAAGGAAGGCAAGGGAAAGCAGGGGAAGGCAAGGGTAACGGAAGGAACGGCACGGCAAGGGGAAACAAGGCTAAGGCACGACAACGCAGGGCTAGCCAATGCACGGCAAGGAAAGGAAAGGGTAACGCAAGGCAAGGCACCGTTACGCGAGGCAAGGCTAAGGCACGACAACGCAAGGCTAGGCAATGCACGGAAGGCAAGCAAAGAGTAACGGAAGGCAAGGAAGGCAAGGGAAAGCAAGGCAAAGTAAGGGTAACGCAAGGCAAGGCACGGTGAGGCAAGGCAAGGCTGATTCACGACAACGCACGGCTAGGCAATTCACGGCAAGGCAAGGAAAGGGTAACGCAAGGCAAAGCACGGTCAGGCGAGGCAAGGCTAAGGCACGACAACGCAAGGCTAGGCAATGAACGGAAGGCAAGCAAAGAGTAACGGAAGGCAAGGAAGGCAAGGGAAAGCAAGGGAAGGCAAGGGCAACGAAAGGAACGGCACGGTAAGGGGAAACCAATTAAGGCACGACAATGCAGGGCTAGGCAATGCAGGGCAAGGCAAGGAAATGGTAACGCAAGGCAAGGCACGGTTTGGGGAGGCAAAGCTAATGCACGACAACGCAAGGCTAGGCAGTGCACGGCTAGGCAAGGAAAGAGTAACGGAAGGAAAGGAAGGCAAGGCAAAGCAAGGCAAGGCAAGTGTAACAAAAGGCAAGGCACGGCAAGGGGAAACAAGGCTAAGGAACGGCAACGCACGGCTACGCAATACACGGCCAGGCAAGGAAAGGGTAACGCAAGGTCTGGCACGGTAAGGCAAGACAAGGCTAATGCACGACAACGCACGGCTAGGCAATGCACGGCCAGGCAAGGAAAGGGTAACGCAAGGCAAGGCACGGTGAGGCAAGGCAAGGCAAATGCACGACAACGCACGGCTAGGCAATGCACGGCAAGGCAAGGAAAGCGTAACGCAAGGCAAGGCACGGTCAGGCGAGGCAAGGCTAAGGCACGACAACGCAAGGTTAGGCAATGAACGGAAGGCAAGCAAAGAGTAACGGAAGGCAAGGAAGGCAAGGGAAAGCAAGGCAAGGCAAGGGCAACGAAAGGAACGGCACGGTAAGGGGAAACAAAGCTAAGGCACGACAATGCAGGGCTAGGCAATTCACGGCAAGGCAAGGAAAGGGTAACGCAAGGCAAAGCACGGTGAGGCAAGACAAGGCAAATGCACGACAACGCACGGCTAGGCAATGCACGGCAAGGCAAGGAAAGGGTAACTCAAGGCAAGGCACCGTCAGGCGAGACAAGGCTAAGGCACGACAACGCAAGGCTAGGCAATGCACGGAAGGCAAGCAAAGAGTAACGGAAGGCAAGGAAGGCAAGGGAAATCAAGGCAAGGCAAGGGTAACAGAAGGAACGGCACGGCAAGGGGAAACAAGGCTAAGGCACGACAACGCACGGCTAGGCAATGCACGGCAAGGCAAGGAAAGGGTAACGCAAGGCAAGGCACGGTGAGGCAAGGCAAGGCTGATGCACGACAACGCACGGCAAGGCAATGCACGGCAAGGCACGAAAAGGGTAACGCAAGGCAAGGCACGGTCAGGCGAGGCAAGGCTAAGGCACGACAACGCAAGGCTAGGCAATGAACGGAAGGCAAGCAAAGAGTAACGGAAGGCAAGGAAGGCAAGGGAAAGCAAGGGAAGGCAAGGGCAACGAAAGGAACGGCACGGTAAGGGGAAATACAGCTAAGGCACGACAATGCAGGGCTAGGCCATGCACGGCAAGGCAAGGAAAGGGTAATGCAAGGCAAAGCACGGTGAGGCAAGACAAGGCAAATGCACGACAACGCACGGCTAGGCAATGCACGGCAAGGCAAGGAAAGGGTAACTCAAGGCAAGGCACGGTCAGGCGAGGCAAGGCTAAGGCACGACAACGCAAGGCTAGGCAATGCACGGCAAGGCAAGGAAAGGGTAACGCAAGGCAAGGCACGGTAAGGCGCGGCAAGGCTAAGGCACGACAACGCAAGGCTAGGAAATAAACGGAAGGCAAGCAAAGAGTAACGGAAGGCAAGGAAGGCAAGGGAAAGCAAGGCAAGGCAAGGGTAACAGAAGGAACGGCACGGCAAGGGGAAACAAGGCTAAGGCACGGCAACGCACGGCTAGGCAATGCACGGCAAGGCAAGGAAAGGGTAACGCAAGGCAAGGCACGGTGAGGCAAGGCAAGGCTGATGCACGACAACGCACGGCTAGGCAATGCACGGCAAGGCAAGGAAAGGGTAACGCAAGGCAAGGCACGGTCAGGCGAGGCAAGGCTAAGGCACGACAACGCAAGGCTAGGCAATGCACGGCAAGGCAAGGAAAGGGTAACGCAAGGCAAGGCACGGTAAGGCGCGGCAAGGCTAAGGCACGACAACGCAAGGCTAGGAAATAAACGGAAGGCAAGCAAAGAGTAACGGAAGGCAAGGAAGGCAAGGGAAAGCAGGGGAAGGCAAGGGTAACGGAAGGAACGGCACGGTAAGGGGAAACAAGGCTAAGGCACGACAACGCAGGGCTAGCCAATGCACGGCAAGGAAAGGAAAGGGTAACGCAAGGCAAGGCACCGTTACGCGAGGCAAGGCTAAGGCACGACAACGCAAGGCTAGGCAATGCACGGAAGGCAAGCAAAGTGTAACGGAAGGCAAGGAAGGCAAGGGAAAGCAAGGCAAGGCAAGGGTAACGGAAGGAACGGCACGGCAAGGGGAAACAAGGCTAAGGCACGGCAACGCACGGCTAGGCAATGCACGGAAGGAAAGCAAAGAGTAACGGAAGGCAATGAAAGGAAGGGAAAGCAAGGCAAGGAAAGGGTAACGCAAGGCAAAGCACGGTCAGGCGAGGCAAGGCTAAGGCACGACAACGCAAGGCTAGGCAATGAACGGAAGGCAAGCAAAGAGTAACGGAAGGCAAGGAAGGCAAGGGAAAGCAAGGGAAGGCAAGGGCAACGAAAGGAACGGCACGGTAAGGGGAAACCAACTAAGGCACGACAATGCAGGGCTAGGCAATGCAGGGCAAGGCAAGGAAATGGTAACGCAAGGCAAGGCACGGTTTGGGGAGGCAAAGCTAATGCACGACAACGCAAGGCTAGGCAGTGCACGGCTAGGCAAGGAAAGAGTAACGGAAGGAAAGGAAGGCAAGGCAAAGCAAGGCAAGGCAAGTGTAACAAAAGGCAAGGCACGGCAAGGGGAAACAAGGCTAAGGAACGGCAACGCACGGCTACGCAATGTACGGCCAGGCAAGGAAAGGGTAACGCAAGGTCTGGCACGGTAAGGCAAGACAAGGCTAATGCACGACAACGCACGGCTAGGCAATGCACGGCCAGGCAAGGAAAGGGTAACGCAAGGCAAGGCACGGTCAGGCGAGGCAAGGCTATGGCACGACAACGCAAGGTTAGGCAATGAACGGAAGGCAAGCAAAGAGTAACGGAAGGCAAGGAAGGCAAGGGAAAGCAAGGGAAGGCAAGGGCAACGAAAGGAACGGCACGGTAAGGGGAAGCAAAGCTAAGGCACGACAATGCAGGGCTAGGCAATTCACGCCAAGGCAAGGAAAGGGTAACGCAAGGCAAAGCACGGTGAGGCAAGACAAGGCAAATGCACGACAACGCACGGCTAGGCAATGCACGGCAAGGCAAGGAAAGGGTAACTCAAGGCAAGGCACCGTCAGGCGAGACAAGGCTAAGGCACGACAACGCAAGGCTAGGCAATGCACGGAAGGCAAGCAAAGAGTAACGGAAGGCAAGGAAGGCAAGGGAAAGCAAGGCAAGGCAAGGGTAATAGAAGGAACGGCACGGCAAGGGGAAACAAGGCTAAGGCACGGCAACGCACGGCTAGGCAATGCACGGCAAGGCAAGGAAAGGGAAACGCAAGGCAAGGCACGGTGAGGCAAGGCAAGGCTGATGCACGACAACGCACGGCTAGGCAATGCACGGCAAGGCAAGGAAAGGGTAACGCAAGGCAAGGCACGGTCAGGCGAGGCAAGGCTAAGGCACGACAACGCAAGGCTAGGCAATGAACGGAAGGCAAGCAAAGAGTAACGGAAGGCAAGGAAGGCAAGGGAAAGCAAGGGAAGGCAAGGGCAACGAAAGGAACGGCACGGTAAGGGGAAATACAGCTAAGGCACGACAATGCAGGGCTAGGCCATGCACGGCAAGGCAAGGAAAGGGTAACGCAAGGCAAAGCACGGTGAGGCAAGACAAGGCAAATGCACGACAACGCACGGCTAGGCAATGCACGGCAAGGCAAGGAAAGGGTAACTCAAGGCAAGGCACGGTCAGGCGAGGCAAGGCTAAGGCACGACAACGCAAGGCTAGGCAATGCACGGAAGGCAAGCAAAGAGTAACAGAAGGCAAGGAAGGCAAGGGAAAGCAGGGGAAGGCAAGGGTAACGAAAGGAACGGCACGGTAAGGGGAAACAAGGCTAAGGCACGACAACACAGCGCTAGGCAATGCAGGGCAAGGCAAGGAAAGGGTAACGCAAGGCAAGGCACGGTGAGGCAAGGCAAGGCTGATGCACGACAACGCACGGCTAGGCAATGCACGGCAAGGCAAGGAAAGGGTAACGCAAGGCAAGGCACGGTCAGGCGAGGCAAGGCTAAGGCACGACAACGCAAGGCTAGGCAATGCACGGCAAGGCAAGGAAAGGGTAACGCAAGGCAAGGCACGGTAAGGCGCGGCAAGGCTAAGGCACGACAACGCAAGGCTAGGCAATGCACGGAAGGCAAGCAAAGAGTAACGGAAGGCAAGGAAGGCAAGGGAAAGCAAGGCAAGGCAAGGGTAACGGAAGGAACGGCACGGTAAGGGCAAAGAAGACTAAGGCACGACAACACAGGGCTAGGCAATGCAGGGCAAGGCAAGGAAATGGTAACGCAAGGCAAGGCACGGTTTGGGGAGGCAAAGCTAATGCACGACAACGCAAGGCTAGGCAGTGCACGGCTAGGCAAGGAAAGAGTAACGGAAGGAAAGGAAGGCAAGGCAAAGCAAGGCAAGGCAAGTGTAACAAAAGGCAAGGCACGGCAAGGGGAAACAAGGCTAAGGAACGGCAACGCACGGCTACGCAATGCACGGCCAGGCAAGGAAAGGGTAACGCAAGGCAAGGCACGGTGAGGCAAGGCAAGGCTGATGCACGACAACGCACGGCTAGGCAATGCACGGCAAGGCAAGGAAAGGGTAACGCAAGGCAAGGCACGGTCAGGCGAGGCAAGGCTAAGGCACGACAACGCAAGGCTAGGCAATGCACGGCAAGGCAAGGAAAGGGTAACGCAAGGCAAGGCAAGGTAAGGCGCGGCAAGGCTAAGGCACGACAACGCAAGGCTAGGAAATAAACGGAAGGCAAGCAAAGAGTAACGGAAGGCAAGGAAGGCAAGGGAAAGCAGGGGAAGGCAAGGGTAACGGAAGGAACGGCACGGTAAGGGGAAACAAGGCTAAGGCACGACAACGCAGGGCTAGCCAATGCACGGCAAGGAAAGGAAAGGGTAACGCAAGGCAAGGCACCGTTACGCGAGGCAAGGCTAAGGCACGACAACGCAAGGCTAGGCAATGCACGGAAGGCAAGCAAAGAGGAACGGAAGGCAAGGAAGGCTAGGGAAAGCAGGGAAAGGCAAGGGTAACGGAAGGAACGGCACGGTAAGGGCAAAGAAGACTAAGGCACGACAACACAGGGCTAGGCAATGCAGGGCAAGGCAAGGAAATGGTAACGCAAGGCAAGGCACGGTTTGGGGAGGCAAAGCTAATGCACGACAACGCAAGGCTAGGCAGTGCACGGCTAGGCAAGGAAAGAGTAACGGAAGGAAAGGAAGGCAAGGCAAAGCAAGGCAAGGCAAGTGTAACAAAAGGCAAGGCACGGCAAGGGAAAACAAGGCTAAGGAACGGCAACGCACGGCTACGCAATGCACGGCCAGGCAAGGAAAGGGTAACGCAAGGCAAGGCACGGTAAGGCAAGACAAGGCTAATGCACGACAACGCACGGCTAGGCAATGCACGGCCAGGCAAGGAAAGGGTAACGCAAGGCAAGGCACGGTGAGGCAAGGCAAGGCAAATGCACGACAACGCACGGCTAGGCAATGCACGGCAAGGCAAGGAAAGAGTAACGCAAGGCAAGGCACGGTCAGGCGAGGCAAGGCTAAGGCACGACAACGCAAGGCTAGGCAATGAACGGAAGGCAAGCAAAGAGTAACGGAAGGCAAGGAAGGCAAGGGAAAGCAGGGGAAGGCAAGGGTAACGAAAGGAACGGCACTGTAAGGGGAAACAAGGCTAAGGCACGACAACACAGGGCTAGGCAATGCAGGGCAAGGCAAGGAAAGGGTAACGCAAGGCAAGGCACGGTTTGGGGAGGAAGGCGAATGCACGACAACGCAAGGCTAGGCAATGCACGGAAGGCAAGCAAAGAGTAACGGAAGGCAAAGATGGCAAGGGAAAGCAAGGCAAGGCAAGGGTAACCGAAGGAACGGCACGGCAAGGGGAAACAAGGCTAAGGCACGGCAACGCACGGCTAGGCAATGCACGGCAAGGCAAGGAAAGGGTAACGCAAGGCAAGGCACGGTGAGGCAAGGCAAGGCTGATGCACGACAACGCACGGCTAGGCAATGCACGGCAAGGCAAGGAAAGGGTAACGCAAGGCAAGGCACGGTCAGGCGAGGCAAGGCTAAGGCACGACAACGCAAGGCTAGGCAATGCACGGCACGGCAAGGAAAGGGTAACGCAAGGCAAGGCACGGTAAGGCGCGGCAAGGCTAAGGCACGACAACGCAAGGCTAGGCAATAAACGGAAGGCAAGCAAAGAGTAACGGAAGGCAAGGAAGGCAAGGGAAAGCAGGGGAAGGCAAGGGTAACGGAAGGAACGGCACGGTAAGGGGAAACAAGGCTAAGGCACGACAACGCAGGGCTAGCCAATGCACGGCAAGGAAAGGAAAGGGTAACGCAAGGCAAGGCACCGTTACGCGAGGCAAGGCTAAGGCACGACAACGCAAGGCTAGGCAATGCACGGAAGGCAAGCAAAGAGTAAAAGAAGGCAAGGAAGGCAAGGGAAAGCAAGGCAAGGCAAGGGTAACGGAAGGAACGGCACGGCAAGGGGAAACAAGGCTAAGGCACGGCAACGCACGGCTAGGCAATGCACGGCCAGGCAAGGAAAGGGTAACGCAAGTCAAGGCACGGTGAGGCAAGGCAAGGCAAATGCACGACAACGCACGGCTAGGCAATGCACGGCATGGCAAGGAAAGGGTAACGCAAGGCAAGGCACGGTCAGGCGAGGCAAGGCTAAGGCACGACAACGCAAGGCTAGACAATGGACGGAAGGCAAGCAAAGAGTAACGGAAGGCAAGGAAGGCAAGGGAAAGCAAGGGAAGGCAAGGGCAACGAAAGGAACGGCACGGTAAGGGGAAACAAAGCTAAGGCACGACAATGCAGGGCTAGGCAATGCACGGCAAGGCAAGGAAAGGGTAACGCAAGGCAAAGCACGGTGAGGCAAGACAAGGCAAATGCACGACAACGCACGGCTAGGCAATGCACGGCAAGGCAAGGAAAGGGTAACTCAAGGCAAGGCACGGTCAGGCGAGGCAAGGCTAAGGCACGACAACGCAAGGCTAGGCAATGCACGGAAGGCAAGCAAAGAGTAACAGAAGGCAAGGAAGGCAAGGGAAAGCAGGGGAAGGCAAGGGTAACGAAAGGAACGGCACGGTAAGGGGAAACAAGGCTAAGGCACGACAACACAGGGCTAGGCAATGCAGGGCAAGGCAAGGAAAGGGTAACGCAAGGCAAGGCACGGTGAGGCAAGGCAAGGCTGATGCACGACAACGCACGGCTAGGCAATGCACGGCAAGGCAAGGAAAGGGTAACGCAAGGCAAGGCACGGTCAGGCGAGGCAAGGCTAAGGCACGACAACGCAAGGCTAGGCAATGCACGGCAAGGCAAGGAAAGGATAACGCAAGGCAAGGCACGGTAAGGCGCGGCAAGGCTAAGGCACGACAACGCAAGGCTAGGCAATAAACGGAAGGCAAGCAAAGAGTAACGGAAGGCAAGGAAGGCAAGGGAAAGCAGGGGAAGGCAAGGGTAACGGAAGGAACGGCACGGCAAGGGGAAACAAGGCTAAGGCACGACAACGCAGGGCTAGCCAATGCACGGCAAGGAAAGGAAAGGGTAACGCAAGGCAAGGCACCGTTACGCGAGGCAAGGCTAAGGCACGACAACGCAAGGCTAGGCAATGCACGGAAGGCAAGCAAAGAGTAACGGAAGGCAAGGAAGGCAAGGGAAAGCAAGGCAAAGTAAGGGTAACGCAAGGCAAGGCACGGTGAGGCAAGGCAAGGCTGATGCACGACAACGCACGGCTAGGCAATTCACGGCAAGGCAAGGAAAGGGTAACGCAAGGCAAAGCACGGTCAGGCGAGGCAAGGCTAAGGCACGACAACGCAAGGCTAGGCAATGAACGGAAGGCAAGCAAAGAGTAACGGAAGGCAAGGAAGGCAAGGGAAAGCAAGGGAAGGCAAGGGCAACGAAAGGAACGGCACGGTAAGGGGAAACCAATTAAGGCACGACAATGCAGGGCTAGGCAATGCAGGGCAAGGCAAGGAAATGGTAACGCAAGGCAAGGCACGGTTTGGGGAGGCAAAGCTAATGCACGACAACGCAAGGCTAGGCAGTGCACGGCTAGGCAAGGAAAGAGTAACGGAAGGAAAGGAAGGCAAGGCAAAGCAAGGCAAGGCAAGTGTAACAAAAGGCAAGGCACGGCAAGGGGAAACAAGGCTAAGGAACGGCAACGCACGGCTACGCAATACACGGCCAGGCAAGGAAAGGGTAACGCAAGGTCTGGCACGGTAAGGCAAGACAAGGCTAATGCACGACAACGCACGGCTAGGCAATGCACGGCCAGGCAAGGAAAGGGTAACGCAAGGCAAGGCACGGTGAGGCAAGGCAAGGCAAATGCACGACAACGCACGGCTAGGCAATGCACGGCAAGGCAAGGAAAGCGTAACGCAAGGCAAGGCACGGTCAGGCGAGGCAAGGCTAAGGCACGACAACGCAAGGTTAGGCAATGAACGGAAGGCAAGCAAAGAGTAACGGAAGGCAAGGAAGGCAAGGGAAAGCAAGGCAAGGCAAGGGCAACGAAAGGAACGGCACGGTAAGGGGAAACAAAGCTAAGGCACGACAATGCAGGGCTAGGCAATTCACGGCAAGGCAAGGAAAGGGTAACGCAAGGCAAAGCACGGTGAGGCAAGACAAGGCAAATGCACGACAACGCACGGCTAGGCAATGCACGGCAAGGCAAGGAAAGGGTAACTCAAGGCAAGGCACCGTCAGGCGAGACAAGGCTAAGGCACGACAACGCAAGGCTAGGCAATGCACGGAAGGCAAGCAAAGAGTAACGGAAGGCAAGGAAGGCAAGGGAAATCAAGGCAAGGCAAGGGTAACAGAAGGAACGGCACGGCAAGGGGAAACAAGGCTAAGGCACGACAACGCACGGCTAGGCAATGCACGGCAAGGCAAGGAAAGGGTAACGCAAGGCAAGGCACGGTGAGGCAAGGCAAGGCTGATGCACGACAACGCACGGCTAGGCAATGCACGGCAAGGCAAGGAAAGGGTAACGCAAGGCAAGGCACGGTCAGGCGAGGCAAGGCTAAGGCACGACAACGCAAGGCTAGGCAATGAACGGAAGGCAAGCAAAGAGTAACGGAAGGCAAGGAAGGCAAGGGAAAGCAAGGGAAGGCAAGGGCAACGAAAGGAACGGCACGGTAAGGGGAAATACAGCTAAGGCACGACAATGCAGGGCTAGGCCATGCACGGCAAGGCAAGGAAAGGGTAATGCAAGGCAAAGCACGGTGAGGCAAGACAAGGCAAATGCACGACAACGCACGGCTAGGCAATGCACGGCAAGGCAAGGAAAGGGTAACTCAAGGCAAGGCACGGTCAGGCGAGGCAAGGCTAAGGCACGACAACGCAAGGCTAGGCAATGCACGGCAAGGCAAGGAAAGGGTAACGCAAGGCAAGGCACGGTAAGGCGCGGCAAGGCTAAGGCACGACAACGCAAGGCTAGGAAATAAACGGAAGGCAAGCAAAGAGTAACGGAAGGCAAGGAAGGCAAGGGAAAGCAGGGGAAGGCAAGGGTAACGGAAGGAACGGCACGGTAAGGGGAAACAAGGCTAAGGCACGACAACGCAGGGCTAGCCAATGCACGGCAAGGAAAGGAAAGGGTAACGCAAGGCAAGGCACCGTTACGCGAGGCAAGGCTAAGGCACGACAACGCAAGGCTAGGCAATGCACGGAAGGCAAGCAAAGAGTAACGGAAGGCAAGGAAGGCAAGGGAAAGCAAGGCAAGGCAAGGGTAACGGAAGGAACGGCACGGCAAGGGGAAACAAGGCTAAGGCACGGCAACGCACGGCTAGGCAATGCACGGAAGGAAAGCAAAGAGTAACGGAAGGCAATGAAAGGAAGGGAAAGCAAGGCAAGGTAAGGGTAACGCAAGGCAAGGCACGGTGAGGCAAGGCAAGGCTGATGCACGACAACGCACGGCTAGGCAATTCACGGCAAGGCAAGGAAAGGGTAACGCAAGGCAAGGCACGGTCAGGCGAGGCAAGGCTAAGGCACGACAACGCAAGGCTAGGCAATGCACGGAAGGCAAGCAAAGAGGAACGGAAGGCAAGGAAGGCTAGGTAAAGCAGGGAAAGGCAAGGGTAACGGAAGGAACGGCAGGGTAAGGGCAAAGAAGACTAAGGCACGACAACACAGGGCTAGGCAATGCAGGGCAAGGCAAGGAAATGGTAACGCAAGGCAAGGCACGGTTTGGGGAGGCAAAGCTAATGCACGACAACGCAAGGCTAGGCAGTGCACGGCTAGGCAAGGAAAGAGTAACGGAAGGAAAGGAAGGCAAGGCAAAGCAAGGCAAGGCAAGTGTAACAAAAGGCAAGGCACGGCAAGGGGAAACAAGGCTAAGGAACGGCAACGCACGGCTACGCAATGCACGGCCAGGCAAGGAAAGGGTAACGCAAGGCAAGGCACGGTGAGGCAAGGCAAGGCTGATGCACGACAACGCACGGCTAGGCAATGCACGGCAAGGCAAGGAAAGGGTAACGCAAGGCAAGGCACGGTCAGGCGAGGCAAGGCTAAGGCACGACAACGCAAGGCTAGGCAATGCACGGCAAGGCAAGGAAAGGGTAACGCAAGGCAAGGCACGGTGAGGCAAGGCAAGGCTGATGCACGACAACGCACGGCTAGGCAATGCACGGCAAGGCAAGGAAAGGGTAACGAAAGGCAAGGCACGGTCAGGCGAGGCAAGGCTAAGGCACGACAACGCAAGGCTAGGCAATGCACGGCCAGGCAAGGAAAGGGTAACGCAAGGCAAGGCACGGTGAGGCAAGGCAAGGCTGATGCACGACAACGCACGGCTAGGCAATGCACGGCAAGGCAAGGAAAGGGTAACGCAAGGCAAGGCACGGTCAGGCGAGGCAAGGCTAAGGCACGACAACGCAAGGCTAGGAAATAAACGGAAGGCAAGCAAAGAGTAACGGAAGGCAAGGAAGGCAAGGGAAAGCAGGGGAAGGCAAGGGTAACGGAAGGAACGGCACGGTAAGGGGAAACAAGGCTAAGGCACGACAACGCAGGGCTAGCCAATGCACGGCAAGGAAAGGAAAGGGTAACGCAAGGCAAGGCACCGTCACGCGAGGCAAGGCTAAGGCACGACAACGCAAGGCTAGGCAATGCACGGAAGGCAAGCAAAGAGGAACGGAAGGCAAGGAAGGCTAGGGAAAGCAGGGAAAGGCAAGGGTAACGGAAGGAACGGCACGGTAAGGGCAAAGAAGACTAAGGCACGACAACACAGGGCTAGGCAATGGAGGGCAAGGCAAGGAAATGGTAACGCAAGGCAAGGCACGGTTTGGGGAGGCAAAGCTAATGCACGACAACGCAAGGCTAGGCAGTGCACGGCTAGGCAAGGAAAGAGTAACGGAAGGAAAGGAAGGCAAGGCAAAGCAAGGCAAGGCAAGTGTAACAAAAGGCAAGGCACGGCAAGGGGAAACAAGGCTAAGGAACGGCAACGCACGGCTACGCAATGCACGGCCAGGCAAGCAAAGGGTAACGCAAGGCAAGGCACGGTGAGGCAAGGCAAGGCAAATGCACGACAACGCACGGCTAGGCAATGCACGGCAAGGCAAGGAAAGGGTAACGCAAGGCAAGGCACGGTCAGGCGAGGCAAGGCTAAGGCACGACAACGCAAGGCTAGGCAATGAACGGAAGGCAAGCAAAGAGTAACGGAAGGCAAGGAAGGCAAGGGAAAGCAGGGGAAGGCAAGGGTAACGAAAGGAACGGCACGGTAAGGGGAAACAAGGCTAAGGCACGACAACACAGGGCTAGGCAATGCAGGGCAAGGCAAGGAAAGGGTAACGCAAGGCAAGGCACGGTTTGGGGAGGAAGGCGAATGCACGACAACTCAAGGCTAGGCAATGCACGGAAGGCAAGCAAAGAGTAACGGAAGGCAAGGAAGGCAAGGGAAAGCAAGGCAAGGCAAGGGTAACCGAAGGAACGGCACGGCAAGGGGAAACAAGGCTAAGGCACGGCAACGCACGGCTAGGCAATGCACGGCAAGGCAAGGAAAGGGTAACGCAAGGCAAGGCACGGTGAGGCAAGGCAAGGCTGATGCACGACAACGCACGGCTAGGCAATGCACGGCAAGGCAAGGAAAGGGTAACGCAAGGCAAGGCACGGTCAGGCGAGGCAAGGCTAAGGCACTAGAACGCAAGGCTAGGCAATGCACGGCACGGCAAGGAAAGGGTAACGCAAGGCAAGGCACGGTAAGGCGCGGCAAGGCTAAGGCACGACAACGCAAGGCTAGGCAATGCACGGCAAGGAAAGGAAAGGGTAACGCAAGGCAAGGCACCGTTACGCGAGGCAAGGCTAAGGCACGACAACGCAAGGCTAGGCAATGCACGGAAGGCAAGCAAAGAGTAACGGAAGGCAAGGAAGGCAAGGGAAAGCAAGGCAAGGCAAGGGTAACGGAAGGAACGGCACGGCAAGGGGAAACAAGGCTAAGGCACGGCAACGCACGGCTAGGCAATGCACGGCCAGGCAAGGAAAGGGTAACGCAAGGCAAGGCACGGTGAGGCAAGGCAAGGCAAATGCACGACAACGCACGGCTAGGCAATGCACGGCATGGCAAGGAAAGGGTAACGCAAGGCAAGGCACGGTCAGGCGAGGCAAGGCTAAGGCACGACAACGCAAGGCTAGGCAATGAACGGAAGGCAAGCAAAGAGTAACGGAAGGCAAGGAAGGCAAGGGAAAGCAAGGGAAGGCAAGGGCAAAGAAAGGAACGGCACGGTAAGGGGAAACAAAGCTAAGGCACGACAATGCAGGGCTAGGCAATGCACGGCAAGGCAAGGAAAGGGTAACGCAAGGCAAAGCACGGTGAGGCAAGACAAGGCAAATGCACGACAACGCACGGCTAGGCAATGCACGGCAAGGCAAGGAAAGGGTAACTCAAGGCAAGGCACGGTCAGGCGAGGCAAGGCTAAGGCACGACAACGCAAGGCTAGGCAATGCACGGAAGGCAAGCAAAGAGTAACAGAAGGCAAGGAAGGCAAGGGAAAGCAGGGGAAGGCAAGGGTAACGAAAGGAACGGCACGGTAAGGGGAAACAAGGCTAAGGCACGACAACACAGGGCTAGGCAATGCAGGGCAAGGCAAGGAAAGGGTAACACAAGGCAAGGCACGGTGAGGCAAGGCAAGGCTGATGCACGACAACGCACGGCTAGGCAATGCACGGCAAGGCAAGGAAAGGGTAACGCAAGGCAAGGCACGGTCAGGCGAGGCAAGGCTAAGGCACGACAACGCAAGGCTAGGCAATGCACGGCAAGGCAAGGAAAGGGTAACGCAAGGCAAGGCACGGTAAGGCGCGGCAAGGCTAAGGCACGACAACGCAAGGCTAGGCAATAAACGGAAGGCAAGCAAAGAGTAACGGAAGGCAAGGAAGGCAAGGGAAAGCAGGGGAAGGCAAGGGTAACGGAAGGAACGGCACGGTAAGGGGAAACAAGGCTAAGGCACGACAACGCAGGGCTAGCCAATGCACGGCAAGGAAAGGAAAGGGTAACGCAAGGCAAGGCACCGTTACGCGAGGCAAGGCTAAGGCACGACAACGCAAGGCTAGGCAATGCACGGAAGGCAAGCAAAGAGTAACGGAAGGC
The DNA here is from genome assembly GCF_037893015.1 of Macrotis lagotis. Classification (NCBI taxonomy): domain Eukaryota; kingdom Metazoa; phylum Chordata; class Mammalia; order Peramelemorphia; family Peramelidae; genus Macrotis; species Macrotis lagotis. The sequence continues at coordinate 98,902 of NW_027422099.1, forward strand.
AAGGAAGGCAAGGGAAAGCAAGGCAACGTAAGGGTAACGCAAGGCAAGGCACGGTGAGGCAAGGCAAGGCTGATGCACGACAACGCACGGCTAGGCAATTCACGGCAAGGCAAGGAAAGGGTAACGCAAGGCAAAGCACGGTCAGGCGAGGCAAGGCTAAGGCACGACAACGCAAGGCTAGGCAATGAACGGAAGGCAAGCAAAGAGTAACGGAAGGCAAGGAAGGCAAGGGAAAGCAAGGGAAGGCAAGGGCAACGAAAGGAACGGCACGGTAAGGGGAAACCAACTAAGGCACGACAATGCAGGGCTAGGCAATGCAGGGCAAGGCAAGGAAATGGTAACGCAAGGCAAGGCACGGTTTGGGGAGGCAAAGCTAATGCACGACAAGGCAAGGCTAGGCAGTGCACGGCTAGGCAAGGAAAGAGTAACGGAAGGAAAGGAAGGCAAGGCAAAGCAAGGCAAGGCAAGTGTAACAAAAGGCAAGGCACGGCAAGGGGAAACAAGGCTAAGGAACGGCAACGCACGGCTACGCAATGCACGGACAGGCAAGGAAAGGGTAACGCAAGGTCTGGCACGGTAAGGCAAGACAAGGCTAATGCACGACAACGCACGGCTAGGCAATGCACGGCCAGGCAAGGAAAGGGTAACGCAAGGCAAGGCACGGTGAGGTAAGGCAAGGCAAATGCACGACAACGCACGGCTAGGCAATGCACGGCAAGGCAAGGAAAGGGTAACGCAAGGCAAGGCACGGTCAGGCGAGGCAAGGCTAAGGCACGACAACGCAAGGTTAGGCAATGAACGGAAGGCAAGCAAAGAGTAACGGAAGGCAAGGAAGGCAAGGGAAAGCAAGGGAAGGCAAGGGCAACGAAAGGAACGGCACGGTAAGGGGAAACAAAGCTAAGGCACGACAATGCAGGGCTAGGCAATTCACGGCAAGGCAAGGAAAGGGTAACGCAAGGCAAAGCACGGTGAGGCAAGACAAGGCAAATGCACGACAACGCACGGCTAGGCAATGCACGGCAAGGCAAGGAAAGGGTAACTCAAGGCAAGGCACCGTCAGGCGAGACAAGGCTAAGGCACGACAACGCAAGGCTAGGCAATGCACGGAAGGCAAGCAAAGAGTAACGGAAGGCAAGGAAGGCAAGGGAAAGCAAGGCAAGGCAAGGGTAACAGAAGGAACGGCACGGCAAGGGGAAACAAGGCTAAGGCACGGCAACGCACGGCTAGGCAATGCACGGCAAGGCAAGGAAAGGGTAACGCAAGGCAAGGCACGGTGAGGCAAGGCAAGGCTGATGCACGACAACGCACGGCTAGGCAATGCACGGCAAGGCAAGGAAAGGGTAACGCAAGGCAAGGCACGGTCAGGCGAGGCAAGGCTAAGGCACGACAACGCAAGGCTAGGCAATGAACGGAAGGCAAGCAAAGAGTAACGGAAGGCAAGGAAGGCAAGGGAAAGCAAGGGAAGGCAAGGGCAACGAAAGGAACGGCACGGTAAGGGGAAATACAGCTAAGGCACGACAATGCAGGGCTAGGCCATGCACGGCAAGGCAAGGAAAGGGTAACGCAAGGCAAAGCACGGTGAGGCAAGACAAGGCAAATGCACGACAACGCACGGCTAGGCAATGCACGGCAAGGCAATGAAAGGGTAACTCAAGGCAAGGCACGGTCAGGCGAGGCAAGGCTAAGGCACGACAACGCAAGGCTAGGCAATGCACGGAAGGCAAGCAAAGAGTAACAGAAGGCAAGGAAGGCAAGGGAAAGCAGGGGAAGGCAAGGGTAACGAAAGTAACGGCACGGTAAGGGGAAACAAGGCTAAGGCACGACAACACAGCGCTAGGCAATGCAGGGCAAGGCAAGGAAAGGGTAACGCAAGGCAAGGCACGGTGAGGCAAGGCAAGGCTGATGCACGACAACGCACGGCTAGGCAATGCACGGCAAGGCAAGGAAAGGGTAACGCAAGGCAAGGCACGGTCAGGCGAGGCAAGGCTAAGGCACGACAACGCAAGGCTACGCAATGCCCGGCAAGGCAAGGAAAGGGTAACGCAAGGCAAGGCACGGTAAGGCGCGGCAAGGCTAAGGCACGACAACGCAAGGCTAGGCAATAAACGGAAGGCAAGCAAAGAGTAACGGAAGGCAAGGAAGGCAAGGGAAAGCAAGGGAAGGCAAGGGCAACGAAAGGAACGGCACGGTAAGGGGAAACAAAGCTAAGGCACTACAATGCAGGGCTAGGCAATGCACGGCAAGGCAAGGAAAGGGTAACGCAAGGCAAGGCACGGTTCGGGGAGGAAGGCGAATGCACGACAACGCAAGGCTAGGCAATGCACGGAAGGCAAGCAAAGAGTAACGGAAGGCAAGGAAGGCAAGGGAAAGCAAGGCAAGGCAAGGGTAACAGAAGGAACGGCACGGCAAGGGGAAACGAGGCTAAGGCACGGCAACGCACGGCTAGGCAATGCACGGCAAGGCAAGGAAAGGGTAACGCAAGGCAAGGCACGGTGAGGCAAGGCAAGGCTGATGCACGACAACGCACGGCTAGGCAATGCACGGCAAGGCAAGGAAAGGGTAACGCAAGGCAAGGCACGGTCAGGCGAGGCAAGGCTAAGGCACGACAACGCAAGGCTAGGCAATGCACGGCAAGGCAAGGAAAGGGTAACGCAAGGCAAGGCACGGTAAGGCGCGGCAAGGCTAAGGCACGACAACGCAAGGCTAGGCAATAAACGGAAGGCAAGCAAAGAGTAACGGAAGGCAAGGAAGGCAAGGGAAAGCAGGGGAAGGCAAGGGTAACGGAAGGAACGGCACGGTAAGGGGAAACAAGGCTAAGGCACGACAACGCAGGGCTAGCCAATGCACGGCAAGGAAAGGAAAGGGTAACGCAAGGCAAGGCACCGTTACGCGAGGCAAGGCTAAGGCACGACAACGCAAGGCTAGGCAATGCACGGAAGGCAAGCAAAGAGTAACGGAAGGCAAGGAAGGCAAGGGAAAGCAAGGCAAGGCAAGGGTAACGGAAGGAACGGCACGGCAAGGGGAAACAAGGCTAAGGCACGGCAACGCACGGCTAGGCAATGCACGGAAGGAAAGCAAAGAGTAACGGAAGGCAATGAAAGGAAGGGAAAGCAAGGCAAGGTAAGGGTAACGCAAGGCAAGGCACGGTGAGGCAAGGCAAGGCTGATGCACGACAACGCACGGCTAGGCAATTCACGGCAAGGCAAGGAAAGGGTAACGCAAGGCAAGGCACTGTCAGGCGAGGCAAGGCTAAGGCACGACAACGCAAGGCTAGGCAATGCACGGAAGGAAAGCAAAGAGTAACGGAAGGCAATGAAAGGAAGGGAAAGCAAGGCAAGGTAAGGGTAACGCAAGGCAAGGCACGGTGAGGCAAGGCAAGGCTGATGCACGACAACGCACGGCTAGGCAATTCACGGCAAGGCAAGGAAAGGGTAACGCAAGGCAAGGCACGGTCAGGCGAGGCAAGGCTAAGGCACGACAACGCACGGCTAGGCAATGCACGGCACGGCAAGGAAAGGGTAACGCAAGGCAAGGCACGGTCAGGCGCGGCAAGGCTAAGGCACGACAACGCAAGGCTAGGCAATAAACGGAAGGCAAGCAAAGAGTAACGGAAGGCAAGGAAGGCAAGGGAAAGCAAGGGAAGGCAAGGGCAACGAAAGGAACGGCACGGTAAGGGGAAACAAAGCTAAGGCACTACAATGCAGGGCTAGGCAATGCACGGCAAGGCAAGGAAAGGGTAACGCAAGGCAAGGCACGGTTCGGGGAGGAAGGCGAATGCACGACAACGCAAGGCTAGGCAATGCACGGAAGGCAAACAAAGAGTAACGGAAGGCAAGGAAGGCAAGGGAAAGCAAGGCAAGGCAAGGGTAACAGAAGGAACGGCACGGCAAGGGGAAACGAGGCTAAGGCACGGCAACGCACGGCTAGGCAATGCACGGCAAGGCAAGGAAAGGGTAACGCAAGGCAAGGCACGGTGAGGCAAGGCAAGGCTGATGCACGACAACGCACGGCTAGGCAATGCACGGCAAGGCAAGGAAAGGGTAACGCAAGGCAAGGCACGGTCAGGCGAGGCAAGGCTAAGGCACGACAACGCAAGGCTAGGCAATGCACGGCAAGGCAAGGAAAGGGTAACGCAAGGCAAGGCACGGTAAGGCGCGGCAAGGCTAAGGCACGACAACGCAAGGCTAGGCAATAAACGGAAGGCAAGCAAAGAGTAACGGAAGGCAAGGAAGGCAAGGGAAAGCAAGGCAAGGCAAGGGTAACGGAAGGAACGGCACGGCAAGGGGAAACAAGGCTAAGGCACGTCAACGCACGGCTAGGCAATGCACGGAAGGAAAGCAAAGAGTAACGGAAGGCAATGAAAGGAAGGGAAAGCAAGGCAAGGTAAGGGTAACGCAAGGCAAGGCACGGCGAGGCAAGGCAAGGCTGATGCACGACAACGCACGGCTAGGCAATTCACGGCAAGGCAAGGAAAGGGTAACGCAAGGCAAGGCACTGTCAGGGGAGGCAAGCCTAAGGCACGACAACGCAAGGCTAGGCAATGCACGGAAGGAAAGCAAAGAGTAATGGAAGGCAATGAAAGGAAGGGAAAGCAAGGCAAGGTAAGGGTAACGCAAGGCAAGGCACGGTGAGGCAAGGCAAGGCTGATGCACGACAACGCACGGCTAGGCAATTCACGGCAAGGCAAGGAAAGGGTAACGCAAGGCAAGGCACGGTCAGGCGAGGCAAGGCTAAGGCACGACAACGCAAGGCTAGGCAATGCACGGAAGGCAAGCAAAGAGGAACGGAAGGCAAGGAAGGCTAGGGAATGCAGGGAAAGGCAAGGGTAACGGAAGGAACGGCACGGTAAGGGCAAAGAAGACTAAGGCACGACAACACAGGGCTAGGCAATGCAGGGCAAGGCAAGGAAATGGTAACGCAAGGCAAGGCACGGTTTGGGGAGGCAAAGCTAATGCACGACAACGCAAGGCTAGGCAGTGCACGGCTAGGCAAGGAAAGAGTAACGGAAGGAAAGGAAGGCAAGGCAAAGCAACGCAAGGCAAGTGTAACAAAAGGCAAGGCACGGCAAGGGGAAACAAGGCTAAGGAACGGCAACGCACGGCTACGCAATGCACGGCCAGGCAAGGAAAGGGTAACGCAAGGCAAGGCACGGTGAGGCAAGACAAGGCTAATGCAGGACAACGCACGGCTAGGCAATGCACGGCCAGGCAAGGAAAGGGTAACGCAAGGCAAGGCACGGTGAGGCAAGGCAAGGCAAATGCACGACAACGCACGGCTAGGCAATGCACGGCAAGGCAAGGAAAGAGTAACGCAAGGCAAGGCACGGTCAGGCGAGGCAAGGCTAAGGCACGACAACGCAAGGCTAGGCAATGAACGGAAGGCAAGCAAAGAGTAACGGAAGGCAAGGAAGGCAAGGGAAAGCAGGGGAAGGCAAGGGTAACGAAAGGAACGGCACGGTAAGGGGAAACAAGGCTAAGGCACGACAACACAGGGCTAGGCAATGCAGGGCAAGGCAAGGAAAGGGTAACGCAAGGCAAGGCACGGTGAGGCAAGGCAAGGCTGATGCACGACAACGCACGGCTAGGCAATGCACGGCAAGGCAAGGAAAGGGTAACGCAAGGCAAGGCACGGTCAGGCGAGGCAAGGCTAAGGCACGACAACGCAAGGCTAGGCAATAAACGGAAGGCAAGCAAAGAGTAACGGAAGGCAAGGAAGGCAAGGGAAAGCAGGGGAAGGCAAGGGTAACGGAAGGAACGGCACGGTAAGGGGAAACAAGGCTAAGGCACGACAACGCAGGGCTAGCCAATGCACGGCAAGGAAAGGAAAGGGTAACGCAAGGCAAGGCACCGTTACGCGAGGCAAGGCTAAGGCACGACAACGCAAGGCTAGGCAATGCACGGAAGGCAAGCAAAGAGTAACGGAAGGCAAGGAAGGCAAGGGAAAGCAAGGCAAGGCAAGGGTAACAGAAGGAACGGCACGGCAAGGGGAAACAAGGCTAAGGCACGACAATGCAGGGCTAGGCAATTCACGGCAAGGCAAGGAAAGGGTAACGCAAGGCAAAGCACGGTGAGGCAAGACAAGGCAAATGCACGACAACGCACGGCTAGGCAATGCACGGCAAGGCAAGGAAAGGGTAACTCAAGGCAAGGCACCGTCAGGCGAGACAAGGCTAAGGCACGACAACGCAAGGCTAGGCAATGCACGGAAGGCAAGCAAAGAGTAACGGAAGGCAAGGAAGGCAAGGGAAAGCAAGGCAAGGCAAGGGTAACAGAAGGAACGGCACGGCAAGGGGAAACAAGGCTAAGGCACGGCAACGCACGGCTAGGCAATGCACGGCAAGGCAAGGAAAGGGTAACGCAAGGCAAGGCACGGTGAGGCAAGGCAAGGCTGATGCACGACAACGCACGGCTAGGCAATGCACGGCAAGGCAAGGAAAGGGTAACGCAAGGCAAGGCACGGTCAGGCGAGGCAAGGCTAAGGCACGACAACGCAAGGCTAGGCAATGAACGGAAGGCAAGCAAAGAGTAACGGAAGGCAAGGAAGGCAAGGGAAAGCAAGGGAAGGCAAGGGTAACGAAAGGAACGGCACGGTAAGGGGAAACAAGGCTAAGGCACGACAACACAGCGCTAGGCAATGCAGGGCAAGGCAAGGAAAGGGTAACGCAAGGCAAGGCACGGTGAGGCAAGGCAAGGCTGATGCACGACAACGCACGGCTAGGCAATGCACGGCAAGGCAAGGAAAGGGTAACGCAAGGCAAGGCACGGTCAGGCGAGGCAAGGCTAAGGCACGACAACGCAAGGCTAGGCAATGCACGGCAAGGCAAGGAAAGGGTAACGCAAGGCAAGGCACGGTAAGGCGCGGCAAGGCTAAGGCACGACAACGCAAGGCTAGGCAATAAACGGAAGGCAAGCAAAGAGTAACGGAAGGCAAGGAAGGCAAGGGAAAGCAAGGGAAGGCAAGGGCAACGAAAGGAACGGCACGGTAAGGGGAAAAAAAGCTAAGGCACTACAATGCAGGGCTAGGCAATGCACGGCAAGGCAAGGAAAGGGTAACGCAAGGCAAGGCACGGTTCGGGGAGGAAGGCGAATGCACGACAACGCAAGGCTAGGCAATGCACGGAAGGCAAGCAAAGAGTAACGGAAGGCAAGGAAGGCAAGGGAAAGCAAGGCAAGGCAAGGGTAACAGAAGGAACGGCACGGCAAGGGGAAACGAGGCTAAGGCACGGCAACGCACGGCTAGGCAATGCACGGCAAGGCAAGGAAAGGGTAACGCAAGGCAAGGCACGGTGAGGCAAGGCAAGGCTGATGCACGACAACGCACGGCTAGGCAATGCACGGCAAGGCAAGGAAAGGGTAACGCAAGGCAAGGCACGGTCAGGCGAGGCAAGGCTAAGGCACGACAACGCAAGGCTAGGCAATGCACGGCAAGGCAAGGAAAGGGTAACGCAAGGCAAGGCACGGTAAGGCGCGGCAAGGCTAAGGCACGACAACGCAAGGCTAGGAAATAAACGGAAGGCAAGCAAAGAGTAACGGAAGGCAAGGAAGGCAAGGGAAAGCAGGGGAAGGCAAGGGTAACGGAAGGAACGGCACGGTAAGGGGAAACAAGGCTAAGGCACGACAACGCAGGGCTAGCCAATGCACGGCAAGGAAAGGAAAGGGTAACGCAAGGCAAGGTACCGTTACGCGAGGCAAGGCTAAGGCACGACAACGCAAGGCTAGGCAATGCACGGAAGGCAAGCAAAGTGTAACGGAAGGCAAGGAAGGCAAGGGAAAGCAAGGCAAGGCAAGGGTAACGGAAGGAACGGCACGGCAAGGGGAAACAAGGCTAAGGCACGGCAACGCACGGCTAGGCAATGCACGGAAGGAAAGCAAAGAGTAACGGAAGGCAATGAAAGGAAGGGAAAGCAAGGCAAGGTAAGGGTAACGCAAGGCAAGGCACGGTGAGGCAAGGCAAGGCTGATGCACGACAACGCACGGCTAGGCAATTCACGGCAAGGCAAGGAAAGGGTAACGCAAGGCAAAGCACGGTCAGGCGAGGCAAGGCTAAGGCACGACAACGCAAGGCTAGGCAATGAACGGAAGGCAAGCAAAGAGTAACGGAAGGCAAGGAAGGCAAGGGAAAGCAAGGGAAGGCAAGGGCAACGAAAGGAACGGCACGGTAAGGGGAAACCAACTAAGGCACGACAATGCAGGGCTAGGCAATGCAGGGCAAGGCAAGGAAATGGTAACGCAAGGCAAGGCACGGTTTGGGGAGGCAAAGCTAATGCACGACAACGCAAGGCTAGGCAGTGCACGGCTAGGCAAGGAAAGAGTAACGGAAGGAAAGGAAGGCAAGGCAAAGCAAGGCAAGGCAAGTGTAACAAAAGGCAAGGCACGGCAAGGGGAAACAAGGCTAAGGAACGGCAACGCACGGCTACGCAATGTACGGCCAGGCAAGGAAAGGGTAACGCAAGGTCTGGCACGGTAAGGCAAGACAAGGCTAATGCACGACAACGCACGGCTAGGCAATGCACGGCCAGGCAAGGAAAGGGTAACGCAAGGCAAGGCACGGTGAGGCAAGGCAACGCAAATGCACGACAACGCACGGCTAGGCAATGCACGGCAAGGCAAGGAAAGGGTAACGCAAGGCAAGGCACGGTCAGGCGAGGCAAGGCTATGGCACGACAACGCAAGGTTAGGCAATGAACGGAAGGCAAGCAAAGAGTAACGGAAGGCAAGGAAGGCAAGGGAAAGCAAGGGAAGGCAAGGGCAACGAAAGGAACGGCACGGTAAGGGGAAGCAAAGCTAAGGCACGACAATGCAGGGCTAGGCAATTCACGCCAAGGCAAGGAAAGGGTAACGCAAGGCAAAGCACGGTGAGGCAAGACAAGGCAAATGCACGACAACGCACGGCTAGGCAATGCACGGCAAGGCAAGGAAAGGGTAACTCAAGGCAAGGCACCGTCAGGCGAGACAAGGCTAAGGCACGACAACGCAAGGCTAGGCAATGCACGGAAGGCAAGCAAAGAGTAACGGAAGGCAAGGAAGGCAAGGGAAAGCAAGGCAAGGCAAGGGTAATAGAAGGAACGGCACGGCAAGGGGAAACAAGGCTAAGGCACGGCAACGCACGGCTAGGCAATGCACGGCAAGGCAAGGAAAGGGAAACGCAAGGCAAGGCACGGTGAGGCAAGGCAAGGCTGATGCACGACAACGCACGGCTAGGCAATGCACGGCAAGGCAAGGAAAGGGTAACGCAAGGCAAGGCACGGTCAGGCGAGGCAAGGCTAAGGCACGACAACGCAAGGCTAGGCAATGAACGGAAGGCAAGCAAAGAGTAACGGAAGGCAAGGAAGGCAAGGGAAAGCAAGGGAAGGCAAGGGCAACGAAAGGAACGGCACGGTAAGGGGAAATACAGCTAAGGCACGACAATGCAGGGCTAGGCCATGCACGGCAAGGCAAGGAAAGGGTAACGCAAGGCAAAGCACGGTGAGGCAAGACAAGGCAAATGCACGACAACGCACGGCTAGGCAATGCACGGCAAGGCAAGGAAAGGGTAACTCAAGGCAAGGCACGGTCAGGCGAGGCAAGGCTAAGGCACGACAACGCAAGGCTAGGCAATGCACGGAAGGCAAGCAAAGAGTAACAGAAGGCAAGGAAGGCAAGGGAAAGCAGGGGAAGGCAAGGGTAACGAAAGGAACGGCACGGTAAGGGGAAACAAGGCTAAGGCACGACAACACAGCGCTAGGCAATGCAGGGCAAGGCAAGGAAAGGGTAACGCAAGGCAAGGCACGGTGAGGCAAGGCAAGGCTGATGCACGACAACGCACGGCTAGGCAATGCACGGCAAGGCAAGGAAAGGGTAACGCAAGGCAAGGCACGGTCAGGCGAGGCAAGGCTAAGGCACGACAACGCAAGGCTAGGCAATGCACGGCAAGGCAAGGAAAGGGTAACGCAAGGCAAGGCACGGTAAGGCGCGGCAAGGCTAAGGCACGACAACGCAAGGCTAGGCAATGCACGGAAGGCAAGCAAAGAGTAACGGAAGGCAAGGAAGGCAAGGGAAAGCAAGGCAAGGCAAGGGTAACGGAAGGAACGGCACGGTAAGGGCAAAGAAGACTAAGGCACGACAACACAGGGCTAGGCAATGCAGGGCAAGGCAAGGAAATGGTAACGCAAGGCAAGGCACGGTTTGGGGAGGCAAAGCTAATGCACGACAACGCAAGGCTAGGCAGTGCACGGCTAGGCAAGGAAAGAGTAACGGAAGGAAAGGAAGGCAAGGCAAAGCAAGGCAAGGCAAGTGTAACAAAAGGCAAGGCACGGCAAGGGGAAACAAGGCTAAGGAACGGCAACGCACGGCTACGCAATGCACGGCCAGGCAAGGAAAGGGTAACGCAAGGCAAGGCACGGTGAGGCAAGGCAAGGCTGATGCACGACAACGCACGGCTAGGCAATGCACGGCAAGGCAAGGAAAGGGTAACGCAAGGCAAGGCACGGTCAGGCGAGGCAAGGCTAAGGCACGACAACGCAAGGCTAGGCAATGCACGGCAAGGCAAGGAAAGGGTAACGCAAGGCAAGGCAAGGTAAGGCGCGGCAAGGCTAAGGCACGACAACGCAAGGCTAGGAAATAAACGGAAGGCAAGCAAAGAGTAACGGAAGGCAAGGAAGGCAAGGGAAAGCAGGGGAAGGCAAGGGTAACGGAAGGAACGGCACGGTAAGGGGAAACAAGGCTAAGGCACGACAACGCAGGGCTAGCCAATGCACGGCAAGGAAAGGAAAGGGTAACGCAAGGCAAGGCACCGTTACGCGAGGCAAGGCTAAGGCACGACAACGCAAGGCTAGGCAATGCACGGAAGGCAAGCAAAGAGGAACGGAAGGCAAGGAAGGCTAGGGAAAGCAGGGAAAGGCAAGGGTAACGGAAGGAACGGCACGGTAAGGGCAAAGAAGACTAAGGCACGACAACACAGGGCTAGGCAATGCAGGGCAAGGCAAGGAAATGGTAACGCAAGGCAAGGCACGGTTTGGGGAGGCAAAGCTAATGCACGACAACGCAAGGCTAGGCAGTGCACGGCTAGGCAAGGAAAGAGTAACGGAAGGAAAGGAAGGCAAGGCAAAGCAAGGCAAGGCAAGTGTAACAAAAGGCAAGGCACGGCAAGGGAAAACAAGGCTAAGGAACGGCAACGCACGGCTACGCAATGCACGGCCAGGCAAGGAAAGGGTAACGCAAGGCAAGGCACGGTAAGGCAAGACAAGGCTAATGCACGACAACGCACGGCTAGGCAATGCACGGCCAGGCAAGGAAAGGGTAACGCAAGGCAAGGCACGGTGAGGCAAGGCAAGGCAAATGCACGACAACGCACGGCTAGGCAATGCACGGCAAGGCAAGGAAAGAGTAACGCAAGGCAAGGCACGGTCAGGCGAGGCAAGGCTAAGGCACGACAACGCAAGGCTAGGCAATGAACGGAAGGCAAGCAAAGAGTAACGGAAGGCAAGGAAGGCAAGGGAAAGCAGGGGAAGGCAAGGGTAACGAAAGGAACGGCACTGTAAGGGGAAACAAGGCTAAGGCACGACAACACAGGGCTAGGCAATGCAGGGCAAGGCAAGGAAAGGGTAACGCAAGGCAAGGCACGGTTTGGGGAGGAAGGCGAATGCACGACAACGCAAGGCTAGGCAATGCACGGAAGGCAAGCAAAGAGTAACGGAAGGCAAAGATGGCAAGGGAAAGCAAGGCAAGGCAAGGGTAACCGAAGGAACGGCACGGCAAGGGGAAACAAGGCTAAGGCACGGCAACGCACGGCTAGGCAATGCACGGCAAGGCAAGGAAAGGGTAACGCAAGGCAAGGCACGGTGAGGCAAGGCAAGGCTGATGCACGACAACGCACGGCTAGGCAATGCACGGCAAGGCAAGGAAAGGGTAACGCAAGGCAAGGCACGGTCAGGCGAGGCAAGGCTAAGGCACGACAACGCAAGGCTAGGCAATGCACGGCACGGCAAGGAAAGGGTAACGCAAGGCAAGGCACGGTAAGGCGCGGCAAGGCTAAGGCACGACAACGCAAGGCTAGGCAATAAACGGAAGGCAAGCAAAGAGTAACGGAAGGCAAGGAAGGCAAGGGAAAGCAGGGGAAGGCAAGGGTAACGGAAGGAACGGCACGGTAAGGGGAAACAAGGCTAAGGCACGACAACGCAGGGCTAGCCAATGCACGGCAAGGAAAGGAAAGGGTAACGCAAGGCAAGGCACCGTTACGCGAGGCAAGGCTAAGGCACGACAACGCAAGGCTAGGCAATGCACGGAAGGCAAGCAAAGAGTAAAAGAAGGCAAGGAAGGCAAGGGAAAGCAAGGCAAGGCAAGGGTAACGGAAGGAACGGCACGGCAAGGGGAAACAAGGCTAAGGCACGGCAACGCACGGCTAGGCAATGCACGGCCAGGCAAGGAAAGGGTAACGCAAGTCAAGGCACGGTGAGGCAAGGCAAGGCAAATGCACGACAACGCACGGCTAGGCAATGCACGGCATGGCAAGGAAAGGGTAACGCAAGGCAAGGCACGGTCAGGCGAGGCAAGGCTAAGGCACGACAACGCAAGGCTAGACAATGGACGGAAGGCAAGCAAAGTGTAACGGAAGGCAAGGAAGGCAAGGGAAAGCAAGGGAAGGCAAGGGCAACGAAAGGAACGGCACGGTAAGGGGAAACAAAGCTAAGGCACGACAATGCAGGGCTAGGCAATGCACGGCAAGGCAAGGAAAGGGTAACGCAAGGCAAAGCACGGTGAGGCAAGACAAGGCAAATGCACGACAACGCACGGCTAGGCAATGCACGGCAAGGCAAGGAAAGGGTAACTCAAGGCAAGGCACGGTCAGGCGAGGCAAGGCTAAGGCACGACAACGCAAGGCTAGGCAATGCACGGAAGGCAAGCAAAGAGGAACGGAAGGCAAGGAAGGCTAGGGAAAGCAGGGAAAGGCAAGGGTAACGGAAGGAACGGCACGGTAAGGGCAAAGAAGACTAAGGCACGACAACACAGGGCTAGGCAATGGAGGGCAAGGCAAGGAAATGGTAACGCAAGGCAAGGCACGGTTTGGGGAGGCAAAGCTAATGCACGACAACGCAAGGCTAGGCAGTGCACGGCTAGGCAAGGAAAGAGTAACGGAAGGAAAGGAAGGCAAGGCAAAGCAAGGCAAGGCAAGTGTAACAAAAGGCAAGGCACGGCAAGGGGAAACAAGGCTAAGGAACGGCAACGCACGGCTACGCAATGCACGGCCAGGCAAGCAAAGGGTAACGCAAGGCAAGGCACGGTGAGGCAAGGCAAGGCAAATGCACGACAACGCACGGCTAGGCAATGCACGGCAAGGCAAGGAAAGGGTAACGCAAGGCAAGGCACGGTCAGGCGAGGCAAGGCTAAGGCACGACAACGCAAGGCTAGGCAATGAACGGAAGGCAAGCAAAGAGTAACGGAAGGCAAGGAAGGCAAGGGAAAGCAGGGGAAGGCAAGGGTAACGAAAGGAACGGCACGGTAAGGGGAAACAAGGCTAAGGCACGACAACACAGGGCTAGGCAATGCAGGGCAAGGCAAGGAAAGGGTAACGCAAGGCAAGGCACGGTTTGGGGAGGAAGGCGAATGCACGACAACTCAAGGCTAGGCAATGCACGGAAGGCAAGCAAAGAGTAACGGAAGGCAAGGAAGGCAAGGGAAAGCAAGGCAAGGCAAGGGTAACCGAAGGAACGGCACGGCAAGGGGAAACAAGGCTAAGGCACGGCAACGCACGGCTAGGCAATGCACGGCAAGGCAAGGAAAGGGTAACGCAAGGCAAGGCACGGTGAGGCAAGGCAAGGCTGATGCACGACAACGCACGGCTAGGCAATGCACGGCAAGGCAAGGAAAGGGTAACGCAAGGCAAGGCACGGTCAGGCGAGGCAAGGCTAAGGCACTAGAACGCAAGGCTAGGCAATGCACGGCACGGCAAGGAAAGGGTAACGCAAGGCAAGGCACGGTAAGGCGCGGCAAGGCTAAGGCACGACAACGCAAGGCTAGGCAATGCACGGCAAGGAAAGGAAAGGGTAACGCAAGGCAAGGCACCGTTACGCGAGGCAAGGCTAAGGCACGACAACGCAAGGCTAGGCAATGCACGGAAGGCAAGCAAAGAGTAACGGAAGGCAAGGAAGGCAAGGGAAAGCAAGGCAAGGCAAGGGTAACGGAAGGAACGGCACGGCAAGGGGAAACAAGGCTAAGGCACGGCAACGCACGGCTAGGCAATGCACGGCCAGGCAAGGAAAGGGTAACGCAAGGCAAGGCACGGTGAGGCAAGGCAAGGCAAATGCACGACAACGCACGGCTAGGCAATGCACGGCATGGCAAGGAAAGGGTAACGCAAGGCAAGGCACGGTCAGGCGAGGCAAGGCTAAGGCACGACAACGCAAGGCTAGGCAATGAACGGAAGGCAAGCAAAGAGTAACGGAAGGCAAGGAAGGCAAGGGAAAGCAAGGGAAGGCAAGGGCAAAGAAAGGAACGGCACGGTAAGGGGAAACAAAGCTAAGGCACGACAATGCAGGGCTAGGCAATGCACGGCAAGGCAAGGAAAGGGTAACGCAAGGCAAAGCACGGTGAGGCAAGACAAGGCAAATGCACGACAACGCACGGCTAGGCAATGCACGGCAAGGCAAGGAAAGGGTAACTCAAGGCAAGGCACGGTCAGGCGAGGCAAGGCTAAGGCACGACAACGCAAGGCTAGGCAATGCACGGAAGGCAAGCAAAGAGTAACAGAAGGCAAGGAAGGCAAGGGAAAGCAGGGGAAGGCAAGGGTAACGAAAGGAACGGCACGGTAAGGGGAAACAAGGCTAAGGCACGACAACACAGGGCTAGGCAATGCAGGGCAAGGCAAGGAAAGGGTAACACAAGGCAAGGCACGGTGAGGCAAGGCAAGGCTGATGCACGACAACGCACGGCTAGGCAATGCACGGCAAGGCAAGGAAAGGGTAACGCAAGGCAAGGCACGGTCAGGCGAGGCAAGGCTAAGGCACGACAACGCAAGGCTAGGCAATGCACGGCAAGGCAAGGAAAGGGTAACGCAAGGCAAGGCACGGTAAGGCGCGGCAAGGCTAAGGCACGACAACGCAAGGCTAGGCAATAAACGGAAGGCAAGCAAAGAGTAACGGAAGGCAAGGAAGGCAAGGGAAAGCAGGGGAAGGCAAGGGTAACGGAAGGAACGGCACGGTAAGGGGAAACAAGGCTAAGGCACGACAACGCAGGGCTAGCCAATGCACGGCAAGGAAAGGAAAGGGTAACGCAAGGCAAGGCACCGTTACGCGAGGCAAGGCTAAGGCACGACAACGCAAGGCTAGGCAATGCACGGAAGGCAAGCAAAGAGTAACGGAAGGCAAGGAAGGCAAGGGAAAGCAAGGCAACGTAAGGGTAACGCAAGGCAAGGCACGGTGAGGCAAGGCAAGGCTGATGCACGACAACGCACGGCTAGGCAATTCACGGCAAGGCAAGGAAAGGGTAACGCAAGGCAAAGCACGGTCAGGCGAGGCAAGGCTAAGGCACGACAACGCAAGGCTAGGCAATGAACGGAAGGCAAGCAAAGAGTAACGGAAGGCAAGGAAGGCAAGGGAAAGCAAGGGAAGGCAAGGGCAACGAAAGGAACGGCACGGTAAGGGGAAAGCAACTAAGGCACGACAATGCAGGGCTAGGCAATGCAGGGCAAGGCAAGGAAATGGTAACGCAAGGCAAGGCACGGTTTGGGGAGGCAAAGCTAATGCACGACAACGCAAGGCTAGGCAGTGCACGGCTAGGCAAGGAAAGAGTAACGGAAGGAAAGGAAGGCAAGGCAAAGCAAGGCAAGGCAAGTGTAACAAAAGGCAAGGCACGGCAAGGGGAAACAAGGCTAAGGAACGGCAACGCACGGCTACGCAATGCACGGCCAGGCAAGGAAAGGGTAACGCAAGGTCTGGCACGGTAAGGCTAGACAAGGCTAATGCACGACAACGCACGGCTAGGCAATGCACGGCCAGGCAAGGAAAGGGTAACGCAAGGCAAGGCACGGTGAGGCAAGGCAAGGCAAATGCACGACAACGCACGGCTAGGCAATGCACGGCAAGGCAAGGAAAGGGTAACGCAAGGCAAGGCACGGTCAGGCGAGGCAAGGCTAAGGCACGACAACGCAAGGTTAGGCAATGAACGGAAGGCAAGCAAAGAGTAACGGAAGGCAAGGAAGGCAAGGGAAAGCAAGGGAAGGCAAGGGCAACGAAAGGAACGGCACGGTAAGGGGAAACAAAGCTAAGGCACGACAATGCAGGGCTAGGCAATTCACGGCAAGGCAAGGAAAGGGTAACGCAAGGCAAAGCACGGTGAGGCAAGACAAGGCAAATGCACGACAACGCACGGCTAGGCAATGCACGGCAAGGCAAGGAAAGGGTAACTCAAGGCAAGGCACCGTCAGGCGAGACAAGGCTAAGGCACGACAACGCAAGGCTAGGCAATGCACGGAAGGCAAGCAAAGAGTAACGGAAGGCAAGGAAGGCAAGGGAAAGCAAGGCAAGGCAAGGGTAACAGAAGGAACGGCACGGCAAGGGGAAACAAGGCTAAGGCACGGCAACGCACGGCTAGGCAATGCACGGCAAGGCAAGGAAAGGGTAACGCAAGGCAAGGCACGGTGAGGCAAGGCAAGGCTGATGCACGACAACGCACGGCTAGGCAATGCACGGCAAGGCAAGGAAAGGGTAACGCAAGGCAAGGCACGGTCAGGCGAGGCAAGGCTAAGGCACGACAACGCAAGGCTAGGCAATGAACGGAAGGCAAGCAAAGAGTAACGGAAGGCAAGGAAGGCAAGGGAAAGCAAGGGAAGGCAAGGGCAACGAAAGGAACGGCACGGTAAGGGGAAATACAGCTAAGGCACGACAATGCAGGGCTAGGCCATGCACGGCAAGGCAAGGAAAGGGTAACGCAAGGCAAAGCACGGTGAGGCAAGACAAGGCAAATGCACGACAACGCACGGCTAGGCAATGCACGGCAAGGCAATGAAAGGGTAACTCAAGGCAAGGCACGGTCAGGCGAGGCAAGGCTAAGGCACGACAACGCAAGGCTAGGCAATGCACGGAAGGCAAGCAAAGAGTAACAGAAGGCAAGGAAGGCAAGGGAAAGCAGGGGAAGGCAAGGGTAACGAAAGTAACGGCACGGTAAGGGGAAACAAGGCTAAGGCACGACAACACAGCGCTAGGCAATGCAGGGCAAGGCAAGGAAAGGGTAACGCAAGGCAAGGCACGGTGAGGCAAGGCAAGGCTGATGCACGACAACGCACGGCTAGGCAATGCACGGCAAGGCAAGGAAAGGGTAACGCAAGGCAAGGCACGGTCAGGCGAGGCAAGGCTAAGGCACGACAACGCAAGGCTACGCAATGCCCGGCAAGGCAAGGAAAGGGTAACGCAAGGCAAGGCACCGTTACGCGAGGCAAGGCTAAGGCACGACAACGCAAGGCTAGGCAATGCACGGAAGGCAAGCAAAGAGTAACGGAAGGCAAGGAAGGCAAGGGAAAGCAAGGCAAGGCAAGGGTAACGGAAGGAACGGCACGGCAAGGGGAAACAAGGCTAAGGCACGGCAACGCACGGCTAGGCAATGCACGGAAGGAAAGCAAAGAGTAACGGAAGGCAATGAAAGGAAGGGAAAGCAAGGCAAGGTAAGGGTAACGCAAGGCAAGGCACGGTGAGGCAAGGCAAGGCTGATGCACGACAACGCACGGCTAGGCAATTCACGGCAAGGCAAGGAAAGGGTAACGCAAGGCAAGGCACTGTCAGGCGAGGCAAGGCTAAGGCACGACAACGCAAGGCTAGGCAATGCACGGAAGGAAAGCAAAGAGTAACGGAAGGCAATGAAAGGAAGGGAAAGCAAGGCAAGGTAAGGGTAACGCAAGGCAAGGCACGGTGAGGCAAGGCAAGGCTGATGCACGACAACGCACGGCTAGGCAATTCACGGCAAGGCAAGGAAAGGGTAACGCAAGGCAAGGCACGGTCAGGCGAGGCAAGGCTAAGGCACGACAACGCACGGCTAGGCAATGCACGGCACGGCAAGGAAAGGGTAACGCAAGGCAAGGCACGGTCAGGCGCGGCAAGGCTAAGGCACGACAACGCAAGGCTAGGCAATAAACGGAAGGCAAGCAAAGAGTAACGGAAGGCAAGGAAGGCAAGGGAAAGCAAGGGAAGGCAAGGGCAACGAAAGGAACGGCACGGTAAGGGGAAACAAAGCTAAGGCACTACAATGCAGGGCTAGGCAATGCACGGCAAGGCAAGGAAAGGGTAACGCAAGGCAAGGCACGGTTCGGGGAGGAAGGCGAATGCACGACAACGCAAGGCTAGGCAATGCACGGAAGGCAAACAAAGAGTAACGGAAGGCAAGGAAGGCAAGGGAAAGCAAGGCAAGGCAAGGGTAACAGAAGGAACGGCACGGCAAGGGGAAACGAGGCTAAGGCACGGCAACGCACGGCTAGGCAATGCACGGCAAGGCAAGGAAAGGGTAACGCAAGGCAAGGCACGGTGAGGCAAGGCAAGGCTGATGCACGACAACGCACGGCTAGGCAATGCACGGCAAGGCAAGGAAAGGGTAACGCAAGGCAAGGCACGGTCAGGCGAGGCAAGGCTAAGGCACGACAACGCAAGGCTAGGCAATGCACGGCAAGGCAAGGAAAGGGTAACGCAAGGCAAGGCACGGTAAGGCGCGGCAAGGCTAAGGCACGACAACGCAAGGCTAGGCAATAAACGGAAGGCAAGCAAAGAGTAACGGAAGGCAAGGAAGGCAAGGGAAAGCAGGGGAAGGCAAGGGTAACGGAAGGAACGGCACGGTAAGGGGAAACAAGGCTAAGGCACGACAACGCAGGGCTAGCCAATGCACGGCAAGGAAAGGAAAGGGTAACGCAAGGCAAGGCACCGTTACGCGAGGCAAGGCTAAGGCACGACAACGCAAGGCTAGGCAATGCACGGAAGGCAAGCAAAGAGTAACGGAAGGCAAGGAAGGCAAGGGAAAGCAAGGCAAGGCAAGGGTAACGGAAGGAACGGCACGGCAAGGGGAAACAAGGCTAAGGCACGGCAACGCACGGCTAGGCAATGCACGGAAGGAAAGCAAAGAGTAACGGAAGGCAATGAAAGGAAGGGAAAGCAAGGCAAGGTAAGGGTAACGCAAGGCAAGGCACGGTGAGGCAAGGCAAGGCTGATGCACGACAACGCACGGCTAGGCAATTCACGGCAAGGCAAGGAAAGGGTAACGCAAGGCAAGGCACTGTCAGGGGAGGCAAGCCTAAGGCACGACAACGCAAGGCTAGGCAATGCACGGAAGGAAAGCAAAGAGTAATGGAAGGCAATGAAAGGAAGGGAAAGCAAGGCAAGGTAAGGGTAACGCAAGGCAAGGCACGGTGAGGCAAGGCAAGGCTGATGCACGACAACGCACGGCTAGGCAATTCACGGCAAGGCAAGGAAAGGGTAACGCAAGGCAAGGCACGGTCAGGCGAGGCAAGGCTAAGGCACGACAACGCAAGGCTAGGCAATGCACGGAAGGCAAGCAAAGAGGAACGGAAGGCAAGGAAGGCTAGGGAAAGCAGGGAAAGGCAAGGGTAACGGAAGGAACGGCACGGTAAGGGCAAAGAAGACTAAGGCACGACAACACAGGGCTAGGCAATGCAGGGCAAGGCAAGGAAATGGTAACGCAAGGCAAGGCACGGTTTGGGGAGGCAAAGCTAATGCACGACAACGCAAGGCTAGGCAGTGCACGGCTAGGCAAGGAAAGAGTAACGGAAGGAAAGGAAGGCAAGGCAAAGCAACGCAAGGCAAGTGTAACAAAAGGCAAGGCACGGCAAGGGGAAACAAGGCTAAGGAACGGCAACGCACGGCTACGCAATGCACGGCCAGGCAAGGAAAGGGTAACGCAAGGCAAGGCACGGTGAGGCAAGACAAGGCTAATGCACGACAACGCACGGCTAGGCAATGCACGGCCAGGCAAGGAAAGGGTAACGCAAGGCAAGGCACGGTGAGGCAAGGCAAGGCAAATGCACGACAACGCACGGCTAGGCAATGCACGGCAAGGCAAGGAAAGAGTAACGCAAGGCAAGGCACGGTCAGGCGAGGCAAGGCTAAGGCACGACAACGCAAGGCTAGGCAATGAACGGAAGGCAAGCAAAGAGTAACGGAAGGCAAGGAAGGCAAGGGAAAGCAGGGGAAGGCAAGGGTAACGAAAGGAACGGCACGGTAAGGGGAAACAAGGCTAAGGCACGACAACACAGGGCTAGGCAATGCAGGGCAAGGCAAGGAAAGGGTAACGCAAGGCAAGGCACGGTGAGGCAAGGCAAGGCTGATGCACGACAACGCACGGCTAGGCAATGCACGGCAAGGCAAGGAAAGGGTAACGCAAGGCAAGGCACGGTCAGGCGAGGCAAGGCTAAGGCAAGACAACGCAAGGCTAGGCAATGCACGGCACGGCAAGGAAAGGGTAACGCAAGGCAAGGCACGGTAAGGCGCGGCAAGGCTAAGGCACGACAACGCAAGGCTAGGCAATAAACGGAAGGCAAGCAAAGAGTAACGGAAGGCAAGGAAGGCAAGGGAAAGCAGGGGAAGGCAAGGGTAACGGAAGGAACGGCACGGTAAGGGGAAACAAGGCTAAGGCACGACAACGCAGGGCTAGCCAATGCACGGCAAGGAAAGGAAAGGGTAACGCAAGGCAAGGCACCGTTACGCGAGGAAAGGCTAAGGCACGACAACGCAAGGCTAGGCAATGCACGGAAGGCAAGCAAAGAGTAACGGAAGGCAAGGAAGGCAAGGGAAAGCAAGGCAAGGCAAGGGTAACAGAAGGAACGGCACGGCAAGGGGAAACAAGGCTAAGGCACGACAATGCAGGGCTAGGCAATTCACGGCAAGGCAAGGAAAGGGTAACGCAAGGCAAAGCACGGTGAGGCAAGACAGGGCAAATGCACGACAACGCACGGCTAGGCAATGCACGGCAAGGCAAGGAAAGGGTAACTCAAGGCAAGGCACCGTCAGGCGAGACAAGGCTAAGGCACGACAACGCAAGGCTAGGCAATGCACGGAAGGCAAGCAAAGAGTAACGGAAGGCAAGGAAGGCAAGGGAAAGCAAGGCAAGGCAAGGGTAACAGAAGGAACGGCACGGCAAGGGGAAACAAGGCTAAGGCACGGCAACGCACGGCTAGGCAATGCAGGGCAAGGCAAGGAAAGGGTAACGCAAGGCAAGGCACGGTGAGGCAAGGCAAGGCTGATGCACGACAACGCACGGCTAGGCAATGCACGGCAAGGCAAGGAAAGGGTAACGCAAGGCAAGGCACGGTCAGGCGAGGCAAGGCTAAGGCACGACAACGCAAGGCTAGGCAATGAACGGAAGGCAAGCAAAGAGTAACGGAAGGCAAGGAAGGCAAGGGAAAGCAAGGGAAGGCAAGGGTAACGAAAGGAACGGCACGGTAAGGGGAAACAAGGCTAAGGCACGACAACACAGCGCTAGGCAATGCAGGGCAAGGCAAGGAAAGGGTAACGCAAGGCAAGGCACGGTGAGGCAAGGCAAGGTTGATGCACGACAACGCACGGCTAGGCAATGCACGGCAAGGCAAGGAAAGGGTAACGCAAGGCAAGGCACGGTCAGGCGAGGCAAGGCTAAGGCACGACAACGCAAGGCTAGGCAATGCACGGCAAGGCAAGGAAAGGGTAACGCAAGGCAAGGCACGGTAAGGCGCGGCAAGGCTAAGGCACGACAACGCAAGGCTAGGCAATAAACGGAAGGCAAGCAAAGAGTAACGGAAGGCAAGGAAGGCAAGGGAAAGCAAGGGAAGGCAAGGGCAACGAAAGGAACGGCACGGTAAGGGGAAACAAAGCTAAGGCACTACAATGCAGGGCTAGGCAATGCACGGCAAGGCAAGGAAAGGGTAACGCAAGGCAAGGCACGGTTCGGGGAGGAAGGCGAATGCACGACAACGCAAGGCTAGGCAATGCACGGAAGGCAAGCAAAGAGTAACGGAAGGCAAGGAAGGCAAGGGAAAGCAAGGCAAGGCAAGGGTAACAGAAGGAACGGCACGGCAAGGGAAACGAGGCTAAGGCACGGCAACGCACGGCTAGGCAATGCACGGCAAGGCAAGGAAAGGGTAACGCAAGGCAAGGCACGGTGAGGCAAGGCAAGGCTGATGCACGACAACGCACGGCTAGGCAATGCACGGCAAGGCAAGGAAAGGGTAACGCAAGGCAAGGCACGGTCAGGCGAGGCAAGGCTAAGGCACGACAACGCAAGGCTAGGCAATGCACGGCAAGGCAAGGAAAGGGTAACGCAAGGCAAGGCACGGTAAGGCGCGGCAAGGCTAAGGCACGACAACGCAAGGCTAGGAAATAAACGGAAGGCAAGCAAAGAGTAACGGAAGGCAAGGAAGGCAAGGGAAAGCAGGGGAAGGCTAGGGTAACGGAAGGAACGGCACGGTAAGGGGAAACAAGGCTAAGGCACGACAACGCAGGGCTAGCCAATGCACGGCAAGGAAAGGAAAGGGTAACGCAAGGCAAGGCACCGTTACGCGAGGCAAGGCTAAGGCACGACAACGCAAGGCTAGGCAATGCACGGAAGGCAAGCAAAGTGTAACGGAAGGCAAGGAAGGCAAGGGAAAGCAAGGCAAGGCAAGGGTAACGGAAGGAACGGCACGGCAAGGGGAAACAAGGCTAAGGCACGGCAACGCACGGCTAGGCAATGCACGGAAGGAAAGCAAAGAGTAACGGAAGGCAATGAAAGGAAGGGAAAGCAAGGCAAGGTAAGGGTAACGCAAGGCAAGGCACGGTGAGGCAAGGCAAGGCTGATGCACGACAACGCACGGCTAGGCAATTCACGGCAAGGCAAGGAAAGGGTAACGCAAGGCAAAGCACGGTCAGGCGAGGCAAGGCTAAGGCACGACAACGCAAGGCTAGGCAATGAACGGAAGGCAAGCAAAGAGTAACGGAAGGCAAGGAAGGCAAGGGAAAGCAAGGGAAGGCAAGGGCAACGAAAGGAACGGCACGGTAAGGGGAAACCAACTAAGGCACGACAATGCAGGGCTAGGCAATGCAGGGCAAGGCAAGGAAATGGTAACGCAAGGCAAGGCACGGTTTGGGGAGGCAAAGCTAATGCACGACAACGCAAGGCTAGGCAGTGCACGGCTAGGCAAGGAAAGAGTAACGGAAGGAAAGGAAGGCAAGGCAAAGCAAGGCAAGGCAAGTGTAACAAAAGGCAAGGCACGGCAAGGGGAAACAAGGCTAAGGAACGGCAACGCACGGCTACGCAATGTACGGCCAGGCAAGGAAAGGGTAACGCAAGGTCTGGCACGGTAAGGCAAGACAAGGCTAATGCACGACAACGCACGGCTAGGCAATGCACGGCCAGGCAAGGAAAGGGTAACGCAAGGCAAGGCACGGTGAGGCAAGGCAACGCAAATGCACGACAACGCACGGCTAGGCAATGCACGGCAAGGCAAGGAAAGGGTAACGCAAGGCAAGGCACGGTCAGGCGAGGCAAGGCTATGGCACGACAACGCAAGGTTAGGCAATGAACGGAAGGCAAGCAAAGAGTAACGGAAGGCAAGGAAGGCAAGGGAAAGCAAGGGAAGGCAAGGGCAACGAAAGGAACGGCACGGTAAGGGGAAGCAAAGCTAAGGCACGACAATGCAGGGCTAGGGAATTCACGCCAAGGCAAGGAAAGGGTAACGCAAGGCAAAGCACGGTGAGGCAAGACAAGGCAAATGCACGACAACGCACGGCTAGGCAATGCACGGCAAGGCAAGGAAAGGGTAACTCAAGGCAAGGCACCGTCAGGCGAGACAAGGCTAAGGCACGACAACGCAAGGCTAGGCAATGCACGGAAGGCAAGCAAAGAGTAACGGAAGGCAAGGAAGGCAAGGGAAAGCAAGGCAAGGCAAGGGTAATAGAAGGAACGGCACGGCAAGGGGAAACAAGGCTAAGGCACGGCAACGCACGGCTAGGCAATGCACGGCAAGGCAAGGAAAGGGAAACGCAAGGCAAGGCACGGTGAGGCAAGGCAAGGCTGATGCACGACAACGCACGGCTAGGCAATGCACGGCAAGGCAAGGAAAGGGTAACGCAAGGCAAGGCACGGTCAGGCGAGGCAAGGCTAAGGCACGACAACGCAAGGCTAGGCAATGAACGGAAGGCAAGCAAAGAGTAACGGAAGGCAAGGAAGGCAAGGGAAAGCAAGGGAAGGCAAGGGCAACGAAAGGAACGGCACGGTAAGGGGAAATACAGCTAAGGCACGACAATGCAGGGCTAGGCCATGCACGGCAAGGCAAGGAAAGGGTAACGCAAGGCAAAGCACGGTGAGGCAAGACAAGGCAAATGCACGACAACGCACGGCTAGGCAATGCACGGCAAGGCAAGGAAAGGGTAACTCAAGGCAAGGCACGGTCAGGCGAGGCAAGGCTAAGGCACGACAACGCAAGGCTAGGCAATGCACGGAAGGCAAGCAAAGAGTAACAGAAGGCAAGGAAGGCAAGGGAAAGCAGGGGAAGGCAAGGGTAACGAAAGGAACGGCACGGTAAGGGGAAACAAGGCTAAGGCACGACAACACAGCGCTAGGCAATGCAGGGCAAGGCAAGGAAAGGGTAACGCAAGGCAAGGCACGGTGAGGCAAGGCAAGGCTGATGCACGACAACGCACGGCTAGGCAATGCACGGCAAGGCAAGGAAAGGGTAACGCAAGGCAAGGCACGGTCAGGCGAGGCAAGGCTAAGGCACGACAACGCAAGGCTAGGCAATGCACGGCAAGGCAAGGAAAGGGTAACGCAAGGCAAGGCACGGTAAGGCGCGGCAAGGCTAAGGCACGACAACGCAAGGCTAGGCAATGCACGGAAGGCAAGCAAAGAGTAACGGAAGGCAAGGAAGGCAAGGGAAAGCAAGGCAAGGCAAGGGTAACGGAAGGAACGGCACGGTAAGGGCAAAGAAGACTAAGGCACGACAACACAGGGCTAGGCAATGCAGGGCAAGGCAAGGAAATGGTAACGCAAGGCAAGGCACGGTTTGGGGAGGCAAAGCTAATGCACGACAACGCAAGGCTAGGCAGTGCACGGCTAGGCAAGGAAAGAGTAACGGAAGGAAAGGAAGGCAAGGCAAAGCAAGGCAAGGCAAGGTAACAAAAGGCAAGGCACCAAGGCAAGGCAAGTGTAACAAAAGGCAAACGGCAAGGGGAAACAAGGCTAAGGAACGGCAACGCACGGCTACGCAATGCACGGCCAGGCAAGGAAAGGGTAACGCAAGGCAAGGCACGGTGAGGCAAGGCAAGGCTGATGCACGACAACGCACGGCTAGGCAATGCACGGCAAGGCAAGGAAAGGGTAACGCAAGGCAAGGCACGGTCAGGCGAGGCAAGGCTAAGGCACGACAACGCAAGGCTAGGCAATGCACGGCAAGGCAAGGAAAGGGTAACGCAAGGCAAGGCAAGGTAAGGCGCGGCAAGGCTAAGGCACGACAACGCAAGGCTAGGAAATAAACGGAAGGCAAGCAAAGAGTAACGGAAGGCAAGGAAGGCAAGGGAAAGCAGGGGAAGGCAAGGGTAACGGAAGGAACGGCACGGTAAGGGGAAACAAGGCTAAGGCACGACAACGCAGGGCTAGCCAATGCACGGCAAGGAAAGGAAAGGGTAACGCAAGGCAAGGCACCGTTACGCGAGGCAAGGCTAAGGCACGACAACGCAAGGCTAGGCAATGCACGGAAGGCAAGCAAAGAGGAACGGAAGGCAAGGAAGGCTAGGGAAAGCAGGGAAAGGCAAGGGTAACGGAAGGAACGGCACGGTAAGGGCAAAGAAGACTAAGGCACGACAACACAGGGCTAGGCAATGCAGGGCAAGGCAAGGAAATGGTAACGCAAGGCAAGGCACGGTTTGGGGAGGCAAAGCTAATGCACGACAACGCAAGGCTAGGCAGTGCACGGCTAGGCAAGGAAAGAGTAACGGAAGGAAAGGAAGGCAAGGCAAAGCAAGGCAAGGCAAGTGTAACAAAAGGCAAGGCACGGCAAGGGAAAACAAGGCTAAGGAACGGCAACGCACGGCTACGCAATGCACGGCCAGGCAAGGAAAGGGTAACGCAAGGCAAGGCACGGTAAGGCAAGACAAGGCTAATGCACGACAACGCACGGCTAGGCAATGCACGGCCAGGCAAGGAAAGGGTAACGCAAGGCAAGGCACGGTGAGGCAAGGCAAGGCAAATGCACGACAACGCACGGCTAGGCAATGCACGGCAAGGCAAGGAAAGAGTAACGCAAGGCAAGGCACGGTCAGGCGAGGCAAGGCTAAGGCACGACAACGCAAGGCTAGGCAATGAACGGAAGGCAAGCAAAGAGTAACGGAAGGCAAGGAAGGCAAGGGAAAGCAGGGGAAGGCAAGGGTAACGAAAGGAACGGCACTGTAAGGGGAAACAAGGCTAAGGCACGACAACACAGGGCTAGGCAATTCAGGGCAAGGCAAGGAAAGGGTAACGCAAGGCAAGGCACGGTTTGGGGAGGAAGGCGAATGCACGACAACGCAAGGCTAGGCAATGCACGGAAGGCAAGCAAAGAGTAACGGAAGGCAAAGATGGCAAGGGAAAGCAAGGCAAGGCAAGGGTAACCGAAGGAACGGCACGGCAAGGGGAAACAAGGCTAAGGCACGGCAACGCACGGCTAGGCAATGCACGGCAAGGCAAGGAAAGGGTAACGCAAGGCAAGGCACGGTGAGGCAAGGCAAGGCTGATGCACGACAACGCACGGCTAGGCAATGCACGGCAAGGCAAGGAAAGGGTAACGCAAGGCAAGGCACGGTCAGGCGAGGCAAGGCTAAGGCACGACAACGCAAGGCTAGGCAATGCACGGCACGGCAAGGAAAGGGTAACGCAAGGCAAGGCACGGTAAGGCGCGGCAAGGCTAAGGCACGACAACGCAAGGCTAGGCAATAAACGGAAGGCAAGCAAAGAGTAACGGAAGGCAAGGAAGGCAAGGGAAAGCAGGGGAAGGCAAGGGTAACGGAAGGAACGGCACGGTAAGGGGAAACAAGGCTAAGGCACGACAACGCAGGGCTAGCCAATGCACGGCAAGGAAAGGAAAGGGTAACGCAAGGCAAGGCACCGTTACGCGAGGCAAGGCTAAGGCACGACAACGCAAGGCTAGGCAATGCACGGAAGGCAAGCAAAGAGTAAAAGAAGGCAAGGAAGGCAAGGGAAAGCAAGGCAAGGCAAGGGTAACGGAAGGAACGGCACGGCAAGGGGAAACAAGGCTAAGGCACGGCAACGCACGGCTAGGCAATGCACGGCCAGGCAAGGAAAGGGTAACGCAAGTCAAGGCACGGTGAGGCAAGGCAAGGCAAATGCACGACAACGCACGGCTAGGCAATGCACGGCATGGCAAGGAAAGGGTAACGCAAGGCAAGGCACGGTCAGGCGAGGCAAGGCTAAGGCACGACAACGCAAGGCTAGACAATGGACGGAAGGCAAGCAAAGAGTAACGGAAGGCAAGGAAGGCAAGGGAAAGCAAGGGAAGGCAAGGGCAACGAAAGGAACGGCACGGTAAGGGGAAACAAAGCTAAGGCACGACAATGCAGGGCTAGGCAATGCACGGCAAGGCAAGGAAAGGGTAACGCAAGGCAAAGCACGGTGAGGCAAGACAAGGCAAATGCACGACAACGCACGGCTAGGCAATGCACGGCAAGGCAAGGAAAGGGTAACTCAAGGCAAGGCACGGTCAGGCGAGGCAAGGCTAAGGCACGACAACGCAAGGCTAGGCAATGCACGGAAGGCAAGCAAAGAGTAACAGAAGGCAAGGAAGGCAAGGGAAAGCAGGGGAAGGCAAGGGTAACGAAAGGAACGGCACGGTAAGGGGAAACAAGGCTAAGGCACGACAACACAGGGCTAGGCAATGCAGGGCAAGGCAAGGAAAGGGTAACGCAAGGCAAGGCACGGTGAGGCAAGGCAAGGCTGATGCACGACAACGCACGGCTAGGCAATGCACGGCAAGGCAAGGAAAGGGTAACGCAAGGCAAGGCACGGTCAGGCGAGGCAAGGCTAAGGCACGACAACGCAAGGCTAGGCAATGCACGGCAAGGCAAGGAAAGGATAACGCAAGGCAAGGCACGGTAAGGCGCGGCAAGGCTAAGGCACGACAACGCAAGGCTAGGCAATAAACGGAAGGCAAGCAAAGAGTAACGGAAGGCAAGGAAGGCAAGGGAAAGCAGGGGAAGGCAAGGGTAACGGAAGGAACGGCACGGCAAGGGGAAACAAGGCTAAGGCACGACAACGCAGGGCTAGCCAATGCACGGCAAGGAAAGGAAAGGGTAACGCAAGGCAAGGCACCGTTACGCGAGGCAAGGCTAAGGCACGACAACGCAAGGCTAGGCAATGCACGGAAGGCAAGCAAAGAGTAACGGAAGGCAAGGAAGGCAAGGGAAAGCAAGGCAAAGTAAGGGTAACGCAAGGCAAGGCACGGTGAGGCAAGGCAAGGCTGATGCACGACAACGCACGGCTAGGCAATTCACGGCAAGGCAAGGAAAGGGTAACGCAAGGCAAAGCACGGTCAGGCGAGGCAAGGCTAAGGCACGACAACGCAAGGCTAGGCAATGAACGGAAGGCAAGCAAAGAGTAACGGAAGGCAAGGAAGGCAAGGGAAAGCAAGGGAAGGCAAGGGCAACGAAAGGAACGGCACGGTAAGGGGAAACCAATTAAGGCACGACAATGCAGGGCTAGGCAATGCAGGGCAAGGCAAGGAAATGGTAACGCAAGGCAAGGCACGGTTTGGGGAGGCAAAGCTAATGCACGACAACGCAAGGCTAGGCAGTGCACGGCTAGGCAAGGAAAGAGTAACGGAAGGAAAGGAAGGCAAGGCAAAGCAAGGCAAGGCAAGTGTAACAAAAGGCAAGGCACGGCAAGGGGAAACAAGGCTAAGGAACGGCAACGCACGGCTACGCAATACACGGCCAGGCAAGGAAAGGGTAACGCAAGGTCTGGCACGGTAAGGCAAGACAAGGCTAATGCACGACAACGCACGGCTAGGCAATGCACGGCCAGGCAAGGAAAGGGTAACGCAAGGCAAGGCACGGTGAGGCAAGGCAAGGCAAATGCACGACAACGCACGGCTAGGCAATGCACGGCAAGGCAAGGAAAGCGTAACGCAAGGCAAGGCACGGTCAGGCGAGGCAAGGCTAAGGCACGACAACGCAAGGTTAGGCAATGAACGGAAGGCAAGCAAAGAGTAACGGAAGGCAAGGAAGGCAAGGGAAAGCAAGGCAAGGCAAGGGCAACGAAAGGAACGGCACGGTAAGGGGAAACAAAGCTAAGGCACGACAATGCAGGGCTAGGCAATTCACGGCAAGGCAAGGAAAGGGTAACGCAAGGCAAAGCACGGTGAGGCAAGACAAGGCAAATGCACGACAACGCACGGCTAGGCAATGCACGGCAAGGCAAGGAAAGGGTAACTCAAGGCAAGGCACCGTCAGGCGAGACAAGGCTAAGGCACGACAACGCAAGGCTAGGCAATGCACGGAAGGCAAGCAAAGAGTAACGGAAGGCAAGGAAGGCAAGGGAAATCAAGGCAAGGCAAGGGTAACAGAAGGAACGGCACGGCAAGGGGAAACAAGGCTAAGGCACGACAACGCACGGCTAGGCAATGCACGGCAAGGCAAGGAAAGGGTAACGCAAGGCAAGGCACGGTGAGGCAAGGCAAGGCTGATGCACGACAACGCACGGCTAGGCAATGCACGGCAAGGCAAGGAAAGGGTAACGCAAGGCAAGGCACGGTCAGGCGAGGCAAGGCTAAGGCACGACAACGCAAGGCTAGGCAATGAACGGAAGGCAAGCAAAGAGTAACGGAAGGCAAGGAAGGCAAGGGAAAGCAAGGGAAGGCAAGGGCAACGAAAGGAACGGCACGGTAAGGGGAAATACAGCTAAGGCACGACAATGCAGGGCTAGGCCATGCACGGCAAGGCAAGGAAAGGGTAATGCAAGGCAAAGCACGGTGAGGCAAGACAAGGCAAATGCACGACAACGCACGGCTAGGCAATGCACGGCAAGGCAAGGAAAGGGTAACTCAAGGCAAGGCACGGTCAGGCGAGGCAAGGCTAAGGCACGACAACGCAAGGCTAGGCAATGCACGGCAAGGCAAGGAAAGGGTAACGCAAGGCAAGGCACGGTAAGGCGCGGCAAGGCTAAGGCACGACAACGCAAGGCTAGGAAATAAACGGAAGGCAAGCAAAGAGTAACGGAAGGCAAGGAAGGCAAGGGAAAGCAGGGGAAGGCAAGGGTAACGGAAGGAACGGCACGGTAAGGGGAAACAAGGCTAAGGCACGACAACGCAGGGCTAGCCAATGCACGGCAAGGAAAGGAAAGGGTAACGCAAGGCAAGGCACCGTTACGCGAGGCAAGGCTAAGGCACGACAACGCAAGGCTAGGCAATGCACGGAAGGCAAGCAAAGAGTAACGGAAGGCAAGGAAGGCAAGGGAAAGCAAGGCAAGGCAAGGGTAACGGAAGGAACGGCACGGCAAGGGGAAACAAGGCTAAGGCACGGCAACGCACGGCTAGGCAATGCACGGAAGGAAAGCAAAGAGTAACGGAAGGCAATGAAAGGAAGGGAAAGCAAGGCAAGGTAAGGGTAACGCAAGGCAAGGCACGGTGAGGCAAGGCAAGGCTGATGCACGACAACGCACGGCTAGGCAATTCACGGCAAGGCAAGGAAAGGGTAACGCAAGGCAAGGCACGGTCAGGCGAGGCAAGGCTAAGGCACGACAACGCAAGGCTAGGCAATGAACGGAAGGCAAGCAAAGAGTAACGGAAGGCAAGGAAGGCAAGGGAAAGCAGGGGAAGGCAAGGGTAACGAAAGGAACGGCACGGTAAGGGGAAACAAGGCTAAGGCACGACAACACAGGGCTAGGCAATGCAGGGCAAGGCAAGGAAAGGGTAACGCAAGGCAAGGCACGGTTTGGGGAGGAAGGCGAATGCACGACAACTCAGGGCTAGGCAATGCACGGAAGGCAAGCAAAGAGTAACGGAAGGCAAGGAAGGCAAGGGAAAGCAAGGCAAGGCAAGGGTAACCGAAGGAACGGCACGGCAAGGGGAAACAAGGCTAAGGCACGGCAACGCACGGCTAGGCAATGCACGGCAAGGCAAGGAAAGGGTAACGCAAGGCAAGGCACGGTGAGGCAAGGCAAGGCTGATGCACGACAACGCACGGCTAGGCAATGCACGGCAAGGCAAGGAAAGGGTAACGCAAGGCAAGGCACGGTTTGGGGAGGAAGGCGAATGCACGACAACTCAGGGCTAGGCAATGCACGGAAGGCAAGCAAAGAGTAACGGAAGGCAAGGAAGGCAAGGGAAAGCAAGGCAAGGCAAGGGTAACCGAAGGAACGGCACGGCAAGGGGAAACAAGGCTAAGGCACGGCAACGCACGGCTAGGCAATGCACGGCAAGGCAAGGAAAGGGTAACGCAAGGCAAGGCACGGTGAGGCAAGGCAAGGCTGATGCACGACAACGCACGGCTAGGCAATGCACGGCAAGGCAAGGAAAGGGTAACGCAAGGCAAGGCACGGTCAGGCGAGGCAAGGCTAAGGCACTAGAACGCAAGGCTAGGCAATGCACGGCACGGCAAGGAAAGGGTAACGCAAGGCAAGGCACGGTAAGGCGCGGCAAGGCTAAGGCACGACAACGCAAGGCTAGGCAATGCACGGCAAGGAAAGGAAAGGGTAACGCAAGGCAAGGCACCGTTACGCGAGGCAAGGCTAAGGCACGACAACGCAAGGCTAGGCAATGCACGGAAGGCAAGCAAAGAGTAACGGAAGGCAAGGAAGGCAAGGGAAAGCAAGGCAAGGCAAGGGTAACGGAAGGAACGGCACGGCAAGGGGAAACAAGGCTAAGGCAAGGCAACGCACGGCTAGGCAAGGCACGGCCAGGCAAGGAAAGGGTAACGCAAGGCAAGGCACGGTGAGGCAAGGCAAGGCAAATGCACGACAACGCACGGCTAGGCAATGCACGGCATGGCAAGGAAAGGGTAACGCAAGGCAAGGCACGGTCAGGCGAGGCAAGGCTAAGGCACGACAACGCAAGGCTAGGCAATGAACGGAAGGCAAGCAAAGAGTAACGGAAGGCAAGGAAGGCAAGGGAAAGCAAGGGAAGGCAAGGGCAAAGAAAGGAACGGCACGGTAAGGGGAAACAAAGCTAAGGCACGACAATGCAGGGCTAGGCAATGCACGGCAAGGCAAGGAAAGGGTAACGCAAGGCAAAGCACGGTGAGGCAAGACAAGGCAAATGCACGACAACGCACGGCTAGGCAATGCACGGCAAGGCAAGGAAAGGGTAACTCAAGGCAAGGCACGGTCAGGCGAGGCAAGGCTAAGGCACGACAACGCAAGGCTAGGCAATGCACGGAAGGCAAGCAAAGAGTAACAGAAGGCAAGGAAGGCAAGGGAAAGCAGGGGAAGGCAAGGGTAACGAAAGGAACGGCACGGTAAGGGGAAACAAGGCTAAGGCACGACAACACAGGGCTAGGCAATGCAGGGCAAGGCAAGGAAAGGGTAACACAAGGCAAGGCACGGTGAGGCAAGGCAAGGCTGATGCACGACAACGCACGGCTAGGCAATGCACGGCAAGGCAAGGAAAGGGTAACGCAAGGCAAGGCACGGTCAGGCGAGGCAAGGCTAAGGCACGACAACGCAAGGCTAGGCAATGCACGGCAAGGCAAGGAAAGGGTAACGCAAGGCAAGGCACGGTAAGGCGCGGCAAGGCTAAGGCACGACAACGCAAGGCTAGGCAATAAACGGAAGGCAAGCAAAGAGTAACGGAAGGCAAGGAAGGCAAGGGAAAGCAGGGGAAGGCAAGGGTAACGGAAGGAACGGCACGGTAAGGGGAAACAAGGCTAAGGCACGACAACGCAGGGCTAGCCAATGCACGGCAAGGAAAGGAAAGGGTAACGCAAGGCAAGGCACCGTTACGCGAGGCAAGGCTAAGGCACGACAACGCAAGGCTAGGCAATGCACGGAAGGCAAGCAAAGAGTAACGGAAGGCAAGGAAGGCAAGGGAAAGCAAGGCAACGTAAGGGTAACGCAAGGCAAGGCACGGTGAGGCAAGGCAAGGCTGATGCACGACAACGCACGGCTAGGCAATTCACGGCAAGGCAAGGAAAGGGTAACGCAAGGCAAAGCACGGTCAGGCGAGGCAAGGCTAAGGCACGACAACGCAAGGCTAGGCAATGAACGGAAGGCAAGCAAAGAGTAACGGAAGGCAAGGAAGGCAAGGGAAAGCAAGGGAAGGCAAGGGCAACGAAAGGAACGGCACGGTAAGGGGAAACCAACTAAGGCACGACAATGCAGGGCTAGGCAATGCAGGGCAAGGCAAGGAAATGGTAACGCAAGGCAAGGCACGGTTTGGGGAGGCAAAGCTAATGCACGACAAGGCAAGGCTAGGCAGTGCACGGCTAGGCAAGGAAAGAGTAACGGAAGGAAAGGAAGGCAAGGCAAAGCAAGGCAAGGCAAGTGTAACAAAAGGCAAGGCACGGCAAGGGGAAACAAGGCTAAGGAACGGCAACGCACGGCTACGCAATGCACGGACAGGCAAGGAAAGGGTAACGCAAGGTCTGGCACGGTAAGGCAAGACAAGGCTAATGCACGACAACGCACGGCTAGGCAATGCACGGCCAGGCAAGGAAAGGGTAACGCAAGGCAAGGCACGGTGAGGCAAGGCAAGGCAAATGCACGACAACGCACGGCTAGGCAATGCACGGCAAGGCAAGGAAAGGGTAACGCAAGGCAAGGCACGGTCAGGCGAGGCAAGGCTAAGGCACGACAACGCAAGGTTAGGCAATGAACGGAAGGCAAGCAAAGAGTAACGGAAGGCAAGGAAGGCAAGGGAAAGCAAGGGAAGGCAAGGGCAACGAAAGGAACGGCACGGTAAGGGGAAACAAAGCTAAGGCACGACAATGCAGGGCTAGGCAATTCACGGCAAGGCAAGGAAAGGGTAACGCAAGGCAAAGCACGGTGAGGCAAGACAAGGCAAATGCACGACAACGCACGGCTAGGCAATGCACGGCAAGGCAAGGAAAGGGTAACTCAAGGCAAGGCACCGTCAGGCGAGACAAGGCTAAGGCACGACAACGCAAGGCTAGGCAATGCACGGAAGGCAAGCAAAGAGTAACGGAAGGCAAGGAAGGCAAGGGAAAGCAAGGCAAGGCAAGGGTAACAGAAGGAACGGCACGGCAAGGGGAAACAAGGCTAAGGCACGGCAACGCACGGCTAGGCAATGCACGGCAAGGCAAGGAAAGGGTAACGCAAGGCAAGGCACGGTGAGGCAAGGCAAGGCTGATGCACGACAACGCACGGCTAGGCAATGCACGGCAAGGCAAGGAAAGGGTAACGCAAGGCAAGGCACGGTCAGGCGAGGCAAGGCTAAGGCACGACAACGCAAGGCTAGGCAATGAACGGAAGGCAAGCAAAGAGTAACGGAAGGCAAGGGAAAGCAAGGGAAGGCAAGGGCAACGAAAGGAACGGCACGGTAAGGGGAAATACAGCTAAGGCACGACAATGCAGGGCTAGGCCATGCACGGCAAGGCAAGGAAAGGGTAACGCAAGGCAAAGCACGGTGAGGCAAGACAAGGCAAATGCACGACAACGCACGGCTAGGCAATGCACGGCAAGGCAAGGAAAGGGTAACTCAAGGCAAGGCACGGTCAGGCGAGGCAAGGCTAAGGCACGACAACGCAAGGCTAGGCAATGCACGGAAGGCAAGCAAAGAGTAACAGAAGGCAAGGAAGGCAAGGGAAAGCAGGGGAAGGCAAGGGTAACGAAAGGAACGGCACGGTAAGGGGAAACAAGGCTAAGGCACGACAACACAGCGCTAGGCAATGCAGGGCAAGGCAAGGAAAGGGTAACGCAAGGCAAGGCACGGTGAGGCAAGGCAAGGCTGATGCACGACAACGCACGGCTAGGCAATGCACGGCAAGGCAAGGAAAGGGTAACGCAAGGCAAGGCACGGTCAGGCGAGGCAAGGCTAAGGCACGACAACGCAAGGCTAGGCAATGCACGGCAAGGCAAGGAAAGGGTAACGCAAGGCAAGGCACGGTAAGGCGCGGCAAGGCTAAGGCACGACAACGCAAGGCTAGGCAATAAACGGAAGGCAAGCAAAGAGTAACGGAAGGCAAGGAAGGCAAGGGAAAGCAAGGGAAGGCAAGGGCAACGAAAGGAACGGCACGGTAAGGGGAAACAAAGCTAAGGCACTACAATGCAGGGCTAGGCAATGCACGGCAAGGCAAGGAAAGGGTAACGCAAGGCAAGGCACGGTTCGGGGAGGAAGGCGAATGCACGACAACGCAAGGCTAGGCAATGCACGGAAGGCAAGCAAAGAGTAACGGAAGGCAAGGAAGGCAAGGGAAAGCAAGGCAAGGCAAGGGTAACAGAAGGAACGGCACGGCAAGGGGAAACGAGGCTAAGGCACGGCAACGCACGGCTAGGCAATGCACGGCAAGGCAAGGAAAGGGTAACGCAAGGCAAGGCACGGTGAGGCAAGGCAAGGCTGATGCACGACAACGCACGGCTAGGCAATGCACGGCAAGGCAAGGAAAGGGTAACGCAAGGCAAGGCACGGTCAGGCGAGGCAAGGCTAAGGCACGACAACGCAAGGCTAGGCAATGCACGGCAAGGCAAGGAAAGGGTAACGCAAGGCAAGGCACGGTAAGGCGCGGCAAGGCTAAGGCACGACAACGCAAGGCTAGGCAATAAACGGAAGGCAAGCAAAGAGTAACGGAAGGCAAGGAAGGCAAGGGAAAGCAAGGCAAGGCAAGGGTAACGGAAGGAACGGCACGGCAAGGGGAAACAAGGCTAAGGCACGGCAACGCAGGGCTAGCCAATGCACGGCAAGGAAAGGAAAGGGTAACGCAAGGCAAGGCACCGTTACGCGAGGCAAGGCTAAGGCACGACAACGCAAGGCTAGGCAATGCACGGAAGGCAAGCAAAGAGTAACGGAAGGCAAGGAAGGCAAGGGAAAGCAAGGCAAGGCAAGGGTAACGGAAGGAACGGCACGGCAAGGGGAAACAAGGCTAAGGCACGGCAACGCAAGGCTAGGCAATGCACGGCAAGGCAAGGAAAGGGTAATGGAAGGCAAGGAAAGGAAGGGAAAGCAAGGCAAGGTAAGGGTAACGCAAGGCAAGGCACGGTGAGGCAAGGCAAGGCTGATGCACGACAACGCACGGCTAGGCAATTCACGGCAAGGCAAGGAAAGGGTAACGCAAGGCAAGGCACTGTCAGGCGAGGCAAGGCTAAGGCACGACAACGCAAGGCTAGGCAATGCACGGAAGGAAAGCAAAGAGTAACGGAAGGCAATGAAAGGAAGGGAAAGCAAGGCAAGGTAAGGGTAACGCAAGGCAAGGCACGGTGAGGCAAGGCAAGGCTGATGCACGACAACGCACGGCTAGGCAATTCACGGCAAGTCAAGGAAAGGGTAACGCAAGGCAAGGCACGGTCAGGCGAGGCAAGGCTAAGGCACGACAACGCAGGGCTAGGCAATGCACGGAAGGCAAGCAAAGAGGAACGGAAGGCAAGGAAGGCTAGGGAAAGCAGGGAAAGGCAAGGGTAACGGAAGGAACGGCACGGTAAGGGCAAAGAAGACTAAGGCACGACAACACAGGGCTAGGCAATGCAGGGCAAGGCAAGGAAATGGTAACGCAAGGCAAGGCACGGTTTGGGGAGGCAAAGCTAATGCACGACAACGCAAGGCTAGGCAGTGCACGGCTAGGCAAGGAAAGAGTAACGGAAGGAAAGGAAGGCAAGGCAAAGCAAGGCAAGGCAAGTGTAACAAAAGGCAAGGCACGGCAAGGGGAAACAAGGCTAAGGAACGGCAACGCACGGCTACGCAATGCACGGCCAGGCAAGGAAAGGGTAACGCAAGGCAAGGCACGGTAAGGCAAGACAAGGCTAATGCACGACAACGCACGGCTAGGCAATGCACGGCCAGGCAAGGAAAGGGTAACGCAAGGCAAGGCACGGTGAGGCAAGGCAAGGCAAATGCACGACAACGCACGGCTAGGCAATGCACGGCAAGGCAAGGAAAGGGTAACGCAAGGCAAGGCACGGTCAGGCGAGGCAAGGCTAAGGCACGACAACGCAAGGCTAGGCAATGCACGGAAGGCAAGCAAAGAGTAACGGAAGGCAAGGGTAACGAAAGGAACGGCACGGTAAGGGGAAACAAGGCTAAGGCACGACAACACAGGGCTAGGCAATGCAGGGCAAGGCAAGGAAAGGGTAACGCAAGGCAAGGCACGGTTTGGGGAGGAAGGCGAATGCACGACAACGCAAGGCTAGGCAATGCACGGAAGGCAAGCAAAGAGTAACGGAAGGCAAGGAAGGCAAGGGAAAGCAAGGCAAGGCAAGGGTAACAGAAGGAACGGCACGGCAAGGGGAAACAAGTCTAAGGCACGGCAACGCACGGCTAGGCAATGCACGGCAAGGGAAGGAAAGGGTAACGCAAGGCAAGGCACGGTGTGGCAAGGCAAGGCTGATGCACGACAACGCACGGCTAGGCAATGCACGGCAAGGCAAGGAAAGGGTAACGCAAGGCAAGGCACGGTCAGGCGAGGCAAGCCTAAGGCACGACAACGCAAGGCTAGGCAATGCACGGCACGGCAAGGAAAGGGTAACGCAAGGCAAGGCACGGTAAGCCGCGGCAAGGCTAAGGCACGACAACGCAAGGCTAGGCAATAAACGGAAGGCAAGCAAAGAGTAACGGAAGGCAAGGAAGGCAAGGGAAAGCAGGGGAAGGCAAGGGTAACGGAAGGAACGGCACGGTAAGGGGAAACAAGGCTAAGGCACGACAACGCAGGGCTAGCCAATGCACGGCAAGGAAAGGAAAGGGTAACGCAAGGCAAGGCACCGTTACGCGAGGCAAGGCTAAGGCACGACAACGCAAGGCTAGGCAATGCACGGAAGGCAAGCAAAGAGTAACGGAAGGCAAGGAAGGCAAGGGAAAGCAAGGCAAGGCAAGGGTAACGGAAGGAACGGCACGGCAAGGGGAAACAAGGCTAAGGCACGGCAACGCACGGCTAGGCAATGCAAGGCAAGGAAAGGGTAACGCAAGGCAAGGCACGGTGAGGCAAGGCAAGGCTGATGCACGACAACGCACGGCTAGGCAATGCACGGCAAGGCAAGGAAAGGGTAACGCAAGGCAAGGCACGGTCAGGCGAGGCAAGGCTAAGGCACGACAACGCAAGGCTAGGCAATGCACGGAAGGGCAAAGAGTAGGCAACAGAAGGCAAGGCAAGGCAAGGGAAAGCAGGGGAAGGCAAGGGTAACGAAAGGAACGGCACGGTAAGGGGAAACAAGGCTAAGGCACGACAACGCAGGCTAGGCAATGCAGGCAAGGCAAGGAAAGGGTAACGCAAGGCAAGGCTAGGCAAGGGAAAGCACGGCAAGGCAAGGAAAGGGTAACGCAAGGCAAGGCACGGTCAGGCGAGGCAAGGCTAAGGCACGACAACGCAAGGCTAGGCAATGCACGGCAAGGCAAGGAAAGGGTAACGCAAGGCAAGGCACGGTAAGGCGCGGCAAGGCTAAGGCACGACAACGCAAGGCTAGGCAATAAACGGAAGGCAAGCAAAGAG
The DNA here is from genome assembly GCF_037893015.1 of Macrotis lagotis. Taxonomy (NCBI): domain Eukaryota; kingdom Metazoa; phylum Chordata; class Mammalia; order Peramelemorphia; family Peramelidae; genus Macrotis; species Macrotis lagotis. Next base: position 137,447 of record NW_027422099.1, read on the forward strand.
TAACGGAAGGCAAGGAAGGCAAGGGAAAGCAGGGGAAGGCAAGGGTAACGAAGGAACGGCACGGTAAGGGGAAACAAGGCTAAGGCACGACAACGCAGGGCTAGCCAATGCACGGCAAGGAAAGGAAAGGGTAACGCAAGGCAAGGCACCGTTACGCGAGGCAAGGCTAATGCACGACAACGCAAGGCTAGGCAATGCACGGAAGGCAAGCAAAGAGTAACGGAAGGCAAGGAAGGCAAGGGAAAGCAAGGCAACGTAAGGGTAACGCAAGGCAAGGCACGGTGAGGCAAGGCAAGGCTGATGCACGACAACGCACGGCTAGGCAATGCACGGCAAGGCAAGGAAAGGGTAACGCAAGGCAAAGCACGGTCAGGCGAGGCAAGGCTAAGGCACGACAACGCAAGGCTAGGCAATGAACGGAAGGCAAGCAAAGAGTAACGGAAGGCAAGGAAGGCAACGGAAAGCAAGGGAAAGCAAGGGAAGGCAAGGGCAACGAAAGGAACGGCACGGTAAGGGGAAAGCAACTAAGGCACGACAATGCAGGGCTAGGCAATGCAGGGCAAGGCAAGGAAATGGTAACGCAAGGCAAGGCACGGTTTGGGGAGGCAAAGCTAATGCACGACAACGCAAGGCTAGGCAGTGCACGGCTAGGCAAGGAAAGAGTAACGGAAGGAAAGGAAGGCAAGGCAAAGCAAGGCAAGGCAAGTGTAACAAAAGGCAAGGCACGGCAAGGGGAAACAAGGCTAAGGAACGGCAACGCACGGCTACGCAATGCACGGCCAGGCAAGGAAAGGGTAACGCAAGGTCTGGCACGGTAAGGCAAGACAAGGCTAATGCACGACAACGCACGGCTAGGCAATGCACGGCCAGGCAAGGAAAGGGTAACGCAAGGCAAGGCACGGTGAGGCAAGGCAAGGCAAATGCACGACAACGCACGGCTAGGCAATGCACGGCAAGGCAAGGAAAGGGTAACGCAAGGCAAGGCACGGTCAGGCGAGGCAAGGCTAAGGCACGACAACGCAAGGCTAGGCAATGAACGGAAGGCAAGCAAAGAGTAACGGAAGGCAAGGAAGGCAAGGGAAAGCAAGGGAAGGCAAGGGCAACGAAAGGAACGGCACGGTAAGGGGAAACAAAGCTAAGGCACGACAATGCAGGGCTTGGCAATTCACGGCAAGGCAAGGAAAGGGTAACGCAAGGCAAAGCACGGTGAGGCAAGACAAGGCAAATGCACGACAACGCACGGCTAGGCAATGCACGGCAAGGCAAGGAAAGGGTAACTCAAGGCAAGGCACCGTCAGGCGAGGCAAGGCTAAGGCACGACAACGCAAGTCTAGGCAATGCACGGAAGGCAAGCAAAGAGTAACGGAAGGCAAGGAAGGCAAGGGAAAGCAAGGCAAGGCAAGGGTAACAGAAGGAACGGCACGGCAAGGGGAAACAAGGCTAAGGCACGGCAACGCACGGCTAGGCAATGCACGGCAAGGCAAGTAAAGGGTAACGCAAGGCAAGGCACGGTGAGGCAAGGCAAGGCTGATGCACGACAACGCACGGCTAGGCAATGCACGGCAAGGCAAGGAAAGGGTAACTCAAGGCAAGGCACGGTCAGGCGAGGCAAGGCTAAGGCACGACAACGCAAGGCTAGGCAATGCACGGAAGGCAAGCAAAGAGTAACGGAAGGCAAGGAAGGCAAGGGAAAGCAGGGGAAGGCAAGGGTAACGAAAGGAACGGCACGGTAAGGGGAAACAAGGCTAAGGCACGACAACACAGGGCTAGGCAATGCAGGGCAAGGCAAGGAAAGGGTAACGCAAGGCAAGGCACGGTGAGGCAAGGCAAGGCTGATGCACGACAACGCACGGCTAGGCAATGCACGGCAAGGCAAGGAAAGGGTAACGCAAGGCAAGGCACGGTCAGGCGAGGCAAGGCTAAGGCACGACAACGCAAGGCTAGGCAATGCACGGAAGGCAAGCAAAGAGGAACGGAAGGCAAGGAAGGCTAGGGAAAGCAGGGAAAGGCAAGGGTAACGGAAGGAACGGCACGGTAAGGGCAAACAAGGCTAAGGCACGACAACACAGGGCTAGGCAATGCAGGGCAAGGCAAGGAAAGGGTAACGCAAGGCAAGGCACGGTTTGGGGAGGCAAAGCTAATGCACGACAACGCAAGGCTAGGCAGTGCACGGCTAGGCAAGGAAAGAGTAACGGAAGGAAAGGAAGGCAAGGAAAGCAAGGCAAGGCAAGTGTAACAAAAGGCAAGGCACGGCAAGGGGAAACAAGGCTAAGGAACGGCAACGCACGGCTAGGCAATGCACGGCAAGGCAAGGAAAGGGTAACGCAAGGCAAGGCACGGTGAGGCAAGGCAAGGCTGATGCACGACAACGCACGGCTAGGCAATGCACGGCAAGGCAAGGAAAGGGTAACGCAAGGCAAGGCACGGTCAGGCGAGGCAAGGCTAAGGCACGACAACGCAAGGCTAGGCAATGCACGGAAGGCAAGCAAAGAGGAACGGAAGGCAAGGAAGGCAAGGGAAAGCAAGGGAAGGCAAGGGCAAGGGTAACGGAAGGAACGGCACGGTAAGGGCAAACAAGGCTAAGGCACGACAACGCAGGGCTAGGCAATGCACGGCAAGGCAAGGAAAGGGTAACGCAAGGCAAGGCACGGTTTGGCGAGGCAAGGCTAAGGCACGACAACGCAAGGCTAGGCAGTGCACGGAAGGCAAGCAAAGAGTAACGGAAGGCAAGGAAGGCAAGGAAAGCAAGGCAAGGCAAGGGTAACAAAAGGCAAGGCACGGCAAGGGGAAACAAGGCTAAGGAACGGCAACGCACGGCTATGCAATGCACGGCCAGGCAAGGAAAGGGTAACGCAAGGCAAGGCACGGTAAGGCAAGACAAGGCTAATGCACGACAACGCACGGCTAGGCAATGCACGGCCAGGCAAGGAAAGGGTAACGCAAGGCAAGGCACGGTGAGGGAAGGCAAGGCAAATGCACGACAACGCACGGCTAGGCAATGCACGGCAAGGCAAGGAAAGGGTAACGCAAGGCAAGGCACGGTCAGGCGAGGCAAGGCTAAGGCACGACAACGCAAGGCTAGGCAATGAACGGAAGGCAAGCAAAGAGTAACGGAAGGCAAGGAAGGCAAGGGAAAGCAAGGGAAGGCAAGGGCAACGAAAGGAACGGCAAGGTAAGGGGAAACAAAGCTAAGGCACGACAATGCAGGGCTAGGCAATGCACGGCAAGGCAAGGAAAGGGTAACGCAAGGCAAAGCACGGTGAGGCAAGACAAGGCAAATGCACGACAACGCACGGCTAGGCAATGCACGGCAAGGCAAGGCAAGGAAAGGGTAACTCAAGGCAAGGCACGGTCAGGCGAGGCAAGGCTAAGGCACGACAACGCAAGGTTAGGCAATGCACGGCAGGCAACCAAAGAGTAACGGAAGGCAAGGAAGGCAAGGGAAAGCAGGGGAAGGCAAGGGTAACGAAAGGAACGGCACGGTAAGGGGAAACCAGGCTAAGGCAAGACAACTCAGGGCTAGGCAATGCAGGGCAAGGCAAGGAAAGGGTAACGCAAGGCAAGGCACGGTTTGGGGAGGAAGGCGCATGCACGACAAGGCAAGGCTAGGCAATGCACGGAAGGCAAGCAAAGAGTAACGGAAGGCAAGGACGGCAAGGGAAAGCAAGGCAAGGCAAGGGTAACAGAAGGAACGGCACGGCAAGGGGAAATAAGGCTAAGGCACGGCAACGCACGGCTAGGCAATGCACGGCAAGGCAAGGAAAGGGTAACGCAAGGCAAGGCACGGTGAGGGAAGGCAAGGCTGATGCACGACAACGCACGGCTAGGCAATGCACGGCAAGGCAAGGAAAGGGTAACGCAAGGCAAGGCACGGTCAGGCGAGGCAAGGCTAAGGCACGACAACGCAAGGCTAGGCAATGCACGGCAAGGCAAGGAAAGGGTAACGCAAGGCAAGGCACGGTAAGGTGCGGCAAGTCTAAGGCACGACAACGCAAGGCTAGGCAATAAACGGAAGGCAAGCAAAGAGTAACGGAAGGCAAGGAAGGCAAGGGAAAGCAGGGGAAGGCAAGGGTAACGGAAGGAACGGCACGGTAAGGGGAAACAAGGCTAAGGCACGACAACGCAGGGCTAGCCAATGCACGGCAAGGAAAGGAAAGGGTAACGCAAGGCAAGGCACCGTTACGCGAGGCAAGGCTAAGGCACGACAACGCAAGGCTAGGCAATGCACGGAAGGCAAGCAAAGAGAAACGGAAGGCAAGGAAGGCAAGGGAAAGCAAGGCAAGGCAAGGGTAACGGAAGGAACGGCACGGCAAGGGGAAACAAGGCTAAGGCACGGCAACGCACGGCTAGGCAATGCACGGAAGGAAAGCAAAGAGTAACGGAAGGCAATGAAAGGAAGGGAAAGCAAGGCAAGGTAAGGGTAACGCAAGGCAAGGCACGGTGAGGCAAGGCAAGGCTGATGCACGACAACGCACGGCTAGGCAATTCACGGCAAGGCAAGGAAAGGGTAACGCAAGGCAAGGCACTGTCAGGCGAGGCAAGGCTAAGGCACGACAACGCAAGGCTAGGCAATGCACGGAAGGAAAGCAAAGAGTAACGGAAGGCAATGAAAGGAAGGGAAAGCAAGGCAAGGTAAGGGTAACGCAAGGCAAGGCACGGTGAGGCAAGGCAAGGCTGATGCACGACAACGCACGGCTAGGCAATTCACGGCAAGGCAAGGAAAGGGTAACGCAAGGCAAGGCACGGTCAGGCGAGGCAAGGCTAAGGCACGACAACGCAAGGCTAGGCAATGCACGGAAGGCAAGCAAAGAGGAACGGAAGGCAAGGAAGGCTAGGGAAAGCAGGGAAAGGCAAGGGTAACGGAAGGAACGGCACGGTAAGGGCAAAGAAGACTAAGGCACGCAGGGCTAGGCAATGCAGGGCAAGGCAAGGAAATGGTAACGCAAGGCAAGGCACGGTTTGGGGAGGCAAAGCTAATGCACGACAACGCAAGGCTAGGCAGTGCACGGCTAGGCAAGGAAAGAGTAACGGAAGGAAAGGAAGGCAAGGCAAAGCCAGGCAAGGCAAGTGTAACAAAAGGCAAGGCACGGCAAGGGGAAACAAGGCTAAGGAACGGCAACGCACGGCTACGAAATGCACGGCCAGGCAAGGAAAGGGTAACGCAAGGCAAGGCACGGTAAGGCAAGACAAGGCTAATGCACGACAACGCACGGCTAGGCAATGCACGGCCAGGCAAGGAAAGGGTAACGCAAGGCAAGGCACGGTGAGGCAAGGCAAGGCAAATGCACGACAACGCACGGCTAGGCAATGCACGGCAAGGCAAGGAAAGAGTAACGCAAGGCAAGGCACGGTCAGGCGAGGCAAGGCTAAGGCACGACAACGCAAGGCTAGGCAATGCACGGAAGGCAAGCAAAGAGTAACGGAAGGCAAGGAAGGCAAGGGAAAGCAGGGGAAGGCAAGGGTAACGAAAGGAACGGCACGGTAAGGGGAAACAAGGGTAAGGCACGACAACGCAGGGCTAGGCAATGCACGGCAAGGCAAGGAAAGGGTAACGCAAGGCAAGGCACGGTGAGGCAAGACAAGGCTAATGCACGACAACGCACGGCTAGGCAATGCACGGCAAGGCAAGGAAAGGGTAACGCAAGGCAAGGCACGGTCAGGCGAGGCAAGGCTAAGGCACGACAACGCAAGGCTAGGCAATGCACGGCAAGGCAAGGAAAGGGTAACGCAAGGCAAGGCACGGTAAGGCGCGGCAAGGCTAAGGCACGACAACGCAAGGCTAGGCAATAACGGAAGGCAAGCAAAGAGTAACGGAAGGCAAGGAAGGCAAGGGAAAGCAGGGGAAGGCAAGGGTAACGGAAGGAACGGCACGGTAAGGGGAAACAAGGCTAAGGCACGACAACGCAGGGCTAGGCAATGCACGGCAAGGCAAGGAAAGGGTAACGCAAGGCAAGGCACGGTTAGGCGAGGCAAGGCTAAGGCACGACAACGCAAGGCTAGGCAATGCACGGAAGGCAAGCAAAGAGTAACGGAAGGCAAGGAAGGCAAGGGAAAGCAAGGCAAGGCAAGGGTAACAGAAGGAACGGCACGGCAAGGGGAAACAAGGCTAAGGCACGGACAACGCACGGCTAGGCAATGCACGGCAAGGCAAGGAAAGGGTAACGCAAGGCAAGGCACGGTGAGGCAAGGCAAGGCAAATGCACGACAACGCACGGCTAGGCAATGCACGGCAAGGCAAGGAAAGGGTAACGCAAGGCAAGGCACGGTCAGGCGAGGCAAGGCTAAGGCACGACAACGCAAGGCTAGGCAATGAACGGAAGGCAAGCAAAGAGTAACGGAAGGCAAGGAAGGCAAGGGAAAGCAAGGGAAGGCAAGGGTAACGAAAGGAACGGCACGGTAAGGGGAAACAAGGCTAAGGCACGACAACACAGGGCTAGGCAATGCAGGGCAAGGCAAGGAAAGGGTAACGCAAGGCAAGGCACGGTGAGGCAAGGCAAGGCTGATGCACGACAACGCACGGCTAGGCAATGCACGGCAAGGCAAGGAAAGGGTAACGCAAGGCAAGGCACGGTCAGGCGAGGCAAGGCTAAGGCACGACAACGCAAGGCTAGGCAATGCACGGCAAGGCAAGGAAAGGGTAACGCAAGGCAAGGCACGGTAAGGCGCGGCAAGGCTAAGGCACGACAACGCAAGGCTAGGCAATAAACGGAAGGCAAGCAAAGAGTAACGGAAGGCAAGGAAGGCAAGGGAAAGCAAGGGAAGGCAAGGGCAACGAAAGGAACGGCACGGTAAGGGGAAACAAAGCTAAGGCACGACAATGCAGGGCTAGGCAATGCACGGCAAGGCAAGGAAAGGGTAACGCAAGGCAAGGCACGGTTCGGGGAGGAAGGCGAATGCACGACAACGCAAGGCTAGGCAATGCACGGAAGGCAAGCAAAGAGTAACGGAAGGCAAGGAAGGCAAGGGAAAGCAAGGCAAGGCAAGGGTAACAGAAGGAACGGCACGGCAAGGGGAAACGAGGCTAAGGCACGGCAACGCACGGCTAGGCAATGCACGGCAAGGCAAGGAAAGGGTAACGCAAGGCAAGGCACGGTGAGGCAAGGCAAGGCTGATGCACGACAACGCACGGCTAGGCAATGCACGGCAAGGCAAGGAAAGGGTAACGCAAGGCAAGGCACGGTCAGGCGAGGCAAGGCTAAGGCACGACAACGCAAGGCTAGGCAATGCACGGCAAGGCAAGGAAAGGGTAACGCAAGGCAAGGCACGGTAAGGCGCGGCAAGGCTAAGGCACGACAACGCAAGGCTAGGCAATAAACGGAAGGCAAGCAAAGAGTAACGGAAGGCAAGGAAGGCAAGGGAAAGCAGGGGAAGGCAAGGGTAACGGAAGGAACGGCACGGTAAGGGGAAACAAGGCTAAGGCACGACAACGCAGGGCTAGCCAATGCACGGCAAGGAAAGGAAAGGGTAACGCAAGGCAAGGCACCGTTACGCGAGGCAAGGCTAAGGCACGACAACGCAAGGCTAGGCAATGCACGGAAGGCAAGCAAAGAGTAACGGAAGGCAAGGAAGGCAACGGAAGGCAAGGAAGGCAAGGCAAGGCAAGGGTAACGAAGGAACGGCACGGCAAGGGGAAACAAGGCTAAGGCACGGCAACGCACGGCTAGGCAATGCACGGAAGGAAGAAAGGTAACGGAAGGCAAGAGGAGCAAGGCAAGTAAGGGTAACGCAAGGCAAGGCACGGTGAGGCAAGGCAAGGCTGATGCACGACAACGCACGGCTAGGCAATTCACGGCAAGGCAAGGAAAGGGTAACGCAAGGCAAAGCACGGTCAGGCGAGGCAAGGCTAAGGCACGACAACGCAAGGCTAGGCAATGAACGGAAGGCAAGCAAAGAGTAACGGAAGGCAAGGAAGGCAAGGGAAAGCAAGGGAAGGCAAGGGCAACGAAAGGAACGGCACGGTAAGGGGAAACCAACTAAGGCACGACAATGCAGGGCTAGGCAATGCAGGGCAAGGCAAGGAAATGGTAACGCAAGGCAAGGCACGGTTTGGGGAGGCAAAGCTAATGCACGACAACGCAAGGCTAGGCAGTGCACGGCTAGGCAAGGAAAGAGTAACGGAAGGAAAGGAAGGCAAGGCAAAGCAAGGCAAGGCAAGTGTAACAAAAGGCAAGGCACGGCAAGGGGAAACAAGGCTAAGGAACGGCAACGCACGGCTACGCAATACACGGCCAGGCAAGGAAAGGGTAACGCAAGGTCTGGCACGGTAAGGCAAGACAAGGCTAATGCACGACAACGCACGGCTAGGCAATGCACGGCCAGGCAAGGAAAGGGTAACGCAAGGCAAGGCACGGTGAGGCAAGGCAAGGCAAATGCACGACAACGCACGGCTAGGCAATGCACGGCAAGGCAAGGAAAGGGTAACGCAAGGCAAGGCACGGTCAGGCGAGGCAAGGCTAAGGCACGACAACGCAAGGTTAGGCAATGAACGGAAGGCAAGCAAAGAGTAACGGAAGGCAAGGAAGGCAAGGGAAAGCAAGGGAAGGCAAGGGCAACGAAAGGAACGGCACGGTAAGGGGAAACAAAGCTAAGGCACGACAATGCAGGGCTAGGCAATTCACGGCAAGGCAAGGAAAGGGTAACGCAAGGCAAAGCACGGTGAGGCAAGACAAGGCAAATGCACGACAACGCACGGCTAGGCAATGCACGGCAAGGCAAGGAAAGGGTAACTCAAGGCAAGGCACCGTCAGGCGAGACAAGGCTAAGGCACGACAACGCAAGGCTAGGCAATGCACGGAAGGCAAGCAAAGAGTAACGGAAGGCAAGGAAGGCAAGGGAAAGCAAGGCAAGGCAAGGGTAACAGAAGGAACGGCACGGCAAGGGGAAACAAGGCTAAGGCACGGCAACGCACGGCTAGGCAATGCACGGCAAGGCAAGGAAAGGGTAACGCAAGGCAAGGCACGGTGAGGCAAGGCAAGGCTGATGCACGACAACGCACGGCTAGGCAATGCACGGCAAGGCAAGGAAAGGGTAACGCAAGGCAAGGCACGGTCAGGCGAGGCAAGGCTAAGGCACGACAACGCAAGGCTAGGCAATGAACGGAAGGCAAGCAAAGAGTAACGGAAGGCAAGGAAGGCAAGGGAAAGCAAGGGAAGGCAAGGGCAACGAAAGGAACGGCACGGTAAGGGGAAATACAGCTAAGGCACGACAATGCAGGGCTAGGCCATGCACGGCAAGGCAAGGAAAGGGTAACGCAAGGCAAAGCACGGTGAGGCAAGACAAGGCAAATGCACGACAACGCACGGCTAGGCAATGCACGGCAAGGCAAGGAAAGGGTAACTCAAGGCAAGGCACGGTCAGGCGAGGCAAGGCTAAGGCACGACAACGCAAGGCTAGGCAATGCACGGAAGGCAAGCAAAGAGTAACAGAAGGCAAGGAAGGCAAGGGAAAGCAGGGGAAGGCAAGGGTAACGAAAGGAACGGCACGGTAAGGGGAAACAAGGCTAAGGCACGACAACACAGCGCTAGGCAATGCAGGGCAAGGCAAGGAAAGGGTAACGCAAGGCAAGGCACGGTGAGGCAAGGCAAGGCTGATGCACGACAACGCACGGCTAGGCAATGCACGGCAAGGCAAGGAAAGGGTAACGCAAGGCAAGGCACGGTCAGGCGAGGCAAGGCTAAGGCACGACAACGCAAGGCTAGGCAATGCACGGCAAGGCAAGGAAAGGGTAACGCAAGGCAAGGCACGGTAAGGCGCGGCAAGGCTAAGGCACGACAACGCAAGGCTAGGCAATGCACGGAAGGCAAGCAAAGAGTAACGGAAGGCAAGGAAGGCAAGGGAAAGCAAGGGAAGGCAAGGGCAACGAAAGGAACGGCACGGTAAGGGGAAACAAAGCTAAGGCACTACAATGCAGGGCTAGGCAATGCACGGCAAGGCAAGGAAAGGGTAACGCAAGGCAAGGCACGGTTCGGGGAGGAAGGCGAATGCACGACAACGCAAGGCTAGGCAATGCACGGAAGGCAAGCAAAGAGTAACGGAAGGCAAGGAAGGCAAGGGAAAGCAAGGCAAGGCAAGGGTAACAGAAGGAACGGCACGGCAAGGGGAAACGAGGCTAAGGCACGGCAACGCACGGCTAGGCAATGCACGGCAAGGCAAGGAAAGGGTAACGCAAGGCAAGGCACGGTGAGGCAAGGCAAGGCTGATGCACGACAACGCACGGCTAGGCAATGCACGGCAAGGCAAGGAAAGGGTAACGCAAGGCAAGGCACGGTCAGGCGAGGCAAGGCTAAGGCACGACAACGCAAGGCTAGGCAATGCACGGCAAGGCAAGGAAAGGGTAACGCAAGGCAAGGCACGGTAAGGCGCGGCAAGGCTAAGGCACGACAACGCAAGGCTAGGCAATAAACGGAAGGCAAGCAAAGAGTAACGGAAGGCAAGGAAGGCAAGGGAAAGCAGGGGAAGGCAAGGGTAACGGAAGGAACGGCACGGTAAGGGGAAACAAGGCTAAGGCACGACAACGCAGGGCTAGCCAATGCACGGCAAGGAAAGTAACGCAAGGCAAGGGGTAACGCAGGCACGGCAAGGCTAGGCACAGGCAAGCGTAACGGAAGGCAAGGAAGGCAAGGGAAAGCAAGGCAAGGCAAGGGTAACGGAAGGAACGGCACGGCAAGGGGAAACAAGGCTAAGGCACGACAACGCACGGCTAGGCAATGCACGGAAGGCAAGCAAAGAGTAACGGAAGGCAAGGAAGGCAAGGGAAAGCAAGGCAAGGTAAGGGTAACGCAAGGCAAGGCACGGTGAGGCAAGGCAAGGCTGATGCACGACAACGCACGGCTAGGCAATTCACGGCAAGGCAAGGAAAGGGTAACGCAAGGCAAAGCACGGTCAGGCGAGGCAAGGCTAAGGCACGACAACGCAAGGCTAGGCAATGAACGGAAGGCAAGCAAAGAGTAACGGAAGGCAAGGAAGGCAAGGGAAAGCAAGGGAAGGCAAGGGCAACGAAAGGAACGGCACGGTAAGGGGAAACCAACTAAGGCACGACAATGCAGGGCTAGGCAATGCAGGGCAAGGCAAGGAAATGGTAACGCAAGGCAAGGCACGGTTTGGGGAGGCAAAGCTAATGCACGACAACGCAAGGCTAGGCAGTGCACGGCTAGGCAAGGAAAGAGTAACGGAAGGAAAGGAAGGCAAGGCAAAGCAAGGCAAGGCAAGTGTAACAAAAGGCAAGGCACGGCAAGGGGAAACAAGGCTAAGGAACGGCAACGCACGGCTACGCAATGCACGGCCAGGCAAGGAAAGGGTAACGCAAGGTCTGGCACGGTAAGGCAAGACAAGGCTAATGCACGACAACGCACGGCTAGGCAATGCACGGCCAGGCAAGGAAAGGGTAACGCAAGGCAAGGCACGGTGAGGCAAGGCAAGGCAAATGCACGACAACGCACGGCTAGGCAATGCACGGCAAGGCAAGGAAAGCGTAACGCAAGGCAAGGCACGGTCAGGCGAGGCAAGGCTAAGGCACGACAACGCAAGGTTAGGCAATGAACGGAAGGCAAGCAAAGAGTAACGGAAGGCAAGGAAGGCAAGGGAAAGCAAGGGAAGGCAAGGGCAACGAAAGGAACGGCACGGTAAGGGGAAACAAAGCTAAGGCACGACAATGCAGGGCTAGGCAATTCACGGCAAGGCAAGGAAAGGGTAACGCAAGGCAAAGCACGGTGAGGCAAGACAAGGCAAATGCACGACAACGCACGGCTAGGCAATGCACGGCAAGGCAAGGAAAGGGTAACTCAAGGCAAGGCACCGTCAGGCGAGACAAGGCTAAGGCACGACAACGCAAGGCTAGGCAATGCACGGAAGGCAAGCAAAGAGTAACGGAAGGCAAGGAAGGCAAGGGAAAGCAAGGCAAGGCAAGGGTAACAGAAGGAACGGCACGGCAAGGGGAAACAAGGCTAAGGCACGGCAACGCACGGCTAGGCAATGCACGGCAAGGCAAGGAAAGGGTAACGCAAGGCAAGGCACGGTGAGGCAAGGCAAGGCTGATGCACGACAACGCACGGCTAGGCAATGCACGGCAAGGCAAGGAAAGGGTAACGCAAGGCAAGGCACGGTCAGGCGAGGCAAGGCTAAGGCACGACAACGCAAGGCTAGGCAATGAACGGAAGGCAAGCAAAGAGTAACGGAAGGCAAGGAAGGCAAGGGAAAGCAAGGGAAGGCAAGGGCAACGAAAGGAACGGCACGGTAAGGGGAAATACAGCTAAGGCACGACAATGCAGGGCTAGGCCATGCACGGCAAGGCAAGGAAAGGGTAACGCAAGGCAAAGCACGGTGAGGCAAGACAAGGCAAATGCACGACAACGCACGGCTAGGCAATGCACGGCAAGGCAAGGAAAGGGTAACTCAAGGCAAGGCACGGTCAGGCGAGGCAAGGCTAAGGCACGACAACGCAAGGCTAGGCAATGCACGGAAGGCAAGCAAAGAGTAACAGAAGGCAAGGAAGGCAAGGGAAAGCAGGGGAAGGCAAGGGTAACGAAAGGAACGGCACGGTAAGGGGAAACAAGGCTAAGGCACGACAACACAGCGCTAGGCAATGCAGGGCAAGGCAAGGAAAGGGTAACGCAAGGCAAGGCACGGTGAGGCAAGGCAAGGCTGATGCACGACAACGCACGGCTAGGCAATGCACGGCAAGGCAAGGAAAGGGTAACGCAAGGCAAGGCACGGTCAGGCGAGGCAAGGCTAAGGCACGACAACGCAAGGCTAGGCAATGCACGGCAAGGCAAGGAAAGGGTAACGCAAGGCAAGGCACGGTAAGGCGCGGCAAGGCTAAGGCACGACAACGCAAGGCTAGGCAATAAACGGAAGGCAAGCAAAGAGTAACGGAAGGCAAGGAAGGCAAGGGAAAGCAAGGGAAGGCAAGGGCAACGAAAGGAACGGCACGGTAAGGGGAAACAAAGCTAAGGCACTACAATGCAGGGCTAGGCAATGCACGGCAAGGCAAGGAAAGGGTAACGCAAGGCAAGGCACGGTTCGGGGAGGAAGGCGAATGCACGACAACGCAAGGCTAGGCAATGCACGGCAAGGAAAGGAAAGGGTAACGCAAGGCAAGGCACCGTTACGCGAGGCAAGGCTAAGGCACGACAACGCAAGGCTAGGCAATGCACGGAAGGCAAGCAAAGAGTAACGGAAGGCAAGGAAGGCAAGGGAAAGCAAGGCAAGGCAAGGGTAACGGAAGGAACGGCACGGCAAGGGGAAACAAGGCTAAGGCACGGCAACGCACGGCTAGGCAATGCACGGAAGGAAAGCAAAGAGTAACGGAAGGCAATGAAAGGAAGGGAAAGCAAGGCAAGGTAAGGGTAACGCAAGGCAAGGCACGGTGAGGCAAGGCAAGGCTGATGCACGACAACGCACGGCTAGGCAATTCACGGCAAGGCAAGGAAAGGGTAACGCAAGGCAAGGCACTGTCAGGCGAGGCAAGGCTAAGGCACGACAACGCAAGGCTAGGCAATGCACGGAAGGCAAGCAAAGAGTAACGGAAGGCAATGAAAGGAAGGGAAAGCAAGGCAAGGTAAGGGTAACGCAAGGCAAGGCACGGTGAGGCAAGGCAAGGCTGATGCACGACAACGCACGGCTAGGCAATTCACGGCAAGGCAAGGAAAGGGTAACGCAAGGCAAGGCACGGTCAGGCGAGGCAAGGCTAAGGCACGACAACGCAAGGCTAGGCAATGCACGGAAGGCAAGCAAAGAGGAACGGAAGGCAAGGAAGGCTAGGGAAAGCAGGGAAAGGCAAGGGTAACGGAAGGAACGGCACGGTAAGGGCAAAGAAGACTAAGGCACGACAACACAGGGCTAGGCAATGCAGGGCAAGGCAAGGAAATGGTAACGCAAGGCAAGGCACGGTTTGGGGAGGCAAAGCTAATGCACGACAACGCAAGGCTAGGCAGTGCACGGCTAGGCAAGGAAAGAGTAACGGAAGGAAAGGAAGGCAAGGCAAAGCAAGGCAAGGCAAGTGTAACAAAAGGCAAGGCACGGCAAGGGGAAACAAGGCTAAGGCACGGCAACGCACGGCTACGCAATGCACGGCCAGGCAAGGAAAGGGTAACGCAAGGCAAGGCACGGTAAGGCAAGACAAGGCTAATGCACGACAACGCACGGCTAGGCAATGCACGGCCAGGCAAGGAAAGGGTAACGCAAGGCAAGGCACGGTGAGGCAAGGCAAGGCAAATGCACGACAACGCACGGCTAGGCAATGCACGGCAAGGCAAGGAAAGGGTAACGCAAGGCAAGGCACGGTCAGGCGAGGCAAGGCTAAGGCACGACAACGCAAGGCTAGGCAATGAACGGAAGGCAAGCAAAGAGTAACGGAAGGCAAGGAAGGCAAGGGAAAGCAGGGGAAGGCAAGGGTAACGAAAGGAACGGCACGGTAAGGGGAAACAAGGCTAAGGCACGACAACACAGGGCTAGGCAATGCAGGGCAAGGCAAGGAAAGGGTAACGCAAGGCAAGGCACGGTTTGGGGAGGCAAGGCTAATGCACGACAACGCAAGGCTAGGCAATGCACGGAAGGCAAGCAAAGAGTAACGGAAGGCAAGGAAGGCAAGGGAAAGCAAGGCAAGGCAAGGGTAACCGAAGGAACGGCACGGCAAGGGGAAACAAGGCTAAGGCACGGCAACGCACGGCTAGGCAATGCACGGCAAGGCAAGGAAAGGGTAACGCAAGGCAAGGCACGGTGAGGCAAGGCAAGGCTGATGCACGACAACGCACGGCTAGGCAATGCACGGCAAGGCAAGGAAAGGGTAACGCAAGGCAAGGCACGGTCAGGCGAGGCAAGGCTAAGGCACGACAACGCAAGGCTAGGCAATGCACGGCAAGGCAAGGAAAGGGTAACGCAAGGCAAGGCACGGTAAGGCGCGGCAAGGCTAAGGCACGACAACGCAAGGCTAGGCAATAAACGGAAGGCAAGCAAAGAGTAACGGAAGGCAAGGAAGGCAAGGGAAAGCAGGGGAAGGCAAGGGTAACGGAAGGAACGGCACGGTAAGGGGAAACAAGGCTAAGGCACGACAACGCAGGGCTAGCCAATGCACGGCAAGGAAAGGAAAGGGTAACGCAAGGCAAGGCACCGTTACGCGAGGCAAGGCTAAGGCACGACAACGCAAGGCTAGGCAATGCACGGAAGGCAAGCAAAGAATAACGGAAGGCAAGGAAGGCAAGGGAAAGCAAGGCAAGGCAAGGGTAACGGAAGGAACGGCACGGCAAGGGGAAACAAGGCTAAGGCACGGCAACGCACGTCTAGGCAATGCACGGCCAGGCAAGGAAAGGGTAACGCAAGGCAAGGCACGGTGAGGCAAGGCAAGGCAAATGCACGACAACGCACGGCTAGGCAATGCACGGCAAGGCAAGGAAAGGGTAACGCAAGGCAAGGCACGGTCAGGCGAGGCAAGGCTAAGGCACGACAACGCAAGGCTAGGCAATGAACGGAAGGCAAGCAAAGAGTAACGGAAGGCAAGGAAGGCAAGGGAAAGCAAGGGAAGGCAAGGGCAAAGAAAGGAACGGCACGGTAAGGGGAAACAAAGCTAAGGCACGACAACGCAGGGCTAGGCAATGCACGGCAAGGCAAGGAAAGGGTAACGCAAGGCAAGGCACGGTGAGGCAAGGCAAGGCTGATGCACGACAACGCACGGCTAGGCAATGCACGGCAAGGCAAGGAAAGGGTAACGCAAGGCAAGGCACGGTCAGGCGAGGCAAGGCTAAGGCACGACAACGCACGGCTAGGCAATGCACGGCAGGCAAGGAAAGGGTAACGCAAGGCAAGGCACGGTCAGGCGCGGCAAGGCTAAGGCACGACAACGCAAGGCTAGGCAATAAACGGAAGGCAAGCAAAGAGTAACGGAAGGCAAGGAAGGCAAGGGAAAGCAAGGGAAGGCAAGGGTAACGAAAGGAACGGCACGGTAAGGGGAAACAAAGCTAAGGCACGACAATGCAGGGCTAGGCAATGCACGGCAAGGCAAGGAAAGGGTAACGCAAGGCAAGGCACGGTTCGGGGAGGAAGGCGAATGCACGACAACGCAAGGCTAGGCAATGCACGGAAGGCAAACAAAGAGTAACGGAAGGCAAGGAAGGCAAGGGAAAGCAAGGCAAGGCAAGGGTAACAGAAGGAACGGCACGGCAAGGGGAAACGAGGCTAAGGCACGGCAACGCACGGCTAGGCAATGCACGGCAAGGCAAGGAAAGGGTAACGCAAGGCAAGGCACGGTGAGGCAAGGCAAGGCTGATGCACGACAACGCACGGCTAGGCAATGCACGGCAAGGCAAGGAAAGGGTAACGCAAGGCAAGGCACGGTCAGGCGAGGCAAGGCTAAGGCACGACAACGCAAGGCTAGGCAATGCACGGCAAGGCAAGGAAAGGGTAACGCAAGGCAAGGCACGGTAAGGCGCGGCAAGGCTAAGGCACGACAACGCAAGGCTAGGCAATAAACGGAAGGCAAGCAAAGAGTAACGGAAGGCAAGGAAGGCAAGGGAAAGCAGGGGAAGGCAAGGGTAACGGAAGGAACGGCACGGTAAGGGGAAACAAGGCTAAGGCACGACAACGCAGGGCTAGCCAATGCACGGCAAGGAAAGGAAAGGGTAACGCAAGGCAAGGCACCGTTACGCGAGGCAAGGCTAAGGCACGACAACGCAAGGCTAGGCAATGCACGGAAGGCAAGCAAAGAGTAACGGAAGGCAAGGAAGGCAAGGGAAAGCAAGGCAAGGCAAGGGAAACGGAAGGAACGGCACGGGAAGGGGAAACAAGGTTAAGGCACGGCAACCCACGGCTAGGCAATGCACGGAAGGAAAGCAAAGAGTAACGGAAGGCAATGAAAGGAAGGGAAAGCAAGGCAAGGTAAGGGTAACGCAAGGCAAGGCACGGTGAGGCAAGGCAAGGCTGATGCACGACAACGCACGGCTAGGCAATTCACGGCAAGGCAAGGAAAGGGTAACGCAAGGCAAGGCACTGTCAGGGGAGGCAAGGCTAAGGCACGACAACGCAAGGCTAGGCAATGCACGGAAGGAAAGCAAAGAGTAACGGAAGGCAATGAAAGGAAGGGAAAGCAAGGCAAGGTAAGGGTAACGCAAGGCAAGGCACGGTGAGGCAAGGCAAGGCTGATGCACGACAACGCACGGCTAGGCAATTCACGGCAAGGCAAGGAAAGGGTAACGCAAGGCAAGGCACGGTCAGGCGAGGCAAGGCTAAGGCACGACAACGCAAGGCTAGGCAATGCACGGAAGGCAAGCAAAGAGTAACGGAAGGCAAGGAAGGCAAGGGAAAGCAAGGCAAGGCAAGGGTAATAGAAGGAACGGCACGGCAAGGGGAAACAAGGCTAAGGCACGGCAACGCACGGCTAGGCAATGCACGGCAAGGCAAGGAAAGGGTAACGCAAGGCAAGGCACGGTGAGGCAAGGCAAGGCTGATGCACGACAACGCACGGCTAGGCAATGCACGGCAAGGCAAGGAAAGGGTAACGCAAGGCAAGGCACGGTCAGGCGAGGCAAGGCTAAGGAACGACAACGCAAGGCTAGGCAATGAACGGAAGGCAAGCAAAGAGTAACGGAAGGCAAGGAAGGCAAGGGAAAGCAAGGGAAGGCAAGGGCAACGAAAGGAACGGCACGGTAAGGGGAAATACAGCTAAGGCACGACAATGCAGGGCTAGGCCATGCACGGCAAGGCAAGGAAAGGGTAACGCAAGGCAAAGCACGGTGAGGCAAGACAAGGCAAATGCACGACAACGCACGGCTAGGCAATGCACGGCAAGGCAAGGAAAGGGTAACTCAAGGCAAGGCACGGTCAGGCGAGGCAAGGCTAAGGCACGACAACGCAAGGCTAGGCAATGCACGGAAGGCAAGCAAAGAGTAACAGAAGGCAAGGAAGGCAAGGGAAAGCAGGGGAAGGCAAGGGTAACGAAAGGAACGGCACGGTAAGGGGAAACAAGGCTAAGGCACGACAACACAACGCTAGGCAATGCAGGGCAAGGCAAGGAAAGGGTAACGCAAGGCAAGGCACGGTGAGGCAAGGCAAGGCTGATGCACGACAACGCACGGCTAGGCAATGCACGGCAAGGCAAGGAAAGGGTAACGCAAGGCAAGGCACGGTCAGGCGAGGCAAGGCTAAGGCACGACAACGCAAGGCTAGGCAATGCACGGCAAGGCAAGGAAAGGGTAACGCAAGGCAAGGCACGGTAAGTCGCGGCAAGGCTAAGGCACGACAACGCAAGGCTAGGCAATAAACGGAAGGCAAGCAAAGAGTAACGGAAGGCAAGGAAGGCAAGGGAAAGCAAGGGAAGGCAAGGGCAACGAAAGGAACGGCACGGTAAGGGGAAACAAAGCTAAGGCACTACAATGCAGGGCTAGGCAATGCACGGCAAGGCAAGGAAAGGGTATCGCAAGGCAAGGCACGGTTCGGGGAGGAAGGCGAATGCACGACAACGCAAGGCTAGGCAATGCACGGAAGGCAAGGAAAGGAAAGGGTAACGCAAGGCAAGGCACCGTTACGCGAGGCAAGGCTAAGGCACGACAACGCAAGGCTAGGCAATGCACGGAAGGCAAGCAAAGAGTAACGGAAGGCAAGGAAGGCAAGGGAAAGCAAGGCAAGGCAAGGGTAACGGAAGGAACGGCACGGCAAGGGGAAACAAGGCTAAGGCACGGCAACGCACGGCTAGGCAATGCACGGAAGGAAAGCAAAGAGTAACGGAAGGCAATGAAAGGAAGGGAAAGCAAGGCAAGGTAAGGGTAACGCAAGGCAAGGCACGGTGAGGCAAGGCAAGGCTGATGCACGACAACGCACGGCTAGGCAATTCACGGCAAGGCAAGGAAAGGGTAACGCAAGGCAAGGCACTGTCAGGCGAGGCAAGGCTAAGGCACGACAACGCAAGGCTAGGCAATGCACGGAAGGAAAGCAAAGAGTAACGGAAGGCAATGAAAGGAAGGGAAAGCAAGGCAAGGTAAGAGTAACGCAAGGCAAGGCACGGTGAGGCAAGGCAAGGCTGATGCACGACAACGCACGGCTAGGCAATTCACGGCAAGGCAAGGAAAGGGTAACGCAAGGCAAGGCACGGTCAGGCGAGGCAAGGCTAAGGCACGACAACGCAAGGCTAGGCAATGCACGGAAGGCAAGCAAAGAGGAACGGAAGGCAAGGAAGGCTAGGGAAAGCAGGGAAAGGCAAGGGTAACGGAAGGAACGGCACGGTAAGGGCAAAGAAGACTAAGGCACGACAACACAGGGCTAGGCAATGCAGGGCAAGGCAAGGAAATGGTAACGCAAGGCAAGGCACGGTTTGGGGAGGCAAAGCTAATGCACGACAACGCAACGCTAGGCAGTGCACGGCTAGGCAAGGAAAGAGTAACGGAAGGAAAGGAAGGCAAGGCAAAGCAAGGCAAGGCAAGTGTAACAAAAGGCAAGGCACGGCAAGGGGAAACAAGGCTAAGGAACGGCAACGCACGGCTACGCAATGCACGGCCAGGCAAGGAAAGGGTAACGCAAGGCAAGGCACGGTAAGGCAAGACAAGGCTAATGCACGACAACGCACGGCTAGGCAATGCACGGCCAGGCAAGGAAAGGGTAACGCAAGGCAAGGCACGGTGAGGCAAGGCAAGGCAAATGCACGACAACGCACGGCTAGGCAATGCACGGCAAGGCAAGGAAAGAGTAACGCAAGGCAAGGCACGGTCAGGCGAGGCAAGGCTAAGGCACGACAACGCAAGGCTAGGCAATGAACGGAAGGCAAGAAAAGAGTAACGGAAGGCAAGGAAGGCAAGGGAAAGCAGGGGAAGGCAAGGGTAACGAAAGGAACGGCACGGTAAGGGGAAACAAGGCTAAGGCACGACAACACAGGGCTAGGCAATGCAGGGCAAGGCAAGGAAAGGGTAATGCAAGGCAAGGCACGGTTTGGGGAGGAAGGCGAATGCACGACAACGCAAGGCTAGGCAATGCACAGAAGGCAAGCAAAGAGTAACGGAAGGCAAGGAAGGCAAGGGAAAGCAAGGCAAGGCAAGGGTAACCGAAGGAACGGCACGGCAAGGGGAAACAAGGCTAAGGCACGGCAACGCACGGCTAGGCAATGCACGGCAAGGCAAGGAAAGGGTAACGCAAGGCAAGGCACGGTGAGGCAAGGCAAGGCTGATGCACGACAACGCACGGCTAGGCAATGCACGGCAAGGCAAGGAAAGGGTAACGCAAGGCAAGGCACGGTCAGGCGAGGCAAGGCTAAGGCACGACAACGCAAGGCTAGGCAATGCACGGCACGGCAAGGAAAGGGTAACGCAAGGCAAGGCACGGTAAGGCGCGGCAAGGCTAAGGCACGACAACGCAAGGCTAGGCAATAAACGGAAGGCAAGCAAAGAGTAACGGAAGGCAAGGAATGCAAGGGAAAGCAGGGGAAGGCAAGGGTAACGGAAGGAACGGCACGGTAAGGGGAAACAAGGCTAAGGCACGACAACGCAGGGCTAGCCAATGCACGGCAAGGAAAGGAAAGGGTAACGCAAGGCAAGGCACCGTTACGCGAGGCAAGGCTAAGGCACGACAACGCAAGGCTAGGCAATGCACGGAAGGCAAGCAAAGAATAACGGAAGGCAAGGAAGGCAAGGGAAAGCAAGGCAAGGCAAGGGTAACGGAAGGAACGGCACGGCAAGGGGAAACAAGGCTAAGGCACGGCAACGCACGGCTAGGCAATGCACGGCCAGGCAAGGAAAGGGTAACGCAAGGCAAGGCACGTTGAGGCAAGGCAAGGCAAATGCACGACAACGCACGGCTAGGCAATGCACGGCATGGCAAGGAAAGGGTAACGCAAGGCAAGGCACGGTCAGGCGAGGCAAGGCTAAGGCACGACAACGCAAGGCTAGGCAATGAACGGAAGGCAAGCAAAGAGTAACGGAAGGCAAGGAAGGCAAGGGAAAGCAAGGGAAGGCAAGGGCAAAGAAAGGAACGGCACGGTAAGGGGAAACAAAGCTAAGGCACGACAATGCAGGGCTAGGCAATGCACGGCAAGGCAAGGAAAGGGTAACGCAAGGCAAGGCACGGTGAGGCAAGGCAAGGCTGATGCACGACAACGCACGGCTAGGCAATGCACGGCAAGGCAAGGAAAGGGTAACGCAAGGCAAGGCACGGTCAGGCGAGGCAAGGCTAAGGCACGACAACGCACGGCTAGGCAATGCACGGCACGGCAAGGAAAGGGTAACGCAAGGCAAGGCACGGTCAGGCGCGGCAAGGCTAAGGCACGACAACGCAAGGCTAGGCAATAAACGGAAGGCAAGCAAAGAGTAACGGAAGGCAAGGAAGGCAAGGGAAAGCAAGGGAAGGCAAGGGCAACGAAAGGAACGGCACGGTAAGGGGAAACAAAGCTAAGGCACTACAATGCAGGGCTAGGCAATGCACGGCAAGGCAAGGAAAGGGTAACGCAAGGCAAGGCACGGTTCGGGGAGGAAGGCGAATGCACGACAACGCAAGGCTAGGCAATGCACGGAAGGCAAACAAAGAGTAACGGAAGGCAAGGAAGGCAAGGGAAAGCAAGGCAAGGCAAGGGTAACAGAAGGAACGGCACGGCAAGGGGAAACGAGGCTAAGGCACGGCAACGCACGGCTAGGCAATGCACGGCAAGGCAAGGAAAGGGTAACGCAAGGCAAGGCACGGTGAGGCAAGGCAAGGCTGATGCACGACAACGCACGGCTAGGCAATGCACGGCAAGGCAAGGAAAGGGTAACGCAAGGCAAGGCACGGTCAGGCGAGGCAAGGCTAAGGCACGACAACGCAAGGCTAGGCAATGCACGGCAAGGCAAGGAAAGGGTAACGCAAGGCAAGGCACGGTAAGGCGCGGCAAGGCTAAGGCACGACAACGCAAGGCTAGGCAATAAACGGAAGGCAAGCAAAGAGTAACGGAAGGCAAGGAAGGCAAGGGAAAGCAGGGGAAGGCAAGGGTAACGGAAGGAACGGCACGGTAAGGGGAAACAAGGCTAAGGCACGACAACGCAGGGCTAGCCAATGCACGGCAAGGAAAGGAAAGGGTAACGCAAGGCAAGGCACCGTTACGCGAGGCAAGGCTAAGGCACGACAACGCAAGGCTAGGCAATGCACGGAAGGCAAGCAAAGAGTAACGGAAGGCAAGGAAGGCAAGGGAAAGCAAGGCAAGGCAAGGGTAACGGAAGGAACGGCACGGCAAGGGGAAACAAGGCTAAGGCACGGCAACGCACGGCTAGGCAATGCACGGAAGGAAAGCAAAGAGTAACGGAAGGCAATGAAAGGAAGGGAAAGCAAGGCAAGGTAAGGGTAACGCAAGGCAAGGCACGGTGAGGCAAGGCAAGGCTGATGCACGACAACGCACGGCTAGGCAATTCACGGCAAGGCAAGGAAAGGGTAACGCAAGGCAAGGCACTGTCAGGGGAGGCAAGCCTAAGGCACGACAACGCAAGGCTAGGCAATGCACGGAAGGAAAGCAAAGAGTAACGGAAGGCAATGAAAGGAAGGGAAAGCAAGGCAAGGTAAGGGTAACGCAAGGCAAGGCACGGTGAGGCAAGGCAAGGCTGATGCACGACAACGCACGGCTAGGCAATTCACGGCAAGGCAAGGAAAGGGTAACGCAAGGCAAGGCACGGTCAGGCGAGGCAAGGCTAAGGCACGACAACGCAAGGCTAGGCAATGCACGGAAGGCAAGCAAAGAGGAACGGAAGGCAAGGAAGGCTAGGGAAAGCAGGGAAAGGCAAGGGTAACGGAAGGAACGGCACGGTAAGGGCAAAGAAGACTAAGGCACGACAACACAGGGCTAGGCAATGCAGGGCAAGGCAAGGAAATGGTAACGCAAGGCAAGGCACGGTTTGGGGAGGCAAAGCTAATGCACGACAACGCAAGGCTAGGCAGTGCACGGCTAGGCAAGGAAAGAGTAACGGAAGGAAAGGAAGGCAAGGCAAAGCAACGCAAGGCAAGTGTAACAAAAGGCAAGGCACGGCAAGGGGAAACAAGGCTAAGGAACGGCAACGCACGGCTACGCAATGCACGGCCAGGCAAGGAAAGGGTAACGCAAGGCAAGGCACGGTGAGGCAAGACAAGGCTAATGCACGACAACGCACGGCTAGGCAATGCACGGCCAGGCAAGGAAAGGGTAACGCAAGGCAAGGCACGGTGAGGCAAGGCAAGGCAAATGCACGACAACGCACGGCTAGGCAATGCACGGCAAGGCAAGGAAAGAGTAACGCAAGGCAAGGCACGGTCAGGCGAGGCAAGGCTAAGGCACGACAACGCAAGGCTAGGCAATGAACGGAAGGCAAGCAAAGAGTAACGGAAGGCAAGGAAGGCAAGGGAAAGCAGGGGAAGGCAAGGGTAACGAAAGGAACGGCACGGTAAGGGGAAACAAGGCTAAGGCACGACAACACAGGGCTAGGCAATGCAGGGCAAGGCAAGGAAAGGGTAACGCAAGGCAAGGCACGGTGAGGCAAGGCAAGGCTGATGCACGACAACGCACGGCTAGGCAATGCACGGCAAGGCAAGGAAAGGGTAACGCAAGGCAAGGCACGGTCAGGCGAGGCAAGGCTAAGGCAAGACAACGCAAGGCTAGGCAATGCACGGCACGGCAAGGAAAGGGTAACGCAAGGCAAGGCACGGTAAGGCGCGGCAAGGCTAAGGCACGACAACGCAAGGCTAGGCAATAAACGGAAGGCAAGCAAAGAGTAACGGAAGGCAAGGAAGGCAAGGGAAAGCAGGGGAAGGCAAGGGTAACGGAAGGAACGGCACGGTAAGGGGAAACAAGGCTAAGGCACGACAACGCAGGGCTAGCCAATGCACGGCAAGGAAAGGAAAGGGTAACGCAAGGCAAGGCACCGTTACGCGAGGCAAGGCTAAGGCACGACAACGCAAGGCTAGGCAATGCACGGAAGGCAAGCAAAGAGTAACGGAAGGCAAGGAAGGCAAGGGAAAGCAAGGCAAGGCAAGGGTAACAGAAGGAACGGCACGGCAAGGGGAAACAAGGCTAAGGCACGGCAACGCACGGCTAGGCAATGCACGGCAAGGCAAGGAAAGGGTAACGCAAGGCAAGCACGGTGAGGCAAGGCAAGGCTGATGCACGACAACGCACGGCTAGGCAATGCACGGCAAGGCAAGGAAAGGGTAACGCAAGGCAAGGCACGGTCAGGCGAGGCAAGGCTAAGGCACGACAACGCAAGGCTAGGCAATGCACGGCAAGGCAAGGAAAGGGTAAGGCAAGGCAAGGCACGGTAAGGCGCGGCAAGGCTAAGGCACGACAACGCAAGGCTAGGCAATAAACGGAAGGCAAGCAAAGAGTAACGGAAGGCAAGGAAGGCAAGGGAAAGCAAGGGAAGGCAAGGGCAACGAAAGGAACGGCACGGTAAGGGGAAACAAAGCTAAGGCACTACAATGCAGGGCTAGGCAATGCACGGCAAGGCAAGGAAAGGGTAACGCAAGGCAAGGCACGGTTCGGGGAGGAAGGCGAATGCACGACAACGCAAGGCTAGGCAATGCACGGAAGGCAAGCAAAGAGTAACGGAAGGCAAGGAAGGCAAGGGAAAGCAAGGCAAGGCAAGGGTAACAGAAGGAACGGCACGGCAAGGGGAAACGAGGCTAAGGCACGGCAACGCACGGCTAGGCAATGCACGGCAAGGCAAGGAAAGGGTAACGCAAGGCAAGGCACGGTGAGGCAAGGCAAGGCTGATGCACGACAACGCACGGCTAGGCAATGCACGGCAAGGCAAGGAAAGGGTAACGCAAGGCAAGGCACGGTCAGGCGAGGCAAGGCTAAGGCACGACAACGCAAGGCTAGGCAATGCACGGCAAGGCAAGGAAAGGGTAACGCAAGGCAAGGCACGGTAAGGCGCGGCAAGGCTAAGGCACGACAACGCAAGGCTAGGCAATAAACGGAAGGCAAGCAAAGAGTAACGGAAGGCAAGGAAGGCAAGGGAAAGCAGGGGAAGGCAAGGGTAACGGAAGGAACGGCACGGTAAGGGGAAACAAGGCTAAGGCACGACAACGCAGGGCTAGCCAATGCACGGCAAGGAAAGGAAAGGGTAACGCAAGGCAAGGCACCGTTACGCGAGGCAAGGCTAAGGCACGACAACGCAAGGCTAGGCAATGCACGGAAGGCAAGCAAAGTGTAACGGAAGGCAAGGAAGGCAAGGGAAAGCAAGGCAAGGCAAGGGTAACGGAAGGAACGGCACGGCAAGGGGAAACAAGGCTAAGGCACGGCAACGCACGGCTAGGCAATGCACGGAAGGAAAGCAAAGAGTAACGGAAGGCAATGAAAGGAAGGGAAAGCAAGGCAAGGTAAGGGTAACGCAAGGCAAGGCACGGTGAGGCAAGGCAAGGCTGATGCACGACAACGCACGGCTAGGCAATTCACGGCAAGGCAAGGAAAGGGTAACGCAAGGCAAAGCACGGTCAGGCGAGGCAAGGCTAAGGCACGACAACGCAAGGCTAGGCAATGAACGGAAGGCAAGCAAAGAGTAACGGAAGGCAAGGAAGGCAAGGGAAAGCAAGGGAAGGCAAGGGCAACGAAAGGAACGGCACGGTAAGGGGAAACCAACTAAGGCACGACAATGCAGGGCTAGGCAATGCAGGGCAAGGCAAGGAAATGGTAACGCAAGGCAAGGCACGGTTTGGGGAGGCAAAGCTAATGCACGACAACGCAAGGCTAGGCAGTGCACGGCTAGGCAAGGAAAGAGTAACGGAAGGAAAGGAAGGCAAGGCAAAGCAAGGCAAGGCAAGTGTAACAAAAGGCAAGGCACGGCAAGGGGAAACAAGGCTAAGGAACGGCAACGCACGGCTACGCAATGTACGGCCAGGCAAGGAAAGGGTAACGCAAGGTCTGGCACGGTAAGGCAAGACAAGGCTAATGCACGACAACGCACGGCTAGGCAATGCACGGCCAGGCAAGGAAAGGGTAACGCAAGGCAAGGCACGGTGAGGCAAGGCAACGCAAATGCACGACAACGCACGGCTAGGCAATGCACGGCAAGGCAAGGAAAGGGTAACGCAAGGCAAGGCACGGTCAGGCGAGGCAAGGCTATGGCACGACAACGCAAGGTTAGGCAATGAACGGAAGGCAAGCAAAGAGTAACGGAAGGCAAGGAAGGCAAGGGAAAGCAAGGGAAGGCAAGGGCAACGAAAGGAACGGCACGGTAAGGGGAAGCAAAGCTAAGGCACGACAATGCAGGGCTAGGCAATTCACGCAAGGCAAGGAAAGGGTAACGCAAGGCAAAGCACGGTGAGGCAAGACAAGGCAAATGCACGACAACGCACGGCTAGGCAATGCACGGCAAGGCAAGGAAAGGGTAACTCAAGGCAAGGCACCGTCAGGCGAGACAAGGCTAAGGCACGACAACGCAAGGCTAGGCAATGCACGGAAGGCAAGCAAAGAGTAACGGAAGGCAAGGAAGGCAAGGGAAAGCAAGGCAAGGCAAGGGTAATAGAAGGAACGGCACGGCAAGGGGAAACAAGGCTAAGGCACGGCAACGCACGGCTAGGCAATGCACGGCAAGGCAAGGAAAGGGTAACGCAAGGCAAGGCACGGTGAGGCAAGGCAAGGCTGATGCACGACAACGCACGGCTAGGCAATGCACGGCAAGGCAAGGAAAGGGTAACGCAAGGCAAGGCACGGTCAGGCGAGGCAAGGCTAAGGCACGACAACGCAAGGCTAGGCAATGAACGGAAGGCAAGCAAAGAGTAACGGAAGGCAAGGAAGGCAAGGGAAAGCAAGGGAAGGCAAGGGCAACGAAAGGAACGGCACGGTAAGGGGAAATACAGCTAAGGCACGACAATGCAGGGCTAGGCCATGCACGGCAAGGCAAGGAAAGGGTAACGCAAGGCAAAGCACGGTGAGGCAAGACAAGGCAAATGCACGACAACGCACGGCTAGGCAATGCACGGCAAGGCAAGGAAAGGGTAACTCAAGGCAAGGCACGGTCAGGCGAGGCAAGGCTAAGGCACGACAACGCAAGGCTAGGCAATGCACGGAAGGCAAGCAAAGAGTAACAGAAGGCAAGGAAGGCAAGGGAAAGCAGGGGAAGGCAAGGGTAACGAAAGGAACGGCACGGTAAGGGGAAACAAGGCTAAGGCACGACAACACAGAGCTAGGCAATGCAGGGCAAGGCAAGGAAAGGGTAACGCAAGGCAAGGCACGGTGAGGCAAGGCAAGGCTGATGCACGACAACGCACGGCTAGGCAATGCACGGCAAGGCAAGGAAAGGGTAACGCAAGGCAAGGCACGGTAAGGCGCGGCAAGGCTAAGGCACGACAACGCAAGGCTAGGCAATGCACGGAAGGCAAGCAAAGAGTAACGGAAGGCAAGGAAGGCAAGGGAAAGCAAGGGAAGGCAAGGGCAACGAAAGGAACGGCACGGTAAGGGGAAACAAAGCTAAGGCACTACAATGCAGGGCTAGGCAATGCACGGCAAGGCAAGGAAAGGGTAACGCAAGGCAAGGCACGGTTCGGGGAGGAAGACGAATGCACGACAACGCAAGGCTAGGCAATGCACGGCAAGGAAAGGAAAGGGTAACGCAAGGCAAGGCACCGTTACGCGAGGCAAGGCTAAGGCACGACAACGCAAGGCTAGGCAATGCACGGAAGGCAAGCAAAGAGTAACGGAAGGCAAGGAAGGCAAGGGAAAGCAAGGCAAGGCAAGGGTAACGGAAGGAACGGCACGGCAAGGGGAAACAAGGCTAAGGCACGGCAACGCACGGCTAGGCAATGCACGGAAGGAAAGCAAAGAGTAACGGAAGGCAATGAAAGGAAGGGAAAGCAAGGCAAGGTAAGGGTAACGCAAGGCAAGGCACGGTGAGGCAAGGCAAGGCTGATGCACGACAACGCACGGCTAGGCAATTCACGGCAAGGCAAGGAAAGGGTAACGCAAGGCAAGGCACTGTCAGGCGAGGCAAGGCTAAGGCACGACAACGCAAGGCTAGGCAATGCACGGAAGGAAAGCAAAGAGTAACGGAAGGCAATGAAAGGAAGGGAAAGCAAGGCAAGGTAAGGGTAACGAAAGGCAAGGCACGGTGAGGCAAGGCAAGGCTGATGCACGACAACGCACGGCTAGGCAATTCACGGCAAGGCAAGGAAAGGGTAACGCAAGGCAAGGCACGGTCAGGCGAGGCAAGGCTAAGGCACGACAACGCAAGGCTAGGCAATGCACGGAAGGCAAGCAAAGAGGAACGGAAGGCAAGGAAGGCTAGGGAAAGCAGGGAAAGGCAAGGGTAACGGAAGGAACGGCACGGTAAGGGCAAAGAAGACTAAGGCACGACAACACAGGGCTAGGCAATGCAGGGCAAGGCAAGGAAATGGTAACGCAAGGCAAGGCACGGTTTGGGGAGGCAAAGCTAATGCACGACAACGCAAGGCTAGGCAGTGCACGGCTAGGCAAGGAAAGAGTAACGGAAGGAAAGGAAGGCAAGGCAAAGCAAGGCAAGGCAAGTGTAACAAAAGGCAAGGCACGGCAACGGGAAACAAGGCTAAGGAACGGCAACGCACGGCTACGCAATGCACGGCCAGGCAAGGAAAGGGTAACGCAAGGCAAGGCACGGTAAGGCAAGACAAGGCTAATGCACGACAACGCACGGCTAGGCAATGCACGGCCAGGCAAGGAAAGGGTAACGCAAGGCAAGGCACGGTGAGGCAAGGCAAGGCAAATGCACGACAACGCACGGCTAGGCAATGCACGGCAAGGCAAGGAAAGAGTAACGCAAGGCAAGGCACGGTCAGGCGAGGCAAGGCTAAGGCACGACAACGCAAGGCTAGGCAATGAACGGAAGGCAAGCAAAGAGTAACGGAAGGCAAGGAAGGCAAGGGAAAGCAGGGGAAGGCAAGGGTAACGAAAGGAACGGCACGGTAAGGGGAAACAAGGCTAAGGCACGACAACACAGGGCTAGGCAATGCAGGGCAAGGCAAGGAAAGGGTAACGCAAGGCAAGGCACGGTTTGGGGAGGAAGGCGAATGCACGACAACGCAAGGCTAGGCAATGCACGGAAGGCAAGCAAAGAGTAACGGAAGGCAAGGAAGGCAAGGGAAAGCAAGGCAAGGCAAGGGTAACCGAAGGAACGGCACGGCAAGGGGAAACAAGGCTAAGGCACGGCAACGCACGGCTAGGCAATGCACGGCAAAGCAAGGAAAGGGTAACGCAAGGCAAGGCACGGTGAGGCAAGGCAAGGCTGATGCACGACAACGCACGGCTAGGCAATGCACGGCAAGGCAAGGAAAGGGTAACGCAAGGCAAGGCACGGTCAGGCGAGGCAAGGCTAAGGCACGACAACGCAAGGCTAGGCAATGCACGGCACGGCAAGGAAAGGGTAACGCAAGGCAAGGCACGGTAAGGCGCGGCAAGGCTAAGGCACGACAACGCAAGGCTAGGCAATAAACGGAAGGCAAGCAAAGAGTAACGGAAGGCAAGGAAGGCAAGGGAAAGCAGGGGAAGGCAAGGGTAACGGAAGGAACGGCACGGTAAGGGGAAACAAGGCTAAGGCACGACAACGCAGGGCTAGCCAATGCACGGCAAGGAAAGGAAAGGGTAACGCAAGGCAAGGCACCGTTACGCGAGGCAAGGCTAAGGCACGACAACGCAAGGCTAGGCAATGCACGGAAGGCAAGCAAAGAGTAACGGAAGGCAAGGAAGGCAAGGGAAAGCAAGGCAAGGCAAGGGTAACGGAAGGAACGGCACGGCAAGGGGAAAGAAGGCTAAGGCACGGCAACGCACGGCTAGGCAATGCACGGCCAGGCAAGGAAAGGGTAACGCAAGGCAAGGCACGGTGAGGCAAGGCAAGGCAAATGCACGACAACGCACGGCTAGGCAATGCACGGCATGGCAAGGAAAGGGTAACGCAAGGCAAGGCACGGTCAGGCGAGGCAAGGCTAAGGCACGACAACGCAAGGCTAGGCAATGAACGGAAGGCAAGCAAAGAGTAACGGAAGGCAAGGAAGGCAAGGGAAAGCAAGGGAAGGCAAGGGCAAAGAAAGGAACGGCACGGTAAGGGGAAACAAAGCTAAGGCACGACAATGCAGGGCTAGGCAATGCACGGCAAGGCAAGGAAAGGGTAACGCAAGGCAAGGCACGGTGAGGCAAGGCAAGGCTGATGCACGACAACGCACGGCTAGGCAATGCACGGCAAGGCAAGGAAAGGGTAACGCAAGGCAAGGCACGGTCAGGCGAGGCAAGGCTAAGGCACGACAACGCACGGCTAGGCAATGCACGGCACGGCAAGGAAAGGGTAACGCAAGGCAAGGCACGGTCAGGCGCGGCAAGGCTAAGGCACGACAACGCAAGGCTAGGCAATAAACGGAAGGCAAGCAAAGAGTAACGGAAGGCAAGGAAGGCAAGGGAAAGCAAGGGAAGGCAAGGGCAACGAAAGGAACGGCACGGTAAGGGGAAACAAAGCTAAGGCACTACAATGCAGGGCTAGGCAATGCACGGCAAGGCAAGGAAAGGGTAACGCAAGGCAAGGCACGGTTCGGGGAGGAAGGCGAATGCACGACAACGCAAGGCTAGGCAATGCACGGAAGGCAAACAAAGAGTAACGGAAGGCAAGGAAGGCAAGGGAAAGCAAGGCAAGGCAAGGGTAACAGAAGGAACGGCACGGCAAGGGGAAACGAGGCTAAGGCACGGCAACGCACGGCTAGGCAATGCACGGCAAGGCAAGGAAAGGGTAACGCAAGGCAAGGCACGGTGAGGCAAGGCAAGGCTGATGCACGACAACGCACGGCTAGGCAATGCACGGCAAGGCAAGGAAAGGGTAACGCAAGGCAAGGCACGGTCAGGCGAGGCAAGGCTAAGGCACGACAACGCAAGGCTAGGCAATGCACGGCAAGGCAAGGAAAGGGTAACGCAAGGCAAGGCACGGTAAGGCGCGGCAAGGCTAAGGCACGACAACGCAAGGCTAGGCAATAAACGGAAGGCAAGCAAAGAGTAACGGAAGGCAAGGAAGGCAAGGGAAAGCAGGGGAAGGCAAGGGTAACGGAAGGAACGGCACGGTAAGGGGAAACAAGGCTAAGGCACGACAACGCAGGGCTAGCCAATGCACGGCAAGGAAAGGAAAGGGTAACGCAAGGCAAGGCACCGTTACGCGAGGCAAGGCTAAGGCACGACAACGCAAGGCTAGGCAATGCACGGAAGGCAAGCAAAGAGTAACGGAAGGCAAGGAAGGCAAGGGAAAGCAAGGCAAGGCAAGGGTAACGGAAGGAACGGCACGGCAAGGGGAAACAACGCTAAGGCACGGCAACGCACGGCTAGGCAATGCACGGAAGGAAAGCAAAGAGTAACGGAAGGCAATGAAAGGAAGGGAAAGCAAGGCAAGGTAAGGGTAACGCAAGGCAAGGCACGGTGAGGCAAGGCAAGGCTGATGCACGACCACGCACGGCTAGGCAATTCACGGCAAGGCAAGGAAAGGGTAACGCAAGGCAAGGCACTGTCAGGGGAGGCAAGGCTAAGGCACGACAACGCAAGGCTAGGCAATGCACGGAAGGAAAGCAAAGAGTAACGGAAGGCAATGAAAGGAAGGGAAAGCAAGGCAAGGTAAGGGTAACGCAAGGCAAGGCACGGTGAGGCAAGGCAAGGCTGATGCACGACAACGCACGGCTAGGCAATTCACGGCAAAGCAAGGAAAGGGTAACGCAAGGCAAGGCACGGTCAGGCGAGGCAAGGCTAAGGCACGACAACGCAAGGCTAGGCAATGCACGGAAGGCAAGCAAAGAGGAACGGAAGGCAAGGAAGGCTAGGGAAAGCACGGAAAGGCAAGGGTAACGGAAGGAACGGCACGGTAAGGGCAAAGAAGACTAAGGCACGACAACACAGGGCTAGGCAATGCAGGGCAAGGCAAGGAAATGGTAACGCAAGGCAAGGCACGGTTTGGGGAGGCAAAGCTAATGCACGACAACGCAAGGCTAGGCAGTGCACGGCTAGGCAAGGAAAGAGTAACGGAAGGAAAGGAAGGCAAGGCAAAGCAAGGCAAGGCAAGTGTAACAAAAGGCAAGGCACGGCAAGGGGAAACAAGGCTAAGGAACGGCAACGCACGGCTACGCAATGCACGGCCAGGCAAGGAAAGGGTAACGCAAGGCAAGGCACGGTGAGGCAAGACAAGGCTAATGCACGACAACGCACGGCTAGGCAATGCACGGCCAGGCAAGGAAAGGGTAACGCAAGGCAAGGCACGGTGAGGCAAGGCAAGGCAAATGCACGACAACGCACGGCTAGGCAATGCACGGCAAGGCAAGGAAAGAGTAACGCAAGGCAAGGCACGGTCAGGCGAGGCAAGGCTAAGGCACGACAACGCAAGGCTAGGCAATGAACGGAAGGCAAGCAAAGAGTAACGGAAGGCAAGGAAGGCAAGGGAAAGCAGGGGAAGGCAAGGGTAACGAAAGGAACGGCACGGTAAGGGGAAACAAGGCTAAGGCACGACAACACAGGGCTAGGCAATGCAGGGCAAGGCAAGGAAAGGGTAACGCAAGGCAAGGCACGGTTTGGGGAGGAAGGCGAATGCACGACAACGCAAGGCTAGGCAATGCACGGAAGGCAAGCAAAGAGTAACGGAAGGCAAGGAAGGCAAGGGAAAGCAAGGCAAGGCAAGGGTAACAGAAGGAACGGCACGGCAAGGGGAAACAAGGCTAAGGCACGGCAACGCACGGCTAGGCAATGCACGGCAAGGCAAGGAAAGGGTAACGCAAGGCAAGGCACGGTGAGGCAAGGCAAGGCTGATGCACGACAACGCACGGCTAGGCAATGCACGGCAAGGCAAGGAAAGGGTAACGCAAGGCAAGGCACGGTCAGGCGAGGCAAGGCTAAGGCACGACAACGCAAGGCTAGGCAATGCACGGCACGGCAAGGAAAGGGTAACGCAAGGCAAGGCACGGTAAGGCGCGGCAAGGCTAAGGCACGACAACGCAAGGCTAGGCAATAAACGGAAGGCAAGCAAAGAGTAACGGAAGGCAAGGAAGGCAAGGGAAAGCAGGGGAAGGCAAGGGTAACGGAAGGAACGGCACGGTAAGGGGAAACAAGGCTAAGGCACGACAACGCAGGGCTAGCCAATGCACGGCAAGGAAAGGAAAGGGTAACGCAAGGCAAGGCACCGTTACGCGAGGCAAGGCTAAGGCACGACAACGCAAGGCTAGGCAATGCACGGAAGGCAAGCAAAGAGTAACGGAAGGCAAGGAAGGCAAGGCAAAGCAAGGCAAGGCAAGTGTAACAAAAGGCAAGGCACGGCAAGGGGAAACGAGACTAAGGAACGGCAACGCACGGCTACGCAATGCACGGCCATGCAAGGAAAGGGTAACGCAAGGCAAGGCACGGTCAGGCGAGGCAAGGCTAAGGCACGACAACGCAAGGCTAGGCAATGCACGGCACGGCAAGGAAAGGGTAACGCAAGGCAAAGGCACGGTAAGGCGCGGCAAGGCTAAGGCACGACAACGCAAGGCTAGGCAATGCACGGAAGGCAAGCAAAGAGTAACGGAAGGCAAGGAAGGCAAGGGAAAGCAAGGCAAGGCAAGGGTAACCGAAGGAACGGCACGGCAAGGGGAAACAAGGCTAAGGCACGGCAACGCACGGCTAGGCAATGCACGGCAAGGCAAGGAAAGGGTAACGCAAGGCAAGGCACGGTGAGGCAAGGCAAGGCTGATGCACGACAACGCACGGCTAGGCAATGCACGGCAAGGCAAGGAAAGGCTAACGCAAGGCAAGGCACGGTCAGGCGAGGCAAGGCTAAGGCACGACAACGCAAGGCTAGGCAATGCACGGCACGGCAAGGAAAAGGTAACGCAAGGCAAGGCACGGTAAGGCGCGGCAAGGCTAAGGCACGACCACGCAAGGCTAGGCAATAAACGTAAGGCAAGCAAAGAGTAACGGAAGGCAAGGAAGGCAAGGGAAAGCAGGGGAAGGCAAGGGTAACGGAAGGAACGGCACGGTAAGGGGAAACAAGGCTAAGGCACGACAACGCAGGGCTAGCCAATGCACGGCAAGGAAAGGAAAGGGTAACGCAAGGCAAGGCACCGTTACGCGAGGCAAGGCTAAGGCACGACAACGCAAGGATAGGCAATGCACGGAAGGCAAGCAAAGAGTAGCGGAAGGCAAGGAAGGCAAGGGAAAGCAAGGCAAGGCAAGGGTAACGGAAGGAACGGCACGGCAAGGGGAAACAAGGCTAAGGCACGGCAACGCACGGCTAGGCAATGCACGGCCAGGCAAGGAAAGGGTAACGCAAGGCAAGGCACGGTGAGGCAAGGCAAGGCAAATGCACGACAACGCACGGCTAGGCAATGCACGGCATGGCAAGGAAAGGGTAACGCAAGGCAAGGCACGGTCAGGCGAGGCAAGGCTAAGACACGACAACGCAAGGCTAGGCAATGAACGGAAGGCAAGCAAAGAGTAACGGAAGGCAAGGAAGGCAAGGGAAAGCAAGGGAAGGCAAGGGCAACGAAAGGAACGGCACGGTAAGGCGAAACAAAGCTAAGGCACGACAATGCAGGGCTAGGCAATGCACGGCAAGGCAAGGAAAGGGTAACGCAAGGCAAAGCACGGTGAGGCAAGACAAGGCAAATGCACGACAACGCACGGCTAGGCAATGCACGGCAAGGCAAGGAAAGGGTAACTCAAGGCAAGGCACGGTCAGGCGAGTCAAGGCTAAGGCACGACAACGCAAGGCTAGGCAATGCACGGAAGGCAAGCAAAGAGTAACAGAAGGCAAGGAAGGCAAGGGAAAGCAGGGGAAGGCAAGGGTAACGAAAGGAACGGCACGGTAAGGGGAAACAAGGCTAAGGCACGACAACACAGGGCTAGGCAATGCAGGGCAAGGCAAGGAAAGGGTAACGCAAGGCAAGGCACGGTGAGGCAAGGCAAGGCTGATGCACGACAATGCACGGCTAGGCAATGCACGGCAAGGCAAGGAAAGGGTAA
This sequence comes from Macrotis lagotis, assembly GCF_037893015.1. Lineage (NCBI taxonomy): Eukaryota > Metazoa > Chordata > Mammalia > Peramelemorphia > Peramelidae > Macrotis > Macrotis lagotis. The sequence continues at coordinate 172,320 of NW_027422099.1, forward strand.
CGCAAGGCAAGGCACGGTCAGGCGAGGCAAGGCTAAGGCACGACAACGCAAGGCTAGGCAATGCACGGCAAGGCAAGGAAAGGGTAACGCAAGGCAAGGCACGGTAAGGCGCGGCAAGGCTAAGGCACGACAACGCAAGGCTAGGCAATAAACGGAAGGCAAGCAAAGAGTAACGGAAGGCAAGGAAGGCAAGGGAAAGCAGGGGAAGGCAAGGGTAACTGAAGGAACGGCACGGTAAGGGGAAACAAGGCTAAGGCACGACAACGCAGGGCTAGCCAATGCACGGCAAGGAAAGGAAAGGGTAACGCAAGGCAAGGCACCGTTACGCGAGGCAAGGCTAAGGCACGACAACGCAAGGCTAGGCAATGCACGGAAGGCAAGCAAAGAGTAACGGAAGGCAAGGAAGGCAAGGGAAAGCAAGGCAACGTAAGGGTAACGCAAGGCAAGGCACGGTGAGGCAAGGCAAGGCTGATGCACGACAACGCACGGCTAGGCAATTCACGGCAAGGCAAGGAAAGGGTAACGCAAGGCAAAGCACGGTCAGGCGAGGCAAGGCTAAGGCACGACAACGCAAGGCTAGGCAATGAACGGAAGGCAAGCAAAGAGTAACGGAAGGCAAGGAAGGCAAGGGAAAGCAAGGGAAGGCAAGGGCAACGAAAGGAACGGCACGGTAAGGGGAAACCAACTAAGGCACGACAATGCAGGGCTAGGCAATGCAGGGCAAGGCAAGGAAATGGTAACGCAAGGCAAGGCACGGTTTGGGGAGGCAAAGCTAATGCACGACAACGCAAGGCTAGGCAGTGCACGGCTAGGCAAGGAAAGAGTAACGGAAGGAAAGGAAGGCAAGGCAAAGCAAGGCAAGGCAAGTGTAACAAAAGGCAAGGCACGGCAAGGGGAAACAAGGATAAGGAACGGCAACGCACGGCTAGGCAATGCACGGCCAGGCAAGGAAAGGGTAACGCAAGGCAAGGCACGGTGAGGCAAGGCAAGGCAAATGCACGACAACGCACGGCTAGGCAATGCACGGCAAGGCAAGGAAAGGGTAACGCAAGGCAAGGCACGGTCAGGCGAGGCAAGGCTAAGGCACGACAACGCAAGGCCAAGCAATGAACGGAAGGCAAGCAAAGAGTAACGGAAGGCAAGGAAGGCAAGGGAAAGCAAGGGAAGGCAAGGGCAACGAAAGGAACGGCACGGTAAGGGGAAAGAAAGCTAAGGCACGACAATGCAGGGCTTGGCAATTCACGGCAAGGCAAGGAAAGGGTAACGCAAGGCAAAGCACGGTGAGGCAAGACAAGGCAAATGCACGACAACGCACGGCTAGGCAATGCACGGCAAGGCAAGGAAAGGGTACCTCAAGGCAAGGCACCGTCAGGCGAGGCAAGGCTAAGGCACGACAACGCAAGGCTAGGCAATGCACGGAAGGCAAGCAAAGAGTAACGGAAGGCAAGGAAGGCAAGGGAAAGCAAGGCAAGGCAAGGGTAACAGAAGGAACGGCACGGCAAGGGGAAACAAGGCTAAGGCACGGCAACGCACGGCTAGGCAATGCACGGCAAGGCAAGGAAAGGGTAACGCAAGGCAAGGCACGGTGAGGCAAGGCAAGGCTGATGCACGACTACGCATGGCTAGGCAATGCACGGCAAGGCAAGGAAAGGGTAACGCAAGGCAAGGCACGGTCAGGCGAGGCAAGGCTAAGGCACGACAACGCAAGGCTAGGCAATGAACGGAAGGCAAGCAAAGAGTAACGGAAGGCAAGGAAGGCAAGGGAAAGCAAGGGAAGGCAAGGGCAACGAAAGGAACGGCACGGTAAGGGGAAATAAAGCTAAGGCACGACAATGCAGGGCTAGGCCATGCACGGCAAGGCAAGGAAAGGGTAACGCAAGGCAAAGCACGGTGAGGCAAGACAAGGCAAATGCACGACAACGCACGGCTAGGCAATGCACGGCAAGGCAAGGAAAGGGTAACGCAAGGCAAGGCACGGTCAGGCGAGGCAAGGCTAAGGCACGACAACGCAAGGCTAGGCAATGCACGGAAGGCAAGGAAAGAGTAACAGAAGGCAAGGAAGGCAAGGGAAAGCAGGGGAAGGCAAGGGTAACGAAAGGAACGGCACGGTAAGGGGAAACAAGGCTAAGGCACGACAACACAGGGCTAGGCAATGCAGGGCAAGGCAAGGAAAGGGTAACGCAAGGCAAGGCACGGTGAGGCAAGGCAAGGCTGATGCACGACAACGCACGGCTAGGCAATGCACGGCAAGGCAAGGAAAGGGTAACGCAAGGCAAGGCACGGTCAGGCGAGGCAAGGCTAAGGCACGACAACGCAATGCTAGGCAATGCACGGCAAGGCAAGGAAAGGGTAACGCAAGGCAAGGCACGGTAAGGCGCGGCAAGGCTAAGGCACGACAACGCAAGGCTAGGCAATAAACGGAAGGCAAGCAAAGAGTAACGGAAGGCAAGGAAGGCAAGGGAAAGCAGGGGAAGGCAAGGGTAACGGAAGGAACGGCACGGTAAGGGGAAACAAGGCTAAGGCACGACAACGCAGGGCTAGCCAATGCACGGCAAGGAAAGGAAAGGGTAACGCAAGGCAAGGCACTGTCAGGCGAGGCAAGGCTAAGGCACGACAACGCAAGGTTAGGCAATGCACGGAAGGAAAGCAAAGAGTAACGGAAGGCAATGAAAGGAAGGGAAAGCAAGTCAAGGTAAGGGTAACGCAAGGCAAGGCACAGTGAGGCAAGGCAAGGCTGATGCACGACAACGCACGGCTAGGCAATTCACGGCAAGGCAAGGAAAGGGTAACGCAAGGCAAAGCACGGTCAGGCGAGGCAAGGCTAAGGCACGACAACGCAAGGCTAGGCAATGCACGGAAGGCAAGCAAAGAGGAACGGAAGGCAAGGAAGGCTAGGGAAAGCAGGGAAAGGCAAGGGTAACGGAAGGAACGACACGGTAAGGGCAAACAAGACTAAGGCACGACAACACAGGGCTAGGCAATGCAGGGCAAGGCAAGGAAATGGTAACGCAAGGCAAGGCACGGTTTGGGGAGGCAAAGCTAATGGACGACAACGCAAGGCTAGGCAGTTCACGGCTAGGCAAGGAAAGAGTAACGGAAGGAAAGGAAGGCAAGGAAAGCAAGGCAAGGCAAGTGTAAGAAAAGGCAAGGCACGGCAAGGGGAAACAAGGCTAAGGAACGGCAACGCACGGCTATGCAATGCACGGCCAGGCAAGGAAAGGGTAACGCAAGGCAAGGCACGGTAAGGCAAGACAAGGCTAAAGCACGACAACGCACGGCTAGGCAATGCACGGCCAGGCAAGGAAAGGGTAACGCAAGGCAAGGCACGGTGAGGGAAGGCAAGGCAAGTGCACGACAACGCAAGGCTAGGCAATGAACGGAAGGCAAGCAAAGAGTAACGGAAGGCAAGGAAGGCAAGGGAAAGCAAGGGAAGGCAAGGGCAACGAAAGGAACGGCACGGTAAGGGGAAACAAAGCTAAGGCACGACAATGCAGGGCTAGGCAATGCAGGGCAAGGCAAGGAAATGGTAACGCAAGGCAAGGCACGGTTTGGGGATGCAAAGCTAATGCACGACAACGCAAGGCTAGGCAGTGCACGGCTAGGCAAGGAAAGAGTAACGGAAGGAAAGGAAGGCAAGGCAAAGCAAGGCAAGGCAAGTGTAACAAAAGGCAAGGCACGGCAAGGGGAAACAAGGCTAAGGAACGGCAACGCACGGCTACGCAATGCACGGCCAGGCAAGGAAAGGGTAACGCAAGGTCTGGCACGGTAAGGCAAGACAAGGCTAATGCACGACAACGCACGGCTAGGCAATGCACGGCCAGGCAAGGAAAGGGTAACGCAAGGCAAGGCACGGTGAGGCAAGACAAGGCTAATGCACGACAACGCACGGCTAGGCAATGCACGGCCAGGCAAGGAAAGGGTAACGCAAGGCAAGGCACGGTGAGGCAAGGCAAGGCAAATGCACGACAACGCACGGCTAGGCAATGCACGGCAAGGCAAGGAAAGAGTAACGCAAGGCAAGGCACGGTCAGGCGAGGCAAGGCTAAGGCACGACAACGCAAGGCTAGGCAATGAACGGAAGGCAAGCAAAGAGTAACGGAAGGCAAGGAAGGCAAGGGAAAGCAGGGGAAGGCAAGGGTAACGAAAGGAACGGCACGGTAAGGGGAAACAAGGCTAAGGCACGACAACACAGGGCTAGGCAATGCAGGGCAAGGCAAGGAAAGGGTAACGCAAGGCAAGGCACGGTTTGGGGAGGAAGGCGAATGCACGACAACGCAAGGCTAGGCAATGCACGGAAGGCAAGCAAAGAGTAACGGAAGGCAAGGAAGGCAAGGGAAAGCAAGGCAAGGCAAGGGTAACAGAAGGAACGGCACGGCAAGGGGAAACAAGGCTAAGGCACGGCAACGCACGGCTAGGCAATGCACGGCAAGGCAAGGAAAGGGTAACGCAAGGCAAGGCACGGTGAGGCAAGGCAAGGCTGATGCACGACAACGCACGGCTAGGCAATGCACGGCAAGGCAAGGAAAGGGTAACGCAAGGCAAGGCACGGTCAGGCGAGGCAAGGCTAAGGCACGACAACGCAAGGCTAGGCAATGCACGGCACGGCAAGGAAAGGGTAACGCAAGGCAAGGCACGGTAAGGCGCGGCAAGGCTAAGGCACGACAACGCAAGGCTAGGCAATAAACGGAAGGCAAGCAAAGAGTAACGGAAGGCAAGGAAGGCAAGGGAAAGCAGGGGAAGGCAAGGGTAACGGAAGGAACGGCACGGTAAGGGGAAACAAGGCTAAGGCACGACAACGCAGGGCTAGCCAATGCACGGCAAGGAAAGGAAAGGGTAACGCAAGGCAAGGCACCGTTACGCGAGGCAAGGCTAAGGCACGACAACGCAAGGCTAGGCAATGCACGGAAGGCAAGCAAAGAGTAACGGAAGGCAAGGAAGGCAAGGCAAAGCAAGGCAAAGCAAGTGTAACAAAAGGCAAGGCACGGCAAGGGGAAACGAGACTAAGGAACGGCAACGCACGGCTACGCAATGCACGGCCATGCAAGGAAAGGGTAACGCAAGGCAAGGCACGGTCAGGCGAGGCAAGGCTAAGGCACGACAACGCAAGGCTAGGCAATGCACGGCACGGCAAGGAAAGGGTAACGCAAGGCAAGGCACGGTAAGGCGCGGCAAGGCTAAGGCACGACAACGCAAGGCTAGGCAATGCACGGAAGGCAAGCAAAGAGTAACGGAAGGCAAGGAAGGCAAGGGAAAGCAAGGCAAGGCAAGGGTAACCGAAGGAACGGCACGGCAAGGGGAAACAAGGCTAAGGCACGGCAACGCACGGCTAGGCAATGCACGGCAAGGCAAGGAAAGGGTAACGCAAGGCAAGGCACGGTGAGGCAAGGCAAGGCTGATGCACGACAACGCACGGCTAGGCAATGCACGGCAAGGCAAGGAAAGGGTAACGCAAGGCAAGGCACGGTCAGGCGAGGCAAGGCTAAGGCACGACAACGCAAGGCTAGGCAATGCACGGCACGGCAAGGAAAGGGTAACGCAAGGCAAGGCACGGTAAGGCGCGGCAAGGCTAAGGCACGACAACGCAAGGCTAGGCAATAAACGGAAGGCAAGCAAAGAGTAACGGAAGGCAAGGAAGGCAAGGGAAAGCAGGGGAAGGCAAGGGTAACGGAAGGAACGGCACGGTAAGGGGAAACAAGGCTAAGGCACGACAACGCAGGGCTAGCCAATGCACGGCAAGGAAAGGAAAGGGTAACGCAAGGCAAGGCACCGTTACGCGAGGCAAGGCTAAGGCACGACAACGCAAGGATAGGCAATGCACGGAAGGCAAGCAAAGAGTAACGGAAGGCAAGGAAGGCAAGGGAAAGCAAGGCAAGGCAAGGGTAACGGAAGGAACGGCACGGCAAGGGGAAACAAGGCTAAGGCACGGCAACGCACGGCTAGGCAATGCACGGCCAGGCAAGGAAAGGGTAACGCAAGGCAAGGCACGGTGAGGCAAGGCAAGGCAAATGCACGACAACGCACGGCTAGGCAATGCACGGCATGGCAAGGAAAGGGTAACGCAAGGCAAGGCACGGTCAGGCGAGGCAAGGCTAAGACACGACAACGCAAGGCTAGGCAATGAACGGAAGGCAAGCAAAGAGTAACGGAAGGCAAGGAAGGCAAGGGAAAGCAAGGGAAGGCAAGGGCAACGAAAGGAACGGCACGGTAAGGCGAAACAAAGCTAAGGCACGACAATGCAGGGCTAGGCAATGCACGGCAAGGCAAGGAAAGGGTAACGCAAGGCAAAGCACGGTGAGGCAAGACAAGGCAAATGCACGACAACGCACGGCTAGGCAATGCACGGCAAGGCAAGGAAAGGGTAACTCAAGGCAAGGCACGGTCAGGCGAGGCAAGGCTAAGGCACGACAACGCAAGGCTAGGCAATGCACGGAAGGCAAGCAAAGAGTAACAGAAGGCAAGGAAGGCAAGGGAAAGCAGGGGAAGGCAAGGGTAACGAAAGGAACGGCACGGTAAGGGGAAACAAGGCTAAGGCACGACAACACAGGGCTAGGCAATGCAGGGCAAGGCAAGGAAAGGGTAACGCAAGGCAAGGCACGGTGAGGCAAGGCAAGGCTGATGCACGACAATGCACGGCTAGGCAATGCACGGCAAGGCAAGGAAAGGGTAACGCAAGGCAAGGCACGGTCAGGCGAGGCAGGGCTAAGGCACGACAACGCAAGGCTAGGCAATGCACGGCAAGGCAAGGAAAGGGTAACGCAAGGCAAGGCACGGTAAGGCGCGGCAAGGCTAAGGCACGACAACGCAAGGCTAGGCAATAAACGGAAGGCAAGCAAAGAGTAACGGAAGGCAAGGAAGGCAAGGGAAAGCAGGGGAAGGCAAGGGTAACTGAAGGAACGGCACGGTAAGGGGAAACAAGGCTAAGGCACGACAACGCAGGGCTAGCCAATGCACGGCAAGGAAAGGAAAGGGTAACGCAAGGCAAGGCACCGTTACGCGAGGCAAGGCTAAGGCACGACAACGCAAGGCTAGGCAATGCACGGAAGGCAAGCAAAGAGTAACGGAAGGCAAGGAAGGCAAGGGAAAGCAAGGCAAGGCAAGGCACGGTGAGGCAAGGCAAGGCTAATGCACGACAACGCACGGCTAGGCAATGCACGGCAAGGCAAGGAAAGGGTAACGCAAGGCAAGGCACGGTCAGGCGAGGCAAGGCTAAGGCACGACAACGCAAGGCTAGGCAATGAACGGAAGGCAAGCAAAGAGTAACGGAAGGCAAGGAAGGCAAGGGAAAGCAAGGGAAGGCAAGGGCAACGAAAGGAACGGCACGGTAAGGGGAAACCAACTAAGGCACGACAATGCAAGGCTAGGCAATGCAGGGCAAGGCAAGGAAATGGTAACGCAAGGCAAGGCACGGTTTGGGGAGGCAAAGCTAATGCACGACAACGCAAGGCTAGGCAGTGCACGGCTAGGCAAGGAAAGAGTAACGGAAGGAAAGGAAGGCAAGGCAAAGCAAGGCAAGGCAAGTGTAACAAAAGGCAAGGCACGGCAAGGGGAAACAAGGCTAAGGAACGGCAACGCACGGCTACGCAATGCACGGCCAGGCAAGGAAAGGGTAACGCAAGGTCTGGCACGGTAAGGCAAGACAAGGCTAATGCACGACAACGCACGGCTAGGCAATGCACGGCCAGGCAAGGAAAGGGTAACGCAAGGCAAGGCACGGTGAGGCAAGGCAAGGCAAATGCACGACAACGCACGGCTAGGCAATGCACGGCAAGGCAAGGAAAGGGTAACGCAAGGCAAGGCACGGTCAGGCGAGGCAAGGCTAAGGCACGACAACGCAAGGCCAAGCAATGAACGGAAGGCAAGCAAAGAGTAACGGAAGGCAAGGAAGGCAAGGGAAAGCAAGGGAAGGCAAGGGCAACGAAAGGAACGGCACGGTAAGGGGAAAGAAAGCTAAGGCACGACAATGCAGGGCTTGGCAATTCACGGCAAGGCAAGGAAAGGGTAACGCAAGGCAAAGCACGGTGAGGCAAGACAAGGCAAATGCACGACAACGCACGGCTAGGCAATGCACGGCAAGGCAAGGAAAGGGTACCTCAAGGCAAGGCACCGTCAGGCGAGGCAAGGCTAAGGCACGACAACGCAAGGCTAGGCAATGCACGGAAGGCAAGCAACGAGTAACGGAAGGCAAGGAAGGCAAGGGAAAGCAAGGCAAGGCAAGGGTAACAGAAGGAACGGCACGGCAAGGGGAAACAAGGCTAAGGCACGGCAACGCACGGCTAGGCAATGCACGGCAAGGCAAGGAAAGGGTAACGCAAGGCAAGGCACGGTGAGGCAAGGCAAGGCTGATGCACGACAACGCATGGCTAGGCAATACACGGCAAGGCAAGGAAAGGGTAACGCAAGGCAAGGCACGGTCAGGCGAGGCAAGGCTAAGGCACGACAACGCAAGGCTAGGCAATGAACGGAAGGCAAGCAAAGAGTAACGGAAGGCAAGGAAGGCAAGGGAAAGCAAGGGAAGGCAAGGGCAACGAAAGGAACGGCACGGTAAGGGGAAATAAAGCTAAGGCACGACAATGCAGGGCTAGGCCATGCACGGCAAGGCAAGGAAAGGGTAACGCAAGGCAAAGCACGGTGAGGCAAGACAAGGCAAATGCACGACAACGCACGGCTAGGCAATGCACGGCAAGGCAAGGAAAGGGTAACTCAAGGCAAGGCACGGTCAGGCGAGGCAAGGCTAAGGCACGACAACGCAAGGCTAGGCAATGCACGGAAGGCAAGCAAAGAGTAACAGAAGGCAAGGAAGGCAAGGGAAAGCAGGGGAAGGCAAGGGTAACGAAAGGAACGGCACGGTAAGGGGAAACAAGGCTAAGGCACGACAACACAGGGCTAGGCAATGCAGGGCAAGGCAAGGAAAGGGTAACGCAAGGCAAGGCACGGTGAGGCAAGGCAAGGCTGATGCACGACAACGCACGGCTAGGCAATGCACGGCAAGGCAAGGAAAGGGTAACGCAAGGCAAGGCACGGTCAGGCGAGGCAAGGCTAAGGCACGACAACGCAATGCTAGGCAATGCACGGCAAGGCAAGGAAAGGGTAACGCAAGGCAAGGCACGGTAAGGCGCGGCAAGGCTAAGGCACGACAACGCAAGGCTAGGCAATAAACGGAAGGCAAGCAAAGAGTAACGGAAGGCAAGGAAGGCAAGGGAAAGCAGGGGAAGGCAAGGGTAACGGAAGGAACGGCACGGTAAGGGGAAACAAGGCTAAGGCACGACAACGCAGGGCTAGCCAATGCACGGCAAGGAAAGGAAAGGGTAACGCAAGGCAAGGCACTGTCAGGCGAGGCAAGGCTAAGGCACGACAACGCAAGGTTAGGCAATGCACGGAAGGAAAGCAAAGAGTAACGGAAGGCAATGAAAGGAAGGGAAAGCAAGTCAAGGTAAGGGTAACGCAAGGCAAGGCACGGTGAGGCAAGGCAAGGCTGATGCACGACAACGCACGGCTAGGCAATTCACGGCAAGGCAAGGAAAGGGTAACGCAAGGCAAAGCACGGTCAGGCGAGGCAAGGCTAAGGCACGACAACGCAAGGCTAGGCAATGCACGGAAGGCAAGCAAAGAGGAACGGAAGGCAAGGAAGGCTAGGGAAAGCAGGGAAAGGCAAGGGTAACGGAAGGAACGACACGGTAAGGGCAAACAAGACTAAGGCACGACAACACAGGGCTAGGCAATGCAGGGCAAGGCAAGGAAATGGTAACGCAAGGCAAGGCACGGTTTGGGGAGGCAAAGCTAATGGACGACAACGCAAGGCTAGGCAGTGCACGGCTAGGCAAGGAAAGAGTAACGGAAGGAAAGGAAGGCAAGGAAAGCAAGGCAAGGCAAGTGTAAGAAAAGGCAAGGCACGGCAAGGGGAAACAAGGCTAAGGAACGGCAACGCACGGCTATGCAATGCACGGCCAGGCAAGGAAAGGGTAACGCAAGGCAAGGCACGGTAAGGCAAGACAAGGCTAAAGCACGACAACGCACGGCTAGGCAATGCACGGCCAGGCAAGGAAAGGGTAACGCAAGGCAAGGCACGGTGAGGGAAGGCAAGGCAAGTGCACGACAACGCAAGGCTAGGCAATGAACGGAAGGCAAGCAAAGAGTAACGGAAGGCAAGGAAGGCAAGGGAAAGCAAGGGAAGGCAAGGGCAACGAAAGGAACGGCACGGTAAGGGGAAACAAAGCTAAGGCACGACAATGCAGGGCTAGGCAATGCAGGGCAAGGCAAGGAAATGGTAACGCAAGGCAAGGCACGGTTTGGGGATGCAAAGCTAATGCACGACAACGCAAGGCTAGGCAGTGCACGGCTAGGCAAGGAAAGAGTAACGGAAGGAAAGGAAGGCAAGGCAAAGCAAGGCAAGGCAAGTGTAACAAAAGGCAAGGCACGGCAAGGGGAAACAAGGCTAAGGAACGGCAACGCACGGCTACGCAATGCACGGCCAGGCAAGGAAAGGGTAACGCAAGGTCTGGCACGGTAAGGCAAGACAAGGCTAATGCACGACAACGCACGGCTAGGCAATGCACGGCCAGGCAAGGAAAGGGTAACGCAAGGCAAGGCACGGTGAGGCAAGGCAAGGCAAATGCACGACAACGCACGGCTAGGCAATGCACGGCAAGGCAAGGAAAGGGTAACGCAAGGCAAGGCACGGTCAGGCGAGGCAAGGCTAAGGCACGACAACGCAAGGCTAGGCAATGAACGGAAGGCAAGCAAAGAGTAACGGAAGGCAAGGAAGGCAAGGGAAAGCAAGGGAAGGCAAGGGCAACGAAAGGAACGGCACGGTAAGGGGAAACAAAGCTAAGGCACGACAATGCAGGGCTAGGCAAGGCACGGCAAGGCAAGGAAAGGGTAACGCAAGGCAAAGCACGGTGAGGCAAGACAAGGCAAATGCACGACAACGCACGGCTAGGCAATGCACGGCAAGGCAAGGAAAGGGTAACTCAAGGCAAGGCACGGTCAGGCGAGGCAAGGCTAAGGCACGACAACGCAAGGCTAGGCAATGCACGGAAGGCAAGCAAAGAGTAACGGAAGGCAAGGAAGGCAAGGGAAAGCAGGGGAAGGCAAGGGTAACGAAAGGAACGGCACGGTAAGGGGAAACAACGCTAAGGCACGACAACACAGGGCTAGGCAATGCAGGGCAAGGCAAGGAAAGGGTAACGCAAGGCAAGGCACGGTTTGGGGAGGAAGGCGAATGCACGACAACGCAAGGCTAGGCAATGCACGGAAGGCAAGCAAAGAGTAACGGAAGGCAAGGAAGGCAAGGGAAAGCAAGGCAAGGCAAGGGTAACAGAAGGAACGGCACGGCAAGGGGAAACAAGGCTAAGGCACGGCAACGCACGGCTAGGCAATGCACGGCAAGGCAAGGAAAGGGTAACGCAAGGCAAGGCACGGTGAGGCAAGGCAAGGCTGATGCACGACAACGCACGGCTAGGCAATTCACGGCAAGGCAAGGAAAGGGTAACGCAAGGCAAGGCACGGTCAGGCGAGGCAAGGCTAAGGCACGACAACGCAAGGCTAGGCAATGCACGGCAAGGCAAGGAAAGGGTAACGCAAGGCAAGGCACGGTAAGGCGCGGCAAGGCTAAGGCACGACAACGCAAGGCTAGGCAATAAACGGAAGGCAAGCAAAGAGTAACGGAAGTCAAGGAAGGCAAGGGAAAGCAGGGGAAGGCAAGGGTAACGGAAGGAACGGCACGGTAAGGGGAAACAAGGCTAAGGCACGACAACGCAGGGCTAGCCAATGCACGGCAAGGAAAGGAAAGGGTAACGCAAGGCAAGGCACCGTTACGCGAGGCAAGGCTAAGGCACGACAACGCAAGGCTAGGCAACGCACGGAAGGCAAGCAAAGAGTAACGGAAGGCAAGGAAGGCAAGGGAAAGCAAGGCAAGGCAAGGGTAACGGAAGGAACGGCACGGCAAGGGGAAACAAGGCTAAGGCACGGCAACGCACGGCTAGGCAATGCACGGCAAGGCAAGGAAAGGGTAACGCAAGGCAAGGCACTGTCAGGCTAGGCAAGGCTAAGGCACGACAACGCAAGGCTAGGCAATGCACGGAAGGAAAGCAAAGAGTAACGGAAGGCAATGAAAGGAAGGGAAAGCAAGGCAAGGTAAGGGTAACGCAAGGCAAGGCACGGTGAGGCAAGGCAAGGCTGATGCACGACAACGCACGGCTAGGCAATTCACGGCAAGGCAAGGAAAGGGTAACGCAAGGCAAGGCACGGTCAGGCGAGGCAAGGCTAAGGCACGACAACGCAAGGCTAGGCAATGCACGCAAGGCAAGCAAAGAGGAACGGAAGGCAAGCAAAGAGTAACGGAAGGCAAGGAAGGCAAGGGAAAGCAGGGGAAGGCAAGGGTAACGAAAGGAACGGCACGGTAAGGGGAAACAAGGCTAAGGCACGACAACACAGGGCTAGGCAATGCAGGGCAAGGAAAGGGTAACGCAAGGCAAGGCACGGTTTGGGGAGGAAGGCGAATGCACGACAACGCAAGCCTAGGCAATGCACGGAAGGCAAGCAAAGAGTAACGGAAGGCAAGGAAGGCAAAGGAAAGCAAGGCAAGGCAAGGGTAACAGAAGGAAAGGCACGGCAAGGGGAAACAAGGCTAAGGCACGGCAACGCACGGCTAGGCAATGCACGGCAAGGCAAGGAAAGGGTATCGCAAGGCAAGGCACGGTGAGGCAAGGCAAGGCTGATGCACGGCAACGCACGGCTAGGCAATGCACGGCAAGGCAAGGAAAGGGTAACGCAAGGCAAGGCACGGTCAGGCGAGGCAAGGCTAAGGCACGACAACGCAAGGCTAGGCAATGCACGGCAAGGCAAGGAAAGGGTAACGCAAGGCAAGGCACGGTAAGGCGCGGCAAGGCTAAGGCACGACAACGCAAGGCTAGGCAATAAACGGAAGGCAAGCAAAGAGTAACGGAAGGCAAGGAAGGCAAGGGAATGACGCAGGGGAAGGCAAGGGTAACGGAAGGAACGGCACGGTAAGGGGAAACAAGGCTAAGGCACGACAACGCAGGGCTAGCCAATGCACGGCAAGGAAAGGAAAGGGTAACGCAAGGCAAGGCACCGTTACGCGAGGCAAGGCTAAGGCACGACAACGCAAGGCTAGGCAATGCACGGAAGGCAAGCAAAGAGTAACGGAAGGCAAGGAAGGCAAGGGAAAGCAAGGCAAGGCAAGGGTAACGGAAGGAACGGCACGGCAAGGGGAAACAAGGCTAAGGCACGACAACGCACGGCTAGGCAATGCACGGCAAGGCAAGGAAAGGGTAACGCAAGGCAAGGCACTGTCAGGCGAGGCAAGGCTAAGGCACGACAACGCAAGGATAGGCAATGCACGGAAGGAAAGCAAAGAGTAACGGAAGGCAATGAAAGGAAGGGAAAGCAAGGCAAGGTAAGGGTAACGCAAGGCAAAGCACGGTGAGGCAAGGCAAGGCTGATGCACGACAATGCAGGGCTAGGCAATGCAGGGCAAGGCAAGGAAAGGGTAACGCAAGGCAAGGCACGGTTTGGGGATGCAAAGCTAATGCACGACAACGCAAGGCTAGGCAATGCACGGAAGGCAAGGAAAGAGTAACGGAAGGAAAGGAAGGCAAGGGAAAGCAAGGCAAGGCAAGTGTAACAAAAGGAAGGCACGGCAAGGGGAAACAAGGCTAAGGAACGGCAACGCACGGCTACGCAATGCACGGCCAGGCAAGGAAAGGGTAACGCAAGGCAAGGCACGGTGAGGCAAGGCAAGGCTAATGCACGACAACGCACGGCTAGGCAATGCACGGCAAGGCAAGGAAAGGGTAACGCAAGGCAAGGCACGGTCAGGCAGGCAAGGCTAAGGCACGACAACGCACGGCTAAGCAATGCACGGCAAGGCAAGGAAAGGGTAACGCAAGGCAAGGCACGGTCAGGCGAGGCAAGGCTAAGGCACGACAACGCAAGGCTAGGCAATGAACGGAAGGCAAGCAAAGAGTAACGGAAGTCAAGGAAGGCAAGGGAAAGCAAGGGAAGGCAAGGGCAACGAAAGGAACGGCACGGTAAGGGGAAACAAAGCTAAGGACGCAACGCAGGCTAGCAATGCACGGCAGGAAGGAAAGGGTAACGCAAGGCGGCGTAGCAGCAAGGCTAAGCACGACAAAGGCTAGGCAAGCACGGCCAGGCAAGGAAAGGGTAACGCAAGGCAAGGCACGGTGAGGCAAGACAAGGCAAATGCACGACAACGCACGGCTAGGCAATGCACGGCAAGGCAAGGAAAGGGTAACTCAAGGCAAGGCACGGTCAGGCGAGGCAAGGCTAAGGCACGACAACGCAAGGCTAGGCAATGCACGGAAGGCAAGCAAAGAGTAACGGAAGGCAAGGAAGGCAAGGGAAAGCAGGGGAAGGCAAGGGTAACGAAAGGAACGGCACGGTAAGGGGAAACAACGCTAAGGCACGACAACACAGGGCTAGGCAATGCAGGGCAAGGCAAGGAAAGGGTAACGCAAGGCAAGGCACGGTCAGGCGAGGCAAGGCTAAGGCACGACAACGCAAGGCTAGGCAATGCACGGAAGGCAAGCAAAGAGGAACGGAAGGCAAGCAAAGAGTAACGGAAGGCAAGGAAGGCAAGGGAAAGCAGGGGAAGGCAAGGGTAACGAAAGGAACGGCACGGTAAGGGGAAACAAGGCTAAGGCACGACAACACAGGGCTAGGCAATGCAGGGCAAGGAAAGGGTAACGCAAGGCAAGGCACGGTTTGGGGAGGAAGGCGAATGCACGACAACGCAAGCCTAGGCAATGCACGGAAGGCAAGCAAAGAGTAACGGAAGGCAAGGAAGGCAAAGGAAAGCAAGGCAAGGCAAGGGTAACAGAAGGAAAGGCACGGCAAGGGGAAACAAGGCTAAGGCACGGCAACGCACGGCTAGGCAATGCACGGCAAGGCAAGGAAAGGGTAACGCAAGGCAAGGCACGGTGAGGCAAGGCAAGGCTGATGCACGACAACGCACGGCTAGGCAATGCACGGCAAGGCAAGGAAAGGGTAACGCAAGGCAAGGCACGGTCAGGCGAGGCAAGGCTAAGGCACGACAACGCAAGGCTAGGCAATGCACGGCAAGGCAAGGAAAGGGTAACGCAAGGCAAGGCACGGTAAGGCGCGGCAAGGCTAAGGCACGACAACGCAAGGCTAGGCAATAAACGGAAGGCAAGCAAAGAGTAACGGAAGGCAAGGAAGGCAAGGGAAAGCAGGGGAAGGCAAGGGTAACGGAAGGAACGGCACGGTAAGGGGAAACAAGGCTAAGGCACGACAACGCAGGGCTAGCCAATGCACGGCAAGGAAAGGAAAGGGTAACGCAAGCAAGGCACCGTTACGCGAGGAAAGGCTAAGGCACGACAACGCAAGGCTAGGCAATGCACGGAAGGCAAGCAAAGAGTAACGGAAGGCAAGGAAGGCAAGGGAAAGCAAGGCAAGGCAAGGGTAACGGAAGGAACGGCACGGCAAGGGGAAACAAGGCTAAGGCACGGCAACGCACGGCTAGGCAATGCACGGCAAGGCAAGGAAAGGGTAACGCAAGGCAAGGCACTGTCAGGCGAGGCAAGGCTAAGGCACGACAACGCAAGGATAGGCAATGCACGGAAGGAAAGCAAAGAGTAACGGAAGGCAATGAAAGGAAGGGAAAGCAAGGCAAGGTAAGGGTAACGCAAGGCAAAGCACGGTGAGGCAAGGCAAGGCTGATGCACGACAACGCACGGCTAGGCAATTCACGGCAAGGCAAGGAAAGGGTAACGCATGGCAAGGCACGGTCAGGCGAGGCAAGGCTAAGGCACGACAACGCAAGGCTAGGCAATGCACGGAAGGCAAGCAAAGAGGAACGGAAGGCAAGGAAGGCTAGGGAAAGCAGGGGAAGGCAACGGTAACGGAAGGAACGGCACGGTAAGGGCAAACAAGACTAAGGCACGACAACACAGGGCTAGGCAATGCAGGGCAAGGCAAGGAAATGGTAACGCAAGGCAAGGCACGGTTTGGGGAGGCAAAGCTAATGCACGACAACGCAAGGCTAGGCAATGCACGGCAAGGCAAGGAAAGAGTAACGGAAGGCAAGGAAGGCAAAGGCAAAGCAAGGCAAGGCAAGGGTAACAAAAGGCAAGGCACGGCAAGGGGAAACAAGGCTAAGGAAGGGCAACGCACGGCTAGGCAATGCACGGCCAGGCAAGGAAAGGGTAACGCAAGGTCTGGCACGGTAAGGCAAGACAAGGCTAACGGCACGACAACGCACGGCTAGGCAATGCACGGCCAGGCAAGGAAAGGGTAACGCAAGGCAAGGCACGGTGAGGCAAGGCAAGGCAAATGCACGACAACGCACGGCTAGGCAATGCACGGCAAGGCAAGGAAAGGGTAACGCAAGGCAAGGCACGGTCAGGCGAGGCAAGGCTAAGGCACGACAACGCAAGGCTAGGCAATGAACGGAAGGCAAGCAAAGAGTAACGGAACGCAAGGAAGGCAAGGGAAAGCAAGGGAAGGCAAGGGCAACGAAAGGAACGGCACGGTAAGGGGAAACAAAGCTAAGGCACGACAATGCAGGGCTAGGCAATGCACGGCAAGGCAAGGAAAGGGTAACGCAAGGCAAAGCACGGTGAGGCAAGTCAAGGCAAATGCACGACAACGCACGGCTAGGCAATGCACGGCAAGGCAAGGAAAGGGTAACTCAAGGCAAGGCACGGTCAGGCGAGGCAAGGCTAAGGCACGACAACGCAAGGCTAGGCAATGCACGGAAGGCAAGCAAAGAGTAACGGAAGGCAAGGAAGGCAAGGGAAAGCAGGGGAAGGCAAGGGTAACGAAAGGAACGGCACGGTAAGGGGAAACAAGGCTAAGGCACGACAACACAGGGCTAGGCAATGCAGGGCAAGGCAAGGAAAGGGTAACGCAAGGCAAGGCACGGTTTGGTGAGGAAGGCGAATGCACGACAACGCAAGGCTAGGCAATGCACGGAAGGCAAGCAAAGAGTAACGGAAGGCAAGGAAGGCAAGGGAAAGCAAGGCAAGGCAAGGGTAACAGAAGGAACGGCACGGCAAGGGGAAACAAGGCTAAGGCACGGCAACGCACGGCTAGGCAATGCACGGCAAGGCAAGGAAAGGGTAACGCAAGGCAAGGCACGGTGAGGCAAGGCAAGGCTGATGCACGACAACGCACGGCTAGGCAATTCACGGCAAGGCAAGGAAAGGGTAACGCAAGGCAAGGCACGGTCAGGCGAGGCAAGGCTAAGGCACGACAACGCAAGGCTAGGCAATGCACGGCAAGGCAAGGAAAGGGTAACGCAAGGCAAGGCACGGTAAGGCGCGGCAAGGCTAAGGCACGACAACGCAAGGCTAGGCAATAAACGGAAGGCAAGCAAAGAGTAACGGAAGGCAAGGAAGGCAAGGGAAAGCAGGGGAAGGCAAGGGTAACGGAAGGAACGGCACGGTAAGGGGAAACAAGGCTAAGGCACGACAACGCAGGGCTAGCCAATGCACGGCAAGGAAAGGAAAGGGTAACGCAAGGCAAGGCACCGTTACGCGAGGCAAGGCTAAGGCACGACAACGCAAGGCTAGGCAACGCACGGAAGGCAAGCAAAGAGTAACGGAAGGCAAGGAAGGCAAGGGAAAGCAAGGCAAGGCAAGGGTAACGGAAGGAACGGCACGGCAAGGGGAAACAAGGCTAAACACGGCAACGCACGGCTAGGCAATGCACGGCAAGGCAAGGAAAGGGTAACGCAAGGCAAGGCACTGTCAGGCGAGGCAAGGCTAAGACACGACAACGCAAGGCTAGGCAATGCACGGAAGGAAAGCAAAGAGTAACGGAAGGCAATGAAAGGAAGGGAAAGCAAGGCAAGGTAAGGGTAACGCAAGGCAAGGCACGGTGAGGCAAGGCAAGGCTGATGCACGACAACGCACGGCTAGGCAATTCACGGCAAGGCAAGGAAAGGGTAACGCAAGGCAAGGCACGGTCAGGCGAGGCAAGGCTAAGGCACGACAACGCAAGGCTAGGCAATGCACGGAAGGCAAGCAAAGAGGAACGGAAGGCAAGCAAAGAGTAACGGAAGGCAAGGAAGGCAAGGGAAAGCAGGGGAAGGCAAGGGTAACGAAAGGAACGGCACGGTAAGGGGAAACAAGGCTAAGGCACGACAACACAGGGCTAGGCAATGCAGGGCAAGGAAAGGGTAACGCAAGGCAAGGCACGGTTTGGGGAGGAAGGCGAATGCACGACAACGCAAGCCTAGGCAATGCACGGAAGGCAAGCAAAGAGTAACGGAAGGCAAGGAAGGCAAAGGAAAGCAAGGCAAGGCAAGGGTAACAGAAGGAAAGGCACGGCAAGGGGAAACAAGGCTAAGGCACGGCAACGCACGGCTAGGCAATGCACGGCAAGGCAAGGAAAGGGTATCGCAAGGCAAGGCACGGTGAGGCAAGGCAAGGCTGATGCACGGCAACGCACGGCTAGGCAATGCACGGCAAGGCAAGGAAAGGGTAACGCAAGGCAAGGCACGGTCAGGCGAGGCAAGGCTAAGGCACGACAACGCAAGGCTAGGCAATGCACGGCAAGGCAAGGAAAGGGTAACGCAAGGCAAGGCACGGTAAGGCGCGGCAAGGCTAAGGCACGACAACGCAAGGCTAGGCAATAAACGGAAGGCAAGCAAAGAGTAACGGAAGGCAAGGAAGGCAAGGGAAAGCAGGGGAAGGCAAGGGTAACGGAAGGAACGGCACGGTAAGGGGAAACAAGGCTAAGGCACGACAACGCAGGGCTAGCCAATGCACGGCAAGGAAAGGAAAGGGTAACGCAAGCAAAGGCACCGTTACGCGAGGAAAGGCTAAGGCACGACAACGCAAGGCTAGGCAATGCACGGAAGGCAAGCAAAGAGTAACGGAAGGCAAGGAAGGCAAGGGAAAGCAAGGCAAGGCAAGGGTAACGGAAGGAACGGCACGGCAAGGGGAAACAAGGCTAAGGCACGGCAACGCACGGCTAGGCAATGCACGGCAAGGCAAGGAAAGGGTAACGCAAGGCAAGGCACTGTCAGGCGAGGCAAGGCTAAGGCACGACAACGCAAGGATAGGCAATGCACGGAAGGAAAGCAAAGAGTAACGGAAGGCAATGAAAGGAAGGGAAAGCAAGGCAAGGTAAGGGTAACGCAAGGCAAAGCACGGTGAGGCAAGGCAAGGCTGATGCACGACAACGCACGGCTAGGCAATTCACGGCAAGGCAAGGAAAGGGTCACGCATGGCAAGGCACGGTCAGGCGAGGCAAGGCTAAGGCACGACAACGCAAGGCTAGGCAATGCACGGAAGGCAAGCAAAGAGGAACGGAAGGCAAGGAAGGCTAGGGAAAGCAGGGAAAGGCAACGGTAACGGAAGGAACGGCACGGTAAGGGCAAACAAGACTAAGGCACGACAACACAGGGCTAGGCAATGCAGGGCAAGGCAAGGAAATGGTAACGCAAGGCAAGGCACGGTTTGGGGAGGCAAAGCTAATGCACGACAACGCAAGGCTAGGCAGTGCACGGCTAGGCAAGGAAAGAGTAACGGAAGGAAAGGAAGGCAAGGCAAAGCAAGGCAAGGCAAGTGTAACAAAAGGCAAGGCACGGCAAGGGGAAACAAGGCTAAGGAACGGCAACGCACGGCTACGCAATGCACGGCCAGGCAAGGAAAGGGTAACGCAGGGCAAGGCACGGTGAGGGAAGGCAAGGCAAATGCACGACAACGCACGGCTAGGCAATGCACGGCAAGGCAAGGAAAGGGTAACCCAAGGCAAGGCACGGTCAGGCGAGGCAAGGCTAAGGCACGACAACGCAAGGCTAGGCAATGAACGGAAGGCAAGCAAAGAGTAACGGAAGGCAAGGAAGGCAAGGGAAAGCAAGGGAAGGCAAGGGCAACGAAAGGAACGGCACGGTAAGGGGAAACAAAGCTAAGGCACGACAATGCAGGGCTAGGCAATGCAGGGCAAGGCAAGGAAATGGTAACGCAAGGCAAGGCACGGTTTGGGGATGCAAAGCTAATGCACGACAACGCAAGGCTAGGCAGTGCACGGCTAGGCAAGGAAAGAGTAACGGAAGGAAAGGAAGGCAAGGCAAAGCAAGGCTAGGCAAGTGTAACAAAAGGCAAGGCACGGCAAGGGGAAACAAGGCTAAGGAACGGCAACGCACGGCTACGCAATGCACGGCCAGGCAAGGAAAGGGTAACGCAAGGCAAAGCACGGTGAGGCAAGACAAGGCAAATGCACGACAACGCACGGCTAGGCAATGCACGGCAAGGCAAGGAAAGGGTAACTCAAGGCAAGGCACGGTCAGGCGAGGCAAGGCTAAGGCACGACAACGCAAGGCTAGGCAATGCACGGAAGGCAAGCAAAGAGTAACGGAAGGCAAGGAAGGCAAGGGAAAGCAGGGGAAGGCAAGGGTAACGAAAGGAACGGCACGGTAAGGGGAAACAAGGCTAAGGCACGACAACACAGGGCTAGGCAATGCAGGGCAAGGCAAGGAAAGGGTAACGCAAGGCAAGGCACGGTTTGGGGAGGAAGGCGAATGCACGACAACGCAAGGCTAGGCAATGCACGGAAGGCAAGCAAAGAGTAACGG
The DNA here is from genome assembly GCF_037893015.1 of Macrotis lagotis. NCBI lineage: Eukaryota > Metazoa > Chordata > Mammalia > Peramelemorphia > Peramelidae > Macrotis > Macrotis lagotis. The sequence continues at coordinate 192,901 of NW_027422099.1, forward strand.
AAGGCAAGGAAGGCAAGGGAAAGCAAGGCAAGGCAAGGGTAACGAGAAGGAACGGCACGGCAAGGGGAAACAAGGCTAAGGCACGGCAACGCACGGCTAGGCAATGCACGGCAAGGCAAGGAAAGGGTAACGCAAGGCAAGGCACGGTGAGGCAAGGCAAGGCAAATGCACGACAACGCACGGCTAGGCAATGCACGGCAAGGCAAGGAAAGGGTAACGCAAGGCAAGGCACGGTCAGGCGAGGCAAGGCTAAGGCACGACAACGCAAGGCTAGGCAATGCACGGCAAGGCAAGGAAAGGGTAACGCAAGGCAAGGCACGGTAAGGCGCGGCAAGGCTAAGGCACGACAACGCAAGGCTAGGCAATAAACGGAAGGCAAGCAAAGAGTAACGGAAGGCAAGGAAGGCAAGGGAAAGCAGGGGAAGGCAAGGGTAACGAAAGGAACGGCACGGTAAGGGGAAACAAGGCTAAGGCACGACAACGCAGGGCTAGCCAATGCACGGCAAGGAAAGGAAAGGGTAACGCAAGGCAAGGCACCGTTACGCGAGGCAAGGCTAAGGCACGACAACGCAAGGCTAGGCAACGCACGGAAGGCAAGCAAAGAGTAACGGAAGGCAAGGAAGGCAAGGGAAAGCAAGGCAAGGCAAGGGTAACGGAAGGAACGGCACGGCAAGGGGAAACAAGGCTAAGGCACGGCAACGCACGGCTAGGCAATGCACGGCAAGGCAAGGAAAGGGTAACGCAAGGCAAGGCACTGTCAGGCGAGGCAAGGCTAAGGCACGACAACGCAAGGCTAGGCAATGCACGGAAGGAAAGCAAAGAGTAACGGAAGGCAAGGAAAGGAAGGGAAAGCAAGGCAAGGTAAGGGTAACGCAAGGCAAGGCACGGTGAGGCGAGTCAAGGCTAAGGCACGACAACGCACGGCTAGGCAATTGCACGGCAAGGCAAGGAAAGGGTAACGCAAGGCAAGGCACGGTAAGGCGAGGCAAGGCTAAGGCACGACAACGCAGGGCTAGGCAATGCACGGAAGGCAAGCAAAGAGTAACGGAAGGCAAGGAAGGCAAGGGAAAGCAGGGGAAGGGAAGGGTAACCGAAGGAACGGCACCGTAAGGCAAAACAAGACTAAGGCACGACAACGCAGGGCTAGGCAATGCACGGCAAGGAAAGCAAAGGGTAACGCAAGGCAAGGCACGGTTTGGGGAGGCAAAGCTAATGCACGACAACGCAAGGCTAGGCAGTGCACGGCTAGGCAAGGAAAGAGTAACGGAAGGAAAGGAAGGCAAGGCAAAGCAAGGCAAGGCAAGTGTAACAAAAGGCAAGGCACGGCAAGGGGAAACAAGGCTAAGGCACGGCAACGCACGGCTAGGCAATGCACGGCAAGGCAAGGAAAGGGTAACGAAAGGCAAGGCACGGTGAGGCAAGGCAAGGCTGATGCACGACAACGCACGGCTAGGCAATGCACGGCAAGGCAAGGAAAGGGTAACGCAAGGCAAGGCACGGTCAGGCGAGGCAAGGCTAAGGCACGACAACGCAAGGCTAGGCAATGCACGGAAGGCAAGAAAAGAGTAACGGAAGGCAAGGAAGGCAAGGGAAAGCAGGGGAAGGCACGGTTAACGGAAGGAACGGCACGGTAAAGGGAAACAAGGCTAAGGCACGACAACACAGGGCTAGGCAATGCAGGGAAAGGCCAGGAAAGGGTAACGCAAGGCAAGGCACGGTTTGGGGAGGCAAGGCGAATGCACGACAACGCAAGGCTAGGCAATGCACGGAAGGCAAGCAAAGAGAAACGGAAGGCAAGGAAGGCAAGGGAAAGCAAGGCAAGGCAAGGGTAACAGAAGGAACGGCACGGCAAGGGGAAACAAGGCTAAGGCACGGCAACGCACGGCTAGGCAATGCACGGCAAGGCAAGGAAAGGGTAACGCAAGGCAAGGCACGGTGAGGCAAGGCAAGGCTGATGCACGACAACGCACGGCTAGGCAATGCACGGCAAGGCAAGGAAAGGGTAACGCAAGGCAAGGCACGGTCAGGCGAGGCAAGGCTAAGGCACGACAACGCAAGGCTAGGCAATGCACGGCAAGGCAAGGAAAGGGTAACGCAAGGCAAGGCACGGTCAGGCGCGGCAAGGCTAAGGCACGAAAACGCAAGGCTAGGCAATAAACGGAAGGCAAGCAAAGAGTAACGGAAGGCAAGGAAGGCAAGGGAAAGCAAGGCAAGGCAAGGGTAACGGAAGGAACGGCACGGCAAGGGAAACAAGGCTAAGGCACGACAACGCAGGGCTAGCCAATGCACGGCAAGGAAAGTAAAGGGTAACGCAAGGCAAGGCACCGTTAGGCGAGGCAAGGCTAAGGCACGACAACGCACGGCTAGGCAATGCACGGCAATGCAAGGAAAGGGTAACGCAAGGCTAGGCACGGTCAGGCGAGGCAAGGACAATGCACGAAAACTCACGGCTAGGCAATGCACGGCAAGGCAAGGAAAGGGTAACTCAAGGCAAGGCACGGTCAGGCGAGCCAAGGCTAAGGCACGACAACGCAAAGCTAGGCAATGCACGGAAGGCAAGCAAAGAGTAACGGAAGGCAAGGAAGGCAACGGAAAGCCGGGGAAGGCAAGGGTAACGAAAGGAACGGCACGGTAAGGGGAAACAAGGCTAAGGCACGACAACACAGGGCTAGGCAATGCAGGGCAAGGCAAGGAAAGGGTAACGCAAGGCAAGGCACCGTCAGGCGAGGCAAGGCTAAGGCACGACAACGCAAGGCTAGGCAATGCACGGAAGGCAAGCAAAGAGTAACGGAAGGCAAGGAAGGCAAGGGAAAGCAAGGCAAGGCAAGGGTAACAGAAGGAACGGCACGGCAAGGGGAAACAAGGCTAAGGCACGGCAACGCACGGCTAGGCAATGCAGGGCAAGGCAAGGAAAGGGTAACGCAAGGCAAGGCACGGTTTGGGGAGGAAGGCGAATGCACGACAACGCAAGGCTAGGCAATGCACGGAAGGCAAGCAAAGAGTAACGGAAGGCAAGGAAGGCAAGGGAAAGCAAGGCAAGGCAAGGGTAACAGAAGGAACGGCACGGCAAGGGGAAACAAGGCTAAGGCACGGCAACGCACGGCTAGCCAATGCACGGCAAGGAAAGGAAAGGGTAACGCAAGGCAAGGCACCGTTACGCGAGGCAAGGCTAAGGCACGACAACGCAAGGCTAGGCAATGCACGGAAGGCAAGCAAAGAGTAACGGAAGGCAAGGAAGGCAAGGGAAAGCAAGGCAAGGCAAGGGTAACGGAAGGAACGGCACGGCAAGGGGAAACAAGGCTAAGGCACGGCAACGCACGGCTAGGCAATGCACGGCAAGGCAAGGAAAGGGTAACGCAAGGCAAGGCACTGTCAGGCGAGGCAAGGCTAAGGCACGACAACGCAAGGCTAGGCAATGCACGGAAGGGAAGCAAAGAGTAAGGGAAGGCAAGGAAGGCAAGGGAAAGCAAGGCAAGGCAAGGGTAACAGAAGGAACGGCACGGCAAGGGGAAACAAGGCTAAGGCACGGCAACGCACGGCTAGGCAATGCACGGCAAGGCAAGGAAAGGGTAAAGCAAGGCAAGGCACGGTGAGGCAAGGCAAGGCTGATGCACGACAACGCACGGCTAGGCAATTCACGGCAAGGCAAGGAAAGGGTAACGCAAGGCAAGGCACGGTCAGGCGAGGCAAGGCTAAGGCACGACAACGCAAGGCTAGGCAATGCACGGCAAGGCAAGGAAAGGGTAACGCAAGGCAAGGCACGGTAAGGCGCGGCAAGGCTAAGGCACGACAACGCAAGGCTAGGCAATAAACGGAAGGCAAGCAAAGAGTAACGGAAGGCAAGGAAGGCAAGGGAAAGCAGGGGAAGGCAAGGGTAACGGAAGGAACGGCACGGTAAGGGGAAACAAGGCTAAGGCACGACAACGCAGGGCTAGCCAATGCACGGCAAGGAAAGGAAAGGGTAACGCAAGGCAAGGCACCGTTACGCGAGGCAAGGCTAAGGCACGACAACGCAAGGCTAGGCAACGCACGGAAGGCAAGCAAAGAGTAACGGAAGGCAAGGAAGGCAAGGGAAAGCAAGGCAAGGCAAGGGTAACGGAAGGAACGGCACGGCAAGGGGAAACAAGGCTAAGGCACGGCAACGCACGGCTAGGCAATGCACGGCAAGGCAAGGAAAGGGTAACGCAAGGCAAGGCACTGTCAGGCGAGGCAAGGCTAAGGCACGACAACGCAAGGCTAGGCAATGCACGGAAGGAAAGCAAAGAGTAACGGAAGGCAAGGAAAGGAAGGGAAAGCAAGGCAAGGTAAGGGTAACGCAAGGCAAGGCACGGTGAGGCAAGTCAAGGCTGATGCACGACAACGCACGGCTAGGCAATTCACGGCAAGGCAAGGAAAGGGTAACGCAAGGCAAGGCACGCTCAGGCGAGGCAAGGCTAAGGCACGACAACGCAGGGCTAGGCAATGCACGGAAGGCAAGCAAAGAGTAACGGAAGGCAAGGAAGGCAAGGGAAAGCAGGGGAAGGGAAGGGTAACCGAAGGAACGGCACCGTAAGGCAAAACAAGACTAAGGCACGACAAAACAGGGCTAGGCAATGCAGGGCAAGGAAAGCAAATGGTAACGGAAGGCAAGGCACGGTTTGGGGAGGCAAAGCTAATGCACTACAACGCAAGGCTAGGCAGTGCACGGCTAGGCAAGGAAAGAGTAACGGAAGGAAAGGAAGGCAAGGCAAAGCAAGGCAAGGCAAGTGTAACAAAAGGCAAGGCACGGCAAGGGGAAACAAGGCTAAGGCACGGCAACGCACGGCTAGGCAATGCACGGCAAGGCAAGGAAAGGGTAACGAAAGGCAAGGCACGGTGAGGCAAGGCAAGGCTGATGCACGACAACGCACGGCTAGGCAATGCACGGCAAGGCAAGGAAAGGGTAACGCAAGGCAAGGCACGGTCACGCGAGGCAAGGCTAAGGCACGACAACGCAAGGCTAGGCAATGCACGGAAGGCAAGAAAAGAGTAACGGAAGGCAAGGAAGGCAAGGGAAAGCAGGGGAAGGCACGGTTAACGGAAGGAACGGCACGGTAAAGGGAAACAAGGCTAAGGCACGACAACACAGGGCTAGGCAATGCAGGGAAAGGCCAGGAAAGGGTAACGCAAGGCAAGGCACGGTTTGGGGAGGCAAGGCGAATGCACGACAACGCAAGGCTAGGCAATGCACGGAAGGCAAGCAAAGAGAAACGGAAGGCAAGGAAGGCAAGGGAAAGCAAGGCAAGGCAAGGGTAACAGAAGGAACGGCACGGCAAGGGGAAACAAGGCTAAGGCACGGCAACGCACGGCTAGGCAATGCACGGCAAGGCAAGGAAAGGGTAACGCAAGGCAAGGCACGGTGAGGCAAGGCAAGGCTGATGCACGACAACGCACGGCTAGGCAATGCACGGCAAGGCAAGGAAAGGGTAACGCAAGGCAAGGCACGGTCAGGCGAGGCAAGGCTAAGGCACGACAACGCAAGGCTAGGCAATGCACGGCAAGGCAAGGAAAGGGTAACGCAAGGCAAGGCACGGTCAGGCGCGGCAAGGCTAAGGCACGAAAACGAAAGGCTAGGCAATAAACGGAAGGCAAGCAAAGAGTAACGGAAGGCAAGGAAGGCAAGGGAAAGCAAGGCAAGGCAAGGGTAACGGAAGGAACGGCACGGCAAGGGGAAACAAGGCTAAGGCACGACAACGCAGGGCTAGCCAATGCACGGCAAGGAAAGTAAAGGGTAACGCAAGGCAAGGCACCGTTAGGCGAGGCAAGGCTAAGGCACGACAACGCACGGCTAGGCAATGCACGGCAATGCAAGGAAAGGGTAACGCAAGGCTAGGCACGGTCAGGCGAGGCAAGGACAATGCACGAAAACTCACGGCTAGGCAATGCACGGCAAGGCAAGGAAAGGGTAACTCAAGGCAAGGCACGGTCAGGCGAGCCAAGGCTAAGGCACGACAACGCAAAGCTAGGCAATGCACGGAAGGCAAGCAAAGAGTAACGGAAGGCAAGGAAGGCAACGGAAAGCCGGGGAAGGCAAGGGTAACGAAAGGAACGGCACGGTAAGGGGAAACAAGGCTAAGGCACGACAACACAGGGCTAGGCAATGCAGGGCAAGGCAAGGAAAGGGTAACGCAAGGCAAGGCACCGTCAGGCGAGGCAAGGCTAAGGCACGACAACGCAAGGCTAGGCAATGCACGGAAGGCAAGCAAAGAGTAACGGAAGGCAAGGAAGGCAAGGGAAAGCAAGGCAAGGCAAGGGTAACAGAAGGAACGGCACGGCAAGGGGAAACAAGGCTAAGGCACGGCAACGCACGGCTAGGCAATGCAGGGCAAGGCAAGGAAAGGGTAACGCAAGGCAAGGCACGGTTTGGGGAGGAAGGCGAATGCACGACAACGCAAGGCTAGGCAATGCACGGAAGGCAAGCAAAGAGTAACGGAAGGCAAGGAAGGCAAGGGAAAGCAAGGCAAGGCAAGGGTAACAGAAGGAACGGCACGGCAAGGGGAAACAAGGCTAAGGCACGGCAACGCACGGCTAGCCAATGCACGGCAAGGAAAGGAAAGGGTAACGCAAGGCAAGGCACCGTTACGCGAGGCAAGGCTAAGGCACGACAACGCAAGGCTAGGCAATGCACGGAAGGCAAGCAAAGAGTAACGGAAGGCAAGGAAGGCAAGGGAAAGCAAGGCAAGGCAAGGGTAACGGAAGGAACGGCACGGCAAGGGGAAACAAGGCTAAGGCACGGCAACGCACGGCTAGGCAATGCACGGCAAGGCAAGGAAAGGGTAACGCAAGGCAAGGCACTGTCAGGCGAGGCAAGGCTAAGGCACGACAACGCAAGGCTAGGCAATGCACGGAAGGGAAGCAAAGAGTAAGGGAAGGCAAGGAAGGCAAGGGAAAGCAAGGCAAGGCAAGGGTAACGGAAGGAACGGCACGGCAAGGGGAAACAAGGCTAAGGTACGGCAACGCACGGCTAGGCAATGCACGGCCAGGCAAGGAAAGGGTAACGCAAGGCAAGGCACGGTAAGGCAAGACAAGGCTAATGCACGACAACGCACGGCTAGGCAATGCACGGCAAGGCAAGGAAAGGGTAACGCAAGGCAAGGCACGGTCAGGCGAGGCAAGGCTAAGGCACGACAACGCAAGGCTAGGCAATGCACGGCAAGGCAAGGAAAGGGTAACGCAAGGCAAGGCACGGTAAGGCGCGGCAAGGCTAAGGCACGACAACGCAAGGCTAGGCAATAAACGGAAGGCAAGCAAAGAGTAACGGAAGGCAAGGAAGGCAAGGGAAAGCAGGGGAAGGCAAGGGTAACGGAAGGAACGGCACGGTAAGGGGAAACAAGGCTAAGGCACGACAACGCAGGGCTAGCCAATGCACGGCAAGGAAAGGAAAGGGTAACGCAAGCAAAGGCACCGTTACGCGAGGAAAGGCTAAGGCACGACAACGCAAGGCTAGGCAATGCACGGAAGGCAAGCAAAGAGTAACGGAAGGCAAGGAAGGCAAGGGAAAGCAAGGCAAGGCAAGGGTAACGGAAGGAACGGCACGGCAAGGGGAAACAAGGCTAAGGCACGGCAACGCACGGCTAGGCAATGCACGGCAAGGCAAGGAAAGGGTAACGCAAGGCAAGGCACTGTCAGGCGAGGCAAGGCTAAGGCACGACAACGCAAGGATAGGCAATGCACGGAAGGAAAGCAAAGAGTAACGGAAGGCAATGAAAGGAAGGGAAAGCAAGGCAAGGTAAGGGTAACGCAAGGCAAAGCACGGTGAGGCAAGGCAAGGCTGATGCACGACAACGCACGGCTAGGCAATTCACGGCAAGGCAAGGAAAGGGTAACGCATGGCAAGGCACGGTCAGGCGAGGCAAGGCTAAGGCACGACAACGCAAGGCTAGGCAATGCACGGAAGGCAAGCAAAGAGGAACGGAAGGCAAGGAAAGCTAGGGAAAGCAGGGAAAGGCAACGGTAACGGAAGGAACGGCACGGTAAGGGCAAACAAGACTAAGGCACGACAACACAGGGCTAGGCAATGCAGGGCAAGGCAAGGAAATGGTAACGCAAGGCAAGGCACGGTTTGGGGAGGCAAAGCTAATGCACGACAACGCAAGGCTAGGCAGTGCACGGCTAGGCAAGGAAAGAGTAACGGAAGGAAAGGAAGGCAAGGCAAAGCAAGGCAAGGGAAGTGTAACAAAAGGCAAGGCACGGCAAGGGGAAACAAGGCTAAGGAACGGCAACGCACGGCTACGCAATGCACGGCCAGGCAAGGAAAGGGTAACGCAGGGCAAGGCACGGTGAGGGAAGGCAAGGCAAATGCACGACAACGCACGGCTAGGCAATGCACGGCAAGGCAAGGAAAGGGTAACCCAAGGCAACCCACGGTCAGGCGAGGCAAGGCTAAGGCACGACAACGCAAGGCTAGGCAATGAACGGAAGGCAAGCAAAGAGTAACGGAAGGCAAGGAAGGCAAGGGAAAGCAAGGGAAGGCAAGGGCAACGAAAGGAACGGCACGGTAAGGGGAAACAAAGCTAAGGCACGACAATGCAGGGCTAGGCAATGCAGGGCAAGGCAAGGAAATGGTAACGCAAGGCAAGGCACGGTTTGGGGATGCAAAGCTAATGCACGACAACGCAAGGCTAGGCAGTGCACGGCTAGGCAAGGAAAGAGTAACGGAAGGAAAGGAAGGCAAGGCAAAGCAAGGCAAGGCAAGTGTAACAAAAGGCAAGGCACGGCAAGGGGAAACAAGGCTAAGGAACGGCAACGCACGGCTACGCAATGCACGGCCAGGCAAGGAAAGGGTAACGCAAGGTCTGGCACGGTAAGGCAAGACAAGGCTAATGCACGACAACGCACGGCTAGGCAATGCACGGCCAGGCAAGGAAAGGGTAACGCAAGGCAAGGCACGGTGAGGCAAGGCAAGGCAAATGCACGACAACGCACGGCTAGGCAATGCACGGCAAGGCAAGGAAAGGGTAACGCAAGGCAAGGCACGGTCAGGCGAGGCAAGGCTAAGGCACGACAACGCAAGGCTAGGCAATGCACGAAAGGCAAGCAAAGAGGAACGGAAGGCAAGGAAGGCAAGGGAAAGCAGGGGAAGGCAAGGGTAACGAAAGGAACGGCACGGTAAGGGGAAACAAGGCTAAGGCACGACAACACAGGGCTAGGCAATGCAGGGCAAGGAAAGGGTAACGCAAGGCAAGGCACGGTTTGGGGAGGAAGGCGAATGCACGACAACGCAAGCCTAGGCAATGCACGGAAGGCAAGCAAAGAGTAACGGAAGGCAAGGAAGGCAAAGGAAAGCAAGGCAAGGCAAGGGTAACAGAAGGAAAGGCACGGCAAGGGGAAACAAGGCTAAGGCACGGCAACGCACGGCTAGGCAATGCACGGCAACGCAAGGAAAGGGTATCGCAAGGCAAGGCACGGTGAGGCAAGGCAAGGCTGATGCACGGCAACGCACGGCTAGGCAATGCACGGCAAGGCAAGGAAAGGGTAACGCAAGGCAAGGCACGGTCAGGCGAGGCAAGGCTAAGGCACGACAACGCAAGGCTAGGCAATGCACGGCAAGGCAAGGAAAGTGTAACGCAAGGCAAGGCACGGTAAGGCGCGGCAAGGCTAAGGCACGACAACGCAAGGCTAGGCAATAAACGGAAGGCAAGCAAAGAGTAACGGAAGGCAAGGAAGGCAAGGGAAAGCAGGGGAAGGCAAGGGTAACGGAAGGAACGGCACGGTAAGGGGAAACAAGGCTAAGGCACGACAACGCAGGGCTAGCCAATGCACGGCAAGGAAAGGAAAGGGTAACGCAAGCAAAGGCACCGTTACGCGAGGAAAGGCTAACGCACGACAACGCAAGGCTAGGCAATGCACGGAAGGCAAGCAATGAGTAACGGAAGGCAAGGAAGGCAAGGGAAAGCAAGGCAAGGCAAGGGTAACGGAAGGAACGGCACGGCAAGGGGAAACAAGGCTAAGGCACGGCAACGCACGGCTAGGCAATGCACGGCAAGGCAAGGAAAGGGTAACGCAAGGCAAGACACTGTCAGGCGAGGCAAGGCTAAGGCACGACAACGCAAGGATAGGCAATGCACGGAAGGAAAGCAAAGAGTAACGGAAGGCAATGAAAGGAAGGGAAAGCAAGGAAAGGTAAGGGTAACGCAAGGCAAAGCACGGTGAGGCAAGGCAAGGCTGATGCACGACAACGCACGGCTAGGCAATTCACGGCAAGGCAAGGAAAGGGTAACGCATGGCAAGGCACGGTCAGGCGAGGCAAGGCTAAGGCACGACAACGCAAGGCTAGGCAATGCACGGAAGGCAAGCAAAGAGGAACGGAAGGCAAGGAAGGCTAGGGAAAGCAGGGAAAGGCAACGGTAACGGAAGGAACGGCACGGTAAGGGCAAACAAGACTAAGGCACGACAACACAGGGCTAGGCAATGCAGGGCAAGGCAAGGAAATGGTAACGCAAGGCAAGGCACGGTTTGGGGAGGCAAAGCTAATGCACGACAACGCAAGGCTAGGCAGTGCACGGCTAGGCAAGGAAAGAGTAACGGAAGGAAAGGAAGGCAAGGCAAAGCAAGGCAAGGCAAGTGTAACAAAAGGCAAGGCACGGCAAGGGGAAACAAGGCTAAGGAACGGCAACGCACGGCTACGCAATGAACGGCCAGGCAAGGAAAGGGTAACGCAGGGCAAGGCACGGTGAGGGAAGGCAAGGCAAATGCACGACAACGCACGGCTAGGCAATGCACGGCAAGGCAAGGAAAGGGTAACCCAAGGCAAGGCACGGTCAGGCGAGGCAAGGCTAAGGCACGACAACGCAAGGCTAGGCAATGAACGGAAGGCAAGCAAAGAGTAACGGAAGGCAAGGAAGGCAAGGGAAAGCAAGGGAAGGCAAGGGCAACGAAAGGAACGGCACGGTAAGGGGAAACAAAGCTAAAGCACGACAATGCAGGGCTAGGCAATGCACGGCAAGGCAAGGAAAGGGTAACGCAAGGCAAAGCACGGTGAGGCAAGACAAGGCAAATGCACGACAACGCACGGCTAGGCAATTCACGGCAAGGCAAGGAAAGGGTAACGCAAGGCAAGGCACGGTCAGGCGAGGCAAGGCTAAGGCACGACAACGCAAGGCTAGGCAATGCACGGAAGGCAAGCAAAGAGGAACGGAAGGCAAGGAAGGCTAGGGAAAGCAGGGAAAGGCAAGGGTAACGGAAGGAACTGCACGGTAAGGGCAAACAAGACTAAGGCACGACAACACAGGGCTAGGCAATGCAGGGCAAGGCAAGGAAATGGTAACGCAAGGCAAGGCACGGTTTGGCGAGGCAAAGCTAATGCACGACAACGCAAGGCTAGGCAGTGCACGGCTAGGCAAGGAAAGAGTAACGGAAGGAAAGGAAGGCAAGGCAAAGCAAGGCAAGGCAAGTGTAACAAAAGGCAAGGCACGGCAAGGGGAAACAAGGCTAAGGAACGGCAACGCACGGCTACGCAATGCACGGCCAGGCAAGGAAAGGGTAACGCAAGGCAAGGCACGGTAAGGCAAGACAAGGCTAATGCACGACAACGCACGGCTAGGCAATGCACGGCCAGGCAAGGAAAGGGTAACGCAAGGCAAGGCACGGTGAGGCAAGACAAGGCTAATGCACGACAACGCACGGCTAGGCAATGCACGGACAGGCAAGGTAAGGGTAACGCAAGGCAAGGCACGGTGAGGCAAGGCAAGGCTAATGCACGACAACGCACGGCTAGGCAATGCACGGACAGGCAAGGAAAGGGTAACGCATGGCAAGGAACGGTGAGGCAAGGCAAGGCAAATGCACGACAACGCACGGCTAGGCAATGCACGGCAAGGCAAGGAAAGGGTAACGCAAGGCAAGGCACGGTCAGGCGAGGCAAGGCTAAGGCACGACAACGCAAGGCTAGGCAATGAACGGAAGGCAAGCAAAGAGTAACGGAAGGCAAGGAAGGCAAGGGAAAGCAAGGGAAGGCAAGGGCAACGAAAGGAACGGCACGGTAAGGGGAAACAAAGCTAAGGCACGACAATGCAGGGCTAGGCAATGCACGGCAAGGCAAGGAAAGGGAAACGCAAGGCAAGGCACGGTTTGGGGAGGCAAAGCTAATGCACGACAACGCAAGGCTAGGCAGTGCACGTCTAGGCAAGGAAAGAGTAACGGAAGGAAAGGAAGGCAAGGCAAAGCAAGGCAAGGCAAGTGTAACAAAAGGCAAGGCACGGCAAGGGGAAACAAGGCTAAGGAACGGCAACGCACGGCTACGCAATGCACGGCCAGGAAAGGGAAGGGTAACGCAAGGCAAGGCACGGTAAGGCAAGACAAGGCTAATGCACGACTACGCACGGCTAGGCAATGCACGGCAAGGCAAGGAAAGGGTAACGCAAGGCAAGGCACGGTCAGGCGAGGCAAGGCTAAGGCACGACAACGCAAGGCTAGGCAATGAACGGAAGGCAAGCAAAGAGTAACGGAAGGCAAGGAAGGCAAGGGAAAGCAAGGGAAGGCAAGGGCAACGAAAGGAACGGCACGGTAAGGGGAAACAAAGCTAAGGCACGACAACGCAGGGCTAGGCAATGCACGGCAAGGCAAGGAAAGGGTAACGCAAGGCAAAGCACGGTGAGGCAAGACAAGGCAAATGCACGACAACGCACGGCTAGGCAATGCACGGCAAGGCAAGGAAAGGGTAACCCAAGGCAAGGCACGGTCAGGCGAGGCAAGGCTAAGGCACGACAACGGAAGGCTAGGCAATGAACGGAAGGCAAGCAAAGAGTAACGGAAGGCAAGGAAGGCAAGGGAAAGCAAGGGAAGGCAAGGGCAACGAAAGGAACGGCACGGTAAGGGGAAACAAAGCTAAAGCACGACAATGCAGGGCTAGGCAATGCACGGCAAGGCAAGGAAAGGGTAACGCAAGGCAAAGCAAGGTGAGGCAAGACAAGGCAAATGCACGACAACGCACGGCTAGGCAATTCACGGCAAGGCAAGGAAAGGGTAACGCAAGGCAAGGCACGGTCAGGCGAGGCAAGGCTAAGGCACGACAACGCAAGGCTAGGCAATGCACGGAAGGCAAGCAAAGAGGAACGGAAGGCAAGGAAGGCAAGGGAAAGCAAGGCAAGGCAAGGGTAACGGAAGGAACGGCACGGCAAGGGGAAACAAGTCTAAGGCACGGCAACGCACGGCTAGGCAATGCACGGCAAGGCAAGGAAAGGGTAACGCAAGGCAAGGCACTGTCAGGCGAGGCAAGGCTAAGGCACGACAACGCAAGGCTAGGCAATGCACGGAAGGAAAGCAAAGAGTAACGGAAGGCAAGGAAAGGAAGGGAAAGCAAGGCAAGGTAAGGGTAACGCAAGGCAAGGCACGGTGAGGCAAGTCAAGGCTGATGCACGACAACGCACGGCTAGGCAATTCACGGCAAGGCAAGGAAAGGGTAACGCAAGGCAAGGCACGCTCAGGCGAGGCAAGGCTAAGGCACGACAACGCAGGGCTAGGCAATGCACGGAAGGCAAGCAAAGAGTAACGGAAGGCAAGGAAGGCAAGGGAAAGCAGGGGAAGGGAAGGGTAACCGAAGGAACGGCACCGTAAGGCAAAACAAGACTAAGGCACGACAAAACAGGGCTAGGCAATGCAGGGCAAGGAAAGCAAATGGTAACGGAAGGCAAGGCACGGTTTGGGGAGGCAAAGCTAATGCACTACAACGCAAGGCTAGGCAGTGCACGGCTAGGCAAGGAAAGAGTAACGGAAGGAAAGGAAGGCAAGGCAAAGCAAGGCAAGGCAAGTGTAACAAAAGGCAAGGCACGGCAAGGGGAAACAAGGCTAAGGCACGGCAACGCACGGCTAGGCAATGCACGGCAAGGCAAGGAAAGGGTAACGAAAGGCAAGGCACGGTGAGGCAAGGCAAGGCTGATGCACGACAACGCACGGCTAGGCAATGCACGGCAAGGCAAGGAAAGGGTAACGCAAGGCAAGGCACGGTCACGCGAGGCAAGGCTAAGGCACGACAACGCAAGGCTAGGCAATGCACGGAAGGCAAGAAAAGAGTAACGGAAGGCAAGGAAGGCAAGGGAAAGCAGGGGAAGGCACGGTTAACGGAAGGAACGGCACGGTAAAGGGAAACAAGGCTAAGGCACGACAACACAGGGCTAGGCAATGCAGGGAAAGGCCAGGAAAGGGTAACGCAAGGCAAGGCACGGTTTGGGGAGGCAAGGCGAATGCACGACAACGCAAGGCTAGGCAATGCACGGAAGGCAAGCAAAGAGAAACGGAAGGCAAGGAAGGCAAGGGAAAGCAAGGCAAGGCAAGGGTAACAGAAGGAACGGCACGGCAAGGGGAAACAAGGCTAAGGCACGGCAACGCACGGCTAGGCAATGCACGGCAAGGCAAGGAAAGGGTAACGCAAGGCAAGGCACGGTGAGGCAAGGCAAGGCTGATGCACGACAACGCACGGCTAGGCAATGCACGGCAAGGCAAGGAAAGGGTAACGCAAGGCAAGGCACGGTCAGGCGAGGCAAGGCTAAGGCACGACAACGCAAGGCTAGGCAATGCACGGCAAGGCAAGGAAAGGGTAACGCAAGGCAAGGCACGGTCAGGCGCGGCAAGGCTAAGGCACGAAAACGAAAGGCTAGGCAATAAACGGAAGGCAAGCAAAGAGTAACGGAAGGCAAGGAAGGCAAGGGAAAGCAAGGCAAGGCAAGGGTAACGGAAGGAACGGCACGGCAAGGGGAAACAAGGCTAAGGCACGACAACGCAGGGCTAGCCAATGCACGGCAAGGAAAGTAAAGGGTAACGCAAGGCAAGGCACCGTTAGGCGAGGCAAGGCTAAGGCACGACAACGCACGGCTAGGCAATGCACGGCAATGCAAGGAAAGGGTAACGCAAGGCTAGGCACGGTCAGGCGAGGCAAGGACAATGCACGAAAACTCACGGCTAGGCAATGCACGGCAAGGCAAGGAAAGGGTAACTCAAGGCAAGGCACGGTCAGGCGAGCCAAGGCTAAGGCACGACAACGCAAAGCTAGGCAATGCACGGAAGGCAAGCAAAGAGTAACGGAAGGCAAGGAAGGCAAGGGAAAGCCGGGGAAGGCAAGGGTAACGAAAGGAACGGCACGGTAAGGGGAAACAAGGCTAAGGCACGACAACACAGGGCTAGGCAATGCAGGGCAAGGCAAGGAAAGGGTAACGCAAGGCAAGGCACCGTCAGGCGAGGCAAGGCTAAGGCACGACAACGCAAGGCTAGGCAATGCACGGAAGGCAAGCAAAGAGTAACGGAAGGCAAGGAAGGCAAGGGAAAGCAAGGCAAGGCAAGGGTAACAGAAGGAACGGCACGGCAAGGGGAAACAAGGCTAAGGCACGGCAACGCACGGCTAGGCAATGCAGGGCAAGGCAAGGAAAGGGTAACGCAAGGCAAGGCACGGTTTGGGGAGGAAGGCGAATGCACGACAACGCAAGGCTAGGCAATGCACGGAAGGCAAGCAAAGAGTAACGGAAGGCAAGGAAGGCAAGGGAAAGCAAGGCAAGGCAAGGGTAACAGAAGGAACGGCACGGCAAGGGGAAACAAGGCTAAGGCACGGCAACGCACGGCTAGCCAATGCACGGCAAGGAAAGGAAAGGGTAACGCAAGGCAAGGCACCGTTACGCGAGGCAAGGCTAAGGCACGACAACGCAAGGCTAGGCAATGCACGGAAGGCAAGCAAAGAGTAACGGAAGGCAAGGAAGGCAAGGGAAAGCAAGGCAAGGCAAGGGTAACGGAAGGAACGGCACGGCAAGGGGAAACAAGGCTAAGGCACGGCAACGCACGGCTAGGCAATGCACGGCAAGGCAAGGAAAGGGTAACGCAAGGCAAGGCACTGTCAGGCGAGGCAAGGCTAAGGCACGACAACGCAAGGCTAGGCAATGCACGGAAGGCAAGCAAAGAGTAAGGGAAGGCAAGGAAGGCAAGGGAAAGCAAGGTAAGGCAAGGGTAACGGAAGGAACGGCACGGCAAGGGGAAACAAGGCTAAGGTACGGCAACGCACGGCTAGGCAATGCACGGCCAGGCAAGGAAAGGGTAACGCAAGGCAAGGCACGGTAAGGCAAGACAAGGCTAATGCACGACAACGCACGGCTAGGCAATGCACGGCAAGGCAAGGAAAGGGTAACGCAAGGCAAGGCACGGTCAGGCGAGGCAAGGCTAAGGCACGACAACGCAAGGCTAGGCAATGAACGGAAGGCAAGCAAAGAGTAACGGAAGGCAAGGAAGGCAAGGGAAAGCAAGGGAAGGCAAGGGCAATGAAAGGAACGGCACGGTAAGGGGAAACAAAGCTAAGGCACGACAATGCAGGGCTAGGCAATGCACGGCAAGGCAAGGAAAGGGTAACGCAAGGCAAAGCACGGTGAGGCAAGACAAGGCAAATGCACGACAACGCACGGCTAGGCAATGCACGTCAAGGCAAGGAAAGGGTAACTCAAGGCAAGGCACGGTCAGGCGAGGCAAGGCTAAGGCACGACAACGCAAGGCTAGGCAATGCACGGAAGGCAAGCAAAGAGTAACGGAAGGCAAGGAAGGCAAGGGAAAGCAGGGGAAGGCAAGGGTAACGGAAGGAACGGCACGGTAAGGGGAAACAAGGCTAAGGCACGACAACGCAGGGCTAGCCAATGCACGGCAAGGAAAGGAAAGGGTAACGCAAGGCAAGGCACCGTTACGCGAGGCAAGGCTAAGGCACGACAACGCAAGGCTAGGCAATGCACGGAAGGGAAGCAAAGAGTAACGGAAGGCAAGGAAGGCAAGGGAAAGCAAGGCAAGGCAAGGGTAACGGAAGGAACGGCACGGCAAGGGGAAACAAGGCTAAGGCACGGCAACGCACGGCTAGGCAATGCACGGCCAGGCAAGGAAAGGGTAACGCAAGGCAAGGCACGGTAAGGCAAGACAAGGCTAATGCACGACAACGCACGGCTAGGCAATGCACGGCCAGGCAAGGAAAGGGTAACGCAAGGCAAGGCACGGTGAGGCAAGGCAAGGCAAATGCACGACAACGGACGGCTAGGCAATGCACGGCAAGGCAAGGAAAGGGTAACGCAAGGCAAGGCACGGTCAGGCGAGGCAAGGCTAAGGCACGACAACGCAAGGCTAGGCAATGAACGGAAGGCAAGCAAAGAGTAACGGAAGGCAAGGAAGGCAAGGGAAAGCAAGGGAAGGCAAGGGCAACGAAAGGAACGGCACGGTAAGGGGAAACAAAGCTAAGGCACGACAATGCAGGGCTAGGCAATGCACGGCAAGGCAAGGAAAGGGTAACGCAAGGCAAAGCACGGTGAGGCAAGACAAGGCAAATGCACGACAAGGCACGGCTAGGCAATGCACGGCAAGGCAAGGAAAGGGTAACTCAAGGCAAGGCACGGTCAGGCGAGGCAAGGCTAAGGCACGACAACGCAAGGCTAGGCAATGCACGGAAGGCAAGCAAAGAGTAACGGAAGGCAAGGAAGGCAAGGGAAAGCAGGGGAAGGCAAGGGTAACGAAAGGAACGGCACGGTAAGGGGAAACAAGGCTAAGGCACGACAACACAGGGCTAGGCAATGCAGGGCAAGGCAAGGAAAGGGTAACGCAAGGCAAGGCACGGTTCGGGGAGGAAGGCGAATGCACGACAACGCAAGGCTAGGCAATGCACGGAAGGCAAGCAACGAGTAACGGAAGGCAAGGAAGGCAAGGGAAAGCAAGGCAAGGCAAGGGTAACAGAAGGAACGGCACGGCAAGTGGAAACAAGGCTAAGGCACGGCAACGAACGGCTAGGCAATGCACGGCAAGGCAAGGAAAGGGTAACGCAAGGCAAGGCACGGTGAGGCAAGGCAAGGCTGATGCACGACAACGCACGGCTAGGCAATGCACGGCAAGGCAAGGAAAGGGTAACGCAAGGCAAGGCACGGTCAGGCGAGGCAAGGCTAAGGCACGACAACGCAAGGCTAGGCAATGAACGGAAGGCAAGCAAAGAGTAACGGAAGGCAAGGAAGGCTAGGGAAAGCAGGGAAAGGCAAGGGTAACGGAAGGAACGGCACGGTAAGGGCAAACAAGACTAAGGCACGACAACACAGGGCTAGGCAATGCAGGGCAAGGCAAGGAAATGGTAACGCAAGGCAAGGCACGGTTTGGGGAGGCAAAGCTAATGCACGACAACGCAAGGCTAGGCAGTGCACGGCTAGGCAAGGAAAGAGTAACGGAAGGAAAGGAAGGCAAGGCAAAGCGAGGCAAGGCAAGTGTAACAAAAGGCAAGGCACGGCAAGGGGAAACAAGGCTAAGGAACGGCAACGCACGGCTACGCAATGCACGGCAAGGCAAGGAAAGGGTAACGCGAGGCAAGCCACGCTGAGGCAAGGCAAGGCTGATGCACGACAACGCACGGCTAGGCAATGCACGGCCAGGCAAGGAAAGGGTAACGCAAGGCAAGGCACGGTCAGGCGAGGCAAGGCTAAGGCACGACAACGCAAGGCTAGGCAATGCACGGCAAGGCAAGGAAAGGGTAACGCAAGGCAAGGCACGGTAAGGCGCGGCAAGGCTAAGGCACGACAACGCAAGGCTAGGCAATAAACGGAAGGCAAGCAAAGAGTAACGGAAGGCAAGGAAGGCAAGGGAAAGCAGGGGAAGGCAAGGGTAACGGAAAGAACGGCACGGTAAGGGGAAACAAGGCTAAGGCACGACAACGCAGGGCTAGCCAATGCACGGCAAGGAAAGGAAAGGGTAACGCAAGGCAAGGCACCGTTACGCGAGGCAAGGCTAAGGCACGACAACGCAAGGCTAGGCAATGCACGGAAGGCAAGCAAAGAGTAACGGAAGGCAAGGAAGGCAAGGGAAACAAGGCAAGGCTAGGGTAACGGAAGGAACGGCACGGCAAGGGGAAACAAGGCTAAGGCACGGCAACGCACTGCTAGGCAATGCACGGCAAGGCAAGGAAAGGGTAACGCAAGGCAAGGCACTGTCAGGCGAGGCAAGGCTAAGGCACGACAACGCAAGGCTAGGCAATGCACGGAAGGAAAGCAAAGAGTAACGGAAGGCAATGAAAGGAAGGGAAAGCAAGGCAAGGTAAGGGTAACGCAAGGCAAGGCACGGTGAGGCAAGGCAAGGCTGATGCACGACAACGCACGGCTAGGCAATTCACGGCAAGGCAAGGAAAGGGTAACGCAAGGCAAGGCACGGTCAACGAGGCAAGGCTAAGGCACGACAACGCAAGGCTAGGCAATGCACGGAAGGCAAGCAAAGAGGAACGGAAGGCAAGGAAGGCTAGGGAAAGCAGGGAAAGGCAAGGGTAACGGAAGGGACGGCACGGTAAGGGCAAACAAGACTAAGGCACGACAACACAGGGCTAGGCAATGCAGGGCAAGGCAAGGAAATGGTAACGCAAGGCAAGGCACGGTTTGGGGAGGCAAAGCTAATGCACGACAACGCAAGGCTAGGCAGTGCACGGCTAGGCAAGGAAAGAGTAACGGAAGGAAAGGAAGGCAAGGCAAAGCAAGGCAAGGCAAGTGTAACAAAAGGCAAGGCACGGCAAGGGGAAACAAGGCTAAGGAACGGCAACGCACGGCTACGCAATGCACGGCCAGGCAAGGAAAGGGTAACGCAAGGCAAGGCACGGTAAGGCAAGACAAGGCTAATGCACGACAACGCACGGCTAGGCAATGCACGGCAAGGAAAGGAAAGGGTAACTCAAGGCAAGGCACGGTCAGGCGAGGCAAGGCTAAGGCACGACAACGCAAGGCTAGGCAATGCACGGAAGGCAAGCAAAGAGTAACGGAAGGCAAGGAAGGCAAGGGAAAGCAGGGGAAGGCAAGGGTAACGAAAGGAACGGCACGGTAAGGGGAAACAAGGCTAAGGCACGACAAGACAGGGCTAGGCAATGCAGGGCAAGGCAAGGAAAGGGTAACGCAAGGCAAGGCACGGTTTGGGGAGGAAGGCGAATGCACGACAACGCAAGGCTAGGCAATGCACGGAAGGCAAGCAAAGAGTAACGGAAGGCAAGGAAGGCAAGGGAAAGCAAGGCAAGGCAAGGGTAACAGAAGGAACGGCACGGCAAGGGGAAATAAGGCTAAGGCACGGCAACGCACGGCTAGCCAATGCACGGTAAGGAAAGGAAAGGGTAACGCAAGGCAAGGCACCGTTACGCGAGGCAAGGCTAAGGCACGACAACGCAAGGCTAGGCAATGCACGGAAGGCAAGCAAAGAGTAACGGAAGGCAAGGAATGCAAGGGAAAGCAAGGCAAGGCAAGGGTAACGGAAGGAACGGCACGGCAAGGGGAAACAAGGCTAAGGCATGGCAACGCACGGCTAGGCAATGCACGGAAGGAAAGCAAAGAGTAACGGAAGGCAATGAAAGGAAGGGAAAGCAAGGCAAGGTAAGGGTAACGCAAGGCAAGGCACGGTGAGGCAAGACAAGGCTGATGCACGACAACGCACGGCTAGGCAATTCACGGCAAGGCAAGGAAAGGGTAACGCAAGGCAAGGCACGGTCAGGCGAGGCAAGGCTAAGGCACGACAACGCAAGGCTAGGCAATGCACGGAAGGCAAGCAAAGAGGAACGGAAGGCAAGGAAGGCTAGGGAAAGCAGGGAAAGTCAAGGGTAACGGAAGGAACGGCACGGTAAGGGCAAACAAGACTAAGGCACGACAACACAGGGCTAGGCAATGCAGGGCAAGGCAAGGAAATGGTAACGCAAGGAAAGGCACGGTTTGGGGAGGCAAAGGTAATGCACGACAACGCAAGGCTAGGCAGTGCACGTCTGGGCAAGGAAAGAGTAACGGAAGGAAAGGAAGGCAAGGCAAAGCAAGGCAAGGCAAGTGTAACAAAATGCAAGGCACGGCAAGGGGAAACGAGGCTAAGGAACGGCAACGCACGGCTACGCAATGCACGGCCAGGCAAGGAAAGGGTAACGCAAGGCAAGGCACGGTAAGGCAAGACAAGGCTAATGCACGACAACGCACGGCTAGGCAATGCACGGACAGGCAAGGAAAGGGTAACGCAAGGCAAGGCACGGTGAGGCAAGGCAAGGCAAATGCACGACAACGCACGGCTAGGCAATGCACGGCAAGGCAAGGAAAGGGTAACGCAAGGCAAGGCACGGTCAGGCGAGGCAAGGCTAAGGCACGACAACGCAAGGCTAGGCAATGAACGGAAGGCAAGCAAAGAGTAACGGAAGGCAAGGAAGGCAAGGGAAAGCAAGGGAAGGCAAGGGCAACGAAAGGAACGGCACGGTAAGGGGAAACAAAGCTAAGGCACGACAATGCAGGGCTAGGCAATGCACGGCAAGGCAAGGAAAGGGAAACGCAAGGCAAGGCACGGTTTGGGGAGGCAAAGCTAATGCACGACAACGCAAGGCTAGGCAGTGCACGTCTAGGCAAGGAAAGAGTAACGGAAGAAAAGGAAGGCAAGGCAAAGCAAGGCAAGGCAAGTGTAACAAAAGGCAAGGCACGGCAAGGGGAAACAAGGCTAAGGAACGGCAACGCACGGCTACGCAATGCACGGCCAGGCAAGGGAAGGGTAACGCAAGGCAAGGCACGGTAAGGCAAGACAAGGCTAATGCACGACTACGCACGGCTAGGCAATGCACGGCAAGGCAAGGAAAGGGTAACGCAAGGCAAGGCACGGTCAGGCGAGGCAAGGCTAAGGCACGACAACGCAAGGCTAGGCAATGAACGGAAGGCAAGCAAAGAGTAACGGAAGGCAAGGAAGGCAAGGGAAAGCAAGGGAAGGCAAGGGCAACGAAAGGAACGGCACGGTAAGGGGAAACAAAGCTAAGGCACGACAACGCAGGGCTAGGCAATGCACGGCAAGGCAAGGAAAGGGTAACGCAAGGCAAAGCACGGTGAGGCAAGACAAGGCAAATGCACGACAACGCACGGCTAGGCAATGCACGGCAAGGCAAGGAAAGGGTAACCCAAGGCAAGGCACGGTCAGGCGAGGCAAGGCTAAGGCACGACAACGGAAGGCTAGGCAATGAACGGAAGGCAAGCAAAGAGTAACGGAAGGCAAGGAAGGCAAGGGAAAGCAAGGGAAGGCAAGGGCAACGAAAGGAACGGCACGGTAAGGGGAAACAAAGCTAAAGCACGACAATGCAGGGCTAGGCAATGCACGGCAAGGCAAGGAAAGGGTAACGCAAGGCAAAGCACGGTGAGGCAAGACAAGGCAAATGCACGACAACGCACGGCTAGGCAATTCACGGCAAGGCAAGGAAAGGGTAACGCAAGGCAAGGCACGGTCAGGCGAGGCAAGGCTAAGGCACGACAACGCAAGGCTAGGCAATGCACGGAAGGCAAGCAAAGAGGAACGGAAGGCAAGGAAGGCAAGGGAAAGCAAGGCAAGGCAAGGGTAACGGAAGGAACGGCACGGCAAGGTGAAACAAGGCTAAGGCACGGCAACGCATGGCTAGGCAATGCACGGCAAGGCAAGGAAAGGGTAACGCAAGGCAAGGCACTGTCAGGCGAGGCAAGGCTAAGGCACGACAACGCAAGGCTAGGCAATGCACGGAAGGAAAGCAAAGAGTAACGGAAGGCAAGGAAAGGAAGGGAAAGCAAGGCAAGGTAAGGGTAACGCAAGGCAAGGCACGGTGAGGCAAGGCAAGGCTGATGCACGACAACGCACGGCTAGGCAATTCACGGCAAGGCAAGGAAAGGGTAACGCAAGGCAAGGCACGCTCAGGCGAGGCAAGGCTAAGGCACGACAACGCAGGGCTAGGCAATGCACGGAAGGCAAGCAAAGAGTAACGGAAGGCAAGGAAGGCAAGGGAAAGCAGGGGAAGGGAAGGGTAACCGAAGGAACGGCACCGTAAGGCAAAACAAGACTAAGGCACGACAACACAGGGCTAGGCAATGCAGGGCAAGGAAAGCAAATGGTAACGGAAGGCAAGGCACGGTTTGGGGAGGCAAAGCTAATGCACTACAACGCAAGGCTAGGCAGTGCACGGCTAGGCAAGGAAAGAGTAACGGAAGGAAAGGAAGGCAAGGCAAAGCAAGGCAAGGCAAGTGTAACAAAAGGCAAGGCACGGCAAGGGGAAACAAGGCTAAGGCACGGCAACGCACGGCTAGGCAATGCACGGCAAGGCAAGGAAAGGGTAACGAAAGGCAAGGCACGGTGAGGCAAGGCAAGGCTGATGCACGACAACGCACGGCTAGGCAATGCACGGCAAGGCAAGGAAAGGGTAACGCAAGGCAAGGCACGGTCACGCGAGGCAAGGCTAAGGCACGACAACGCAAGGCTAGGCAATGCACGGAAGGCAAGAAAAGAGTAACGGAAGGCAAGGAAGGCAAGGGAAAGCAGGGGAAGGCACGGTTAACGGAAGGAACGGCACGGTAAAGGGAAACAAGGCTAAGGCACGACAACACAGGGCTAGGCAATGCAGGGAAAGGCCAGGAAAGGGTAACGCAAGGCAAGGCACGGTTTGGGGAGGCAAGGCGAATGCACGACAACGCAAGGCTAGGCAATGCACGGAAGGCAAGCAAAGAGAAACGGAAGGCAAGGAAGGCAAGGGAAAGCAAGGCAAGGCAAGGGTAACAGAAGGAACGGCACGGCAAGGGGAAACAAGGCTAAGGCACGGCAACGCACGGCTAGGCAATGCACGGCAAGGCAAGGAAAGGGTAACGCAAGGCAAGGCACGGTGAGGCAAGGCAAGGCTGATGCACGACAACGCACGGCTAGGCAATGCACGGCAAGGCAAGGAAAGGGTAACGCAAGGCAAGGCACGGTCAGGCGAGGCAAGGCTAAGGCACGACAACGCAAGGCTAGGCAATGCACGGCAAGGCAAGGAAAGGGTAAAGCAAGGCAAGGCACGGTCAGGCGCGGCAAGGCTAAGGCACGAAAACGAAAGGCTAGGCAATAAACGGAAGGCAAGCAAAGAGTAACGGAAGGCAAGGAAGGCAAGGGAAAGCAGGGGAAGGCAAGGGTAACGGAAGGAACGGCACGGTAAGGGGAAACAAGGCTAAGGCACGACAACGCAGGGCTAGCCAATGCACGGCAAGGAAAGTAAAGGGTAACGCAAGGCAAGGCACCGTTAGGCGAGGCAAGGCTAAGGCACGACAACGCAAGGTTAGGCAATGCACGGAAGGCAAGCAAAGAGTAACGGAAGGCAAGGAATGCAAGGGAAAGCAAGGCAAGGCAAGGGTAACGGAAGGAACGGCACGGCAAGGGGAAACAAGGCTAAGGCACGGCAACGCACGGCTAGGCAATGCACGGCAAGGCAAGGAAAGGGTAACGCAAGGCAAGGCAGTGTCAGGCGAGGCAAGGCTAAGGCACGACAACGCACGGCTAGGCAATGCACGGCAATGCAAGGAAAGGGTAACGCAAGGCTAGGCACGGTCAGGCGAGGCAAGGACAATGCACGAAAACTCACGGCTAGGCAATTCACGGCAAGGCAAGGAAAGGGTAACTCAAGGCAAGGCACGGTCAGGCGAGCCAAGGCTAAGGCACGACAACGCAAAGCTAGGCAATGCACGGAAGGCAAGCAAAGAGTAACGGAAGGCAAGGAAGGCAAGGGAAAGCCGGGGAAGGCAAGGGTAACGAAAGGAACGGCACGGTAAGGGGAAACAAGGCTAAGGCACGACAACACAGGGCTAGGCAATGCAGGGCAAGGCAAGGAAAGGGTAACGGAAGGCAAGGCACCGTCAGGCGAGGCAAGGCTAAGGCACGACAACGCAAGGCTAGGCAATGCACGGAAGGCAAGCAAAGAGTAACGGAAGGCAAGGAAGGCAAGGGAAAGCAAGGCAAGGCAAGGGTAACAGAAGGAACGGCACGGCAAGGGGAAACAAGGCTAAGGCACGGCAACGCACGGCTAGGCAATGCAGGGCAAGGCAAGGAAAGGGTAACGCAAGGCAAGGCACGGTTTGGGGAGGAAGGCGAATGCACGACAACGCAAGGCTAGGCAATGCACGGAAGGCAAGCAAAGAGTAACGGAAGGCAAGGAAGGCAAGGGAAAGCAAGGCAAGGCAAGGGTAACAGAAGGAACGGCACGGCAAGGGGAAACAAGGCTAAGGCACGGCAACGCACGGCTAGCCAATGCACGGCAAGGAAAGGAAAGGGTAACGCAAGGCAAGGCACCGTTACGCGAGGCAAGGCTAAGGCACGACAACGCAAGGCTAGGCAATGCACGGAAGGCAAGCAAAGAGTAACGGAAGGCAAGGAAGGCAAGGGAAAGCAAGGCAAGGCAAGGGTAACGGAAGGAACGGCACGGCAAGGGGAAACAAGGCTAAGGCACGGCAACGCACGGCTAGGCAATGCACGGCAAGGCAAGGAAAGGGTAACGCAAGGCAAGGCACTGTCAGGCGAGGCAAGGCTAAGGCACGACAACGCAAGGCTAGGCAATGCACGGAAGGGAAGCAAAGAGTAAGGGAAGGCAAGGAAGGCAAGGGAAAGCAAGGCAAGGCAAGGGTAACGGAAGGAACGGCACGGCAAGGGGAAACAAGGCTAAGGCACGGCAACGCACGGCTAGGCAATGCACGGCCAGGCAAGGAAAGGGTAACGCAAGGCAAGGCACGGTAAGGCAAGACAAGGCTAATGCACGACAACGCACGGCTAGGCAATGCACGGCAAGGCAAGGAAAGGGTAACGCAAGGCAAGGCACGGTCAGGCGAGGCAAGGCTAAGGCACGACAACGCAAGGCTAGGCAATGAACGGAAGGCAAGCAAAGAGTAACGGAAGGCAAGGAAGGCAAGGGAAAGCAAGGGAAGGCAAGGGCAACGAAAGGAACGGCACGGTAAGGGGAAACAAAGCTAAGGCACGACAATGCAGGGCTAGGCAATGCACGGCAAGGCAAGGAAAGGGTAACGCAAGGCAAAGCACGGTGAGGCAAGACAAGGCAAATGCACGACAACGCACGGCTAGGCAATGCACGGCAAGGCAAGGAAAGGGTAACTCAAGGCAAGGCACGGTCAGGCGAGGCAAGGCTAAGGCACGACAACGCAAGGCTAGGCAATGCACGGAAGGCAAGCAAAGAGTAACGGAAGGCAAGGAAGGCAAGGGAAAGCAGGGGAAGGCAAGGGTAACGGAAGGAACGGCACGGTAAGGGGAAACAAGGCTAAGGCACGACAACGCAGGGCTAGCCAATGCACGGCAAGGAAAGGAAAGGGTAACGCAAGGCAAGGCACCGTTACGCGAGGCAAGGCTAAGGCACGACAACGCAAGGCTAGGCAATGCACGGAAGGGAAGCAAAGAGTAACGGAAGGCAAGGAAGGCAAGGGAAAGCAAGGCAAGGCAAGGGTAACGGAAGGAACGGCACGGCAAGGGGAAACAAGGCTAAGGCACGGCAACGCACGGCTAGGCAATGCACGGCCAGGCAAGGAAAGGGTAACGCAAGGCAAGGCACGGTAAGGCAAGACAAGGCTAATGCACGACAACGCACGGCTAGGCAATGCACGGCCAGGCAAGGAAAGGGTAACGCAAGGCAAGGCACGGTGAGGCAAGGCAAGGCAAATGCACGACAACGGACGGCTAGGCAATGCACGGCAAGGCAAGGAAAGGGTAACGCAAGGCAAGGCACGGTCAGGCGAGGCAAGGCTAAGGCACGACAACGCAAGGCTAGGCAATGAACGGAAGGCAAGCAAAGAGTAACGGAAGGCAAGGAAGGCAAGGGAAAGCAAGGGAAGGCAAGGGCAACGAAAGGAACGGCACGGTAAGGGGAAACAAAGCTAAGGCACGACAATGCAGGGCTAGGCAATGCACGGCAAGGCAAGGAAAGGGTAACGCAAGGCAAAGCACGGTGAGGCAAGACAAGGCAAATGCACGACAAGGCACGGCTAGGCAATGCACGGCAAGGCAAGGAAAGGGTAACTCAAGGCAAGGCACGGTCAGGCGAGGCAAGGCTAAGGCACGACAACGCAAGGCTAGGCAATGCACGGAAGGCAAGCAAAGAGTAACGGAAGGCAAGGAAGGCAAGGGAAAGCAGGGGAAGGCAAGGGTAACGAAAGGAACGGCACGGTAAGGGGAAACAAGTCTAAGGCACGACAACACAGGGCTAGGCAATGCAGGGCAAGGCAAGGAAAGGGTAACGCAAGGCAAGGCACGGTTCGGGGAGGAAGGCGAATGCACGACAACGCAAGGCTAGGCAATGCACGGAAGGCAAGCAACGAGTAACGGAAGGCAAGGAAGGCAAGGGAAAGCAAGGCAAGGCAAGGGTAACAGAAGGAACGGCACGGCAAGTGGAAACAAGGCTAAGGCACGGCAACGAACGGCTAGGCAATGCACGGCAAGGCAAGGAAAGGGTAACGCAAGGCAAGGCACGGTGAGGCAAGGCAAGGCTGATGCACGACAACGCACGGCTAGGCAATGCACGGCAAGGCAAGGAAAGGGTAACGCAAGGCAAGGCACGGTCAGGCGAGGCAAGGCTAAGGCACGACAACGCAAGGCTAGGCAATGAACGGAAGGCAAGCAAAGAGTAACGGAAGGCAAGGAAGGCTAGGGAAAGCAGGGATAGGCAAGGGTAACGGAAGGAACGGCACGGTAAGGGCAAACAAGACTAAGGCACGACAACACAGGGCTAGGCAATGCAGGGCAAGGCAAGGAAATGGTAACGCAAGGCAAGGCACGGTTTGGGGAGGCAAAGCTAATGCACGACAACGCAAGGCTAGGCAGTGCACGGCTAGGCAAGGAAAGAGTAACGGAAGGAAAGGAAGGCAAGGCAAAGCAAGGCAAGGCAAGTGTAACAAAAGGCAAGGCACGGCAAGGGGAAACAAGGCTAAGGAACGGCAACGCACGGCTACGCAATGCACGGCCAGGCAAGGAAAGGGTAACGCAAGGCAAGGCACGGTAAGGCAAGACAAGGCTAATGCACGACAACGCACGGCTAGGCAATGCACGGCCAGGCAAGGAAAGGGTAACGCAAGGCAAGGCACGGTGAGGCAAGGCAAGGCACATGCACGACAACGGACGGCTAGGCAATGCACGGCAAGGCAAGGAAAGGGTAACGCAAGGCAAGGCACGGTCAGGCGAGGCAAGGCTAAGGCACGACAACGCAAGGCTAGGCAATGAACGGAAGGCAAGCAAAGAGTAACGGAAGGCAAGGAAGGCAAGGGAAAGCAAGGGAAGGCAAGGGCAACGAAAGGAACGGCACGGTAAGGGGAAACAAAGCTAAGGCACGACAATGCAGGGCTAGGCATTGCACGGCAAGGCAAGGAAAGGGTAACGCAAGGGAAGGCACGGTTCGGGGAGGAAGGCGAATGCACGACAACGCAAGGCTAGGCAATGCACGGAAGGCAAGCAAAGAGTAACGGAAGGCAAGGAAGGCAAGGGAAATCAAGGCAAGGCAAGGGTAACGGAACGAACGGCACGGCAAGGGGAAACAAGGCTAAGGCACGGCAACGCACGTCTAGGCAATGCACGGCAAGGCAAGGAAAGGGTAACGCAAGTAAAGGCACTGTTAGGCGAGGCAAGGCTAAGGCACGACAACGCAAGGCTAGGCAATGCACGGAAGGAAAGCAAAGAGTAACGGAAGGCAATGAAAGGAAGGGAAAGCAAGGCAAGGTAAGGGTAACGCAAGGCAAGGCACGGTGAGGGAAGGCAAGGCTGATGCACGGCAACGCACGGCTAGGCAATTCACGGCAAGGCAAGGAAAGGGTAACGCAAGGCAAGGCACGGTCAGGCGAGGCAAGGCTAAGGCACGACAACGCAAGGCTAGGCAATGCACGGAAGGCAAGCCAAGAGGAACGGAAGGCAAGGAAGGCTAGGGAAAGCAGGGAAAGGCAAGGGTAACGGAAGGAACGGCACGGTAAGGGCAAACAAGACTAAGGCACGACAACACAGGGCTAGGCAATGCAGGGCAAGGCAAGGAAATGGTAACGCAAGGAAAGGCACGGTTTGGGGAGGCAAAGCTAATGCACGACAACGCAAGGCTAGGCAGTGCACGTCTAGGCAAGGAAAGAGTAACGGAAGGAAAGGAAGGCAAGGCAAAGCAAGGCAAGGCAAGTGTAACAAAATGCAAGGCACGGCAAGGGGAAACGATGCTAAGGAACGGCAACGCACGGCTACGCAATGCACGGCCAGGCAAGGAAAGGGTAACGCAAGGCAAGGCACGGTAAGGCAAGACAAGGCTAATGCACGACAACGCACGGCTAGGCAATGCACGGACAGGCAAGGAAAGGGTAACGCAAGGCAAGGCACGGTGAGGCAAGGCAAGGCAAATGCACGACAACGCACGTCTAGGCAATGCACGGCAAGGCAAGGAAAGGGTAACGCAAGGCAAGGCACGGTCAGGCGAGGCAAGGCTAAGGCACGACAATGCAAGGCTAGGCAATGAACGGAAGGCAAGCAAAGAGTAACGGAAGGCAAGGAAGGCAAGGGAAAGCAAGGGAAGGCAAGGGCAACGAAAGGAACGGCACGGTAAGGGGAAACAAAGCTAAGGCACGACAATGCAGGGCTAGGCAATGCACGGCAAGGCAAGGAAAGGGTAACGCAAGGCAAAGCACGGTGAGGCAAGACAAGGCAAATGCACGACAACGCACGGCTAGGCAATGCACGGCAAGGCAAGGAAAGGGTAACTCAAGGCAAGGCACGGTCAGGCGAGGCAAGGCTAAGGCACGACAACGCAAAGCTAGGCAATAAACGGAAGGCAAGCAAAGAGTAACGGAAGGCAAGGAAGGAAAGGGAAAGCAGGGGAAGGCAAGGGTAACGAAAGGAACGGCACGGTAAGGGGAAACAAGGCTAAGGCACGACAACACAGGGCTAGGCAATGCAGGGCAA
Source organism: Macrotis lagotis (assembly GCF_037893015.1). Lineage (NCBI taxonomy): Eukaryota > Metazoa > Chordata > Mammalia > Peramelemorphia > Peramelidae > Macrotis > Macrotis lagotis. Next base: position 222,562 of record NW_027422099.1, read on the forward strand.
GGCAAGGAAAGGGTAACGCAAGGCAAGGCACGGTTCGGGGAGGAAGGCGAATGCACGACAACGCAAGGCTAGGCAATGCACGGAAGGCAAGCAAAGAGTAACGGAAGGCAAGGAAGGCAAGGGAAAGCAAGGCAAGGCAAGGGTAACAGAAGGAACGGCACGGCAAGGGGAAACAAGGCTAAGGCACGGCAAGGCACGGCTAGGCAATGCACGGCAAGGCAAGGAAAGGGTAACGCGAGGCAAGCCACGCTGAGGCAAGGCAAGGCTGATGCACGACAACGCACGGCTAGGCTATGCACGGCCAGGGAAGGAAAGGGTAACGCAAGGCAAGGCACGGTCAGGCGAGGCAAGGCTAAGGCACGACAACGCAAGGCTAGGCAATGCACGGCAAGGCAAGGAAAGGGTAACGCAAGGCAAGGCACGGTAAGGCGCGGCAAGGCTAAGGCACGACAACGCAAGGCTAGGCAATAAACGGAAGGCAAGCAAAGAGTAACGGAAGGGAAGGAAGGCAAGGGAAAGCAGGGGAAGGCAAGGGTAACGGAAGGAACGGCACGGTAAGGGGAAACAAGGCTAAGGCACGACAACGCAGGGCTAGCCAATGCACGGCAAGGAAAGGAAAGGGTAACGCAAGGCAAGGCACCGTTACGCGAGGCAAGGCTAAGGCACGACAACGCAAGGCTAGGCAATGCACGGAAGGCAAGCAAAGAGTAACGGAAGGCAAGGAAGGCAAGGGAAACAAGGCAAGGCTAGGGTAACGGAAGGAACGGCACGGCAAGGGGAAACAACGCTAAGGCACGGCAACGCACTGCTAGGCAATGCACGGCAAGGCAAGGAAAGGGTAACGCAAGGCAAGGCACTGTCAGGCGAGGCAAGGCTAAGGCACGACAACGCAAGGCTAGGCAATGCAGGGAAGGAAAGCAAAGAGTAACGGAAGGCAATGAAAGGAAGGGAAAGCAAGGCAAGGTAAGGGTAACGCAAGGCAAGGCACGGTGAGGCAAGGCAAGGCTGATGCACGACAACGCACGGCTAGGCAATTCACGGCAAGGCAAGGAAAGGGTAACGCAAGGCAAGGCACGGTCAACGAGGCAAGGCTAAGGCACGACAACGCAAGGCTAGGCAATGCACGGAAGGCAAGCAAAGAGGAACGGAAGGCAAGGAAGGCTAGGGAAAGCAGGGAAAGGCAAGGGTAACGGAAGGGACGGCACGGTAAGGGCAAACAAGACTAAGGCACGACAACCCAGGGCTAGGCAATGCAGGGCAAGGCAAGGAAATGGTAACGCAAGTCAAGGCACGGTTTGGGGAGTCAAAGCTAATGCACGACAACGCAAGGCTAGGCAGTGCACGGCTAGGCAAGGAAAGAGTAACGGAAGGAAAGGAAGGCAAGGCAAAGCAAGGCAAGGCAAGTGTAACAAAAGGCAAGGCACGGCAAGGGGAAACAAGGCTAAGGCACGGCAACGCACTGCTAGGCAATGCACGGCAAGGCAAGGAAAGGGTAACGCAAGGCAAGGCACTGTCAGGCGAGGCAAGGCTAAGGCACGACAACGCAAGGCTAGGCAATGCACGGAAGGCAAGCAAAGAGTAACGGAAGGCAAGGAAGGCAAGGGAAAGCAGGGGAAGGCAAGGGTAACGAAAGGAACGGCACGGTAAGGGGAAACAAGGCTAAGGCACGACAAGACAGGGCTAGGCAATGCAGGGCAAGGCAAGGAAAGGGTAACGCAAGGCAAGGCACGGTTTGGGGAGGAAGGCGAATGCACGACAACGCAAGGCTAGGCAATGCACGGAAGGCAAGCAAAGAGTAACGGAAGGCAAGGAAGGCAAGGGAAAGCAAGGCAAGGCAAGGGTAACAGAAGGAACGGCACGGCAAGGGGAAACAAGGCTAAGGCACGGCAACGCACGGCTAGCCAATGCACGGCAAGGAAAGGAAAGGGTAACGCAAGGCAAGGCACCGTTACGCGAGGCAAGGCTAAGGCACGACAACGCAAGGCTAGGCAATGCACGGAAGGCAAGCAAAGAGTAACGGAAGGCAAGGAATGCAAGGGAAAGCAAGGCAAGGCAAGGGTAACGGAAGGAACGGCACGGCAAGGGGAAACAAGGCTAAGGCATGGCAACGCAAGGCTAGGCAATGCACGGAAGGAAAGCAAAGAGTAACGGAAAGCAATGAAAGGAAGGGAAAGCAAGGCAAGGTAAGGGTAACGCAAGGCAAGGCACGGTCAGGCGAGGCAAGGCTAAGGCACGACAACGCAAGGCTAGGCAATGCACGGAAGGCAAGCAAAGAGGAACGGAAGGCAAGGAAGGCTAGGGAAAGCAGGGAAAGGCAAGGGTAACGGAAGGAACGGCACGGTAAGGGCAAACAAGACTAAGGCACGACAACACAGGGCTAGGCAATGCAGGGCAAGGCAAGGAAATGGTAACGCAAGGCAAGGCACGGTGAGGCAAGGCAAGGCAAATGCACGAGAACGCACGGCTAGGCAATGCACGGCAAGGCAAGGAAAGGGTAACGCAAGGCAAGGCACGGTCAGGCGAGGCAAGGCTAAGGCACGACAACGCAAGGCTAGGCAATGAACGGAAGGCAAGCAAAGAGTAACGGAAGGCAAGGAAGGCAAGGGAAAGCAAGGGAAGGCAAGGGCAACGAAAGGAACGGCACGGTAAGGGGAAACAAAGCTAAGGCACGACAATGCAGGGCTAGGCAATGCACGGCAAGGCAAGGAAAGGGTAACGCAAGGCAAAGCACGGTGAGGCAAGACAAGGCAAATGCAGGACAACGCACGGCTAGGCAATGCACGGCAAGGCAAGGAAAGGGTAACTCAAGGCAAGGCACGGTCAGGCGAGGCAAGGCTAAGGCACGACAACGCAAGGCTAGGCAATGCACGGAAGGCAAGCAAAGAGTAACGGAAGGCAAGGAAGGCAAGGGAAAGCAGGGGAAGGGAAGGGTAACGAAAGGAACGGCACGGTAAGGGGAAACAAGGCTAAGGCACGACAACACAGGGCTAGGCAATGCAGGGCAAGGCAAGGAAAGGGTAACGCAAGGCAAGGCACGGTTTGGGGAGGAAGGCGAATGCACGACAACGCAAGGCTAGGCAATGCACGGAAGGCAAGCAAAGAGTAACGGAAGGCAAGGAAGGCAAGGGAAAGCAAGGCAAGGCAAGGGTAACAGAAGGAACGGCACGGCAAGGGGAAACAAGGCTAAGGCACGGCAACGCACGGCTAGCCAATGCACGGCAAGGAAAGGAAAGGGTAACGCAAGGCAAGGCACCGTTACGCGAGGCAAGGCTAAGGCACGACAACGCAAGTCTAGGCAATGCACGGAAGGCAAGCAAAGAGTAACGGAAGGCAAGGAAGGCAAGGGAAAGCAAGGCAAGGCAAGGGTAACGGAAGGAACGGCACGGCAAGGGGAAACAAGGCTAAGGCACGGCAACGCACGGCTAGGCAATGCACGGCAAGGCAAGGAAAGGGTAACGCAAGGCAAGGCACGGTCAGGCGAGGCAAGGCTAAGGCACGACAACGCAAGGCTAGGCAATGAACGGAAGGCAAGCAAAGAGTAACGGAAGGCAAGGAAGGCAAGGGAAAGCAAGGGAAGGCAAGGGCAACGTAAGGAACGGCACGGTAAGGGGAAACAAAGCTAAGGCACGACAATGCAGGGCTAGGCAATGCACGGCAAGGCAAGGAAAGGGTAACGCAAGGCAAAGCACGGTGAGGCAAGACAAGGCAAATGCACGACAACGCACGGCTAGGCAATGCACGGCAAGGCAAGGAAAGGGTAACTCAAGGCAAGGCACGGTCAGGCGAGGCAAGGCTAAGGCACGACAACGCAAGGCTAGGCAATGCACGGAAGGCAAGCAAAGAGTAACGGAAGGCAAGGAAGGCAAGGGAAAGCAGGGGAAGGCAAGGGTAACGGAAGGAACGGCACGGTAAGGGGAAACAAGGCTAAGGCACGACAACGCAGGGCTAGCCAATGCACGGCAAGGAAAGGAAAGGGTAACGCAAGGCAAGGCACCGTTACGCGAGGCAACGCTAAGGCACGACAATGCAAGGCTAGGCAATGCACGGAAGGGAAGCAAAGAGTAACGGAAGGCAAGGAAGGCAAGGGAAAGCAAGGCAAGGCAAGGGTAACGGAAGGAACGGCACGGCAAGGGGAAACAAGGCTAAGGCACGGCAACGCACGGCTAGGCAATACACGGCCAGGCAAGGAAAGGGTAACGCAAGGCAAGGCACGGTAAGGCAAGACAAGGCTAATGCACGACAACGCACGGCTAGGCAATGCACGGCCAGCCAAGGAAAGGGTAACGCAAGGCAAGGCACGGTGAGGCAAGGCAAGGCAAATGCACGACAACGCACGGCTAGGCAATGCACGGCAAGGCAAGGAAAGGGTAACGCAAGGCAAGGCACGGTCAGGCGAGGCAAGGCTAAGGCACGACAACGCAAGGCTAGGCAATGAACGGAAGGCAAGCAAAGAGTAACGGAAGGCAAGGAAGGCAAGGGAAAGCAAGGGAAGGCAAGGGCAACGAAAGGAACGGCACAGTAAGGGGAAACAAAGCTAAGGCACGACAATGCAGGGCTAGGCAATGCACGGCAAGGCAAGGAAAGGGTAACGCAAGGCAAAGCACGGTGAGGCAAGACAAGGCAAATGCACGACAAGGCACGGCTAGGCAATGCACGGCAAGGCAAGGAAAGGGTAACTCAAGGCAAGGCACGCTCAGGCGAGGCAAGGCTAAGGCACGACAACGCAAGGCTAGGCAATGCACGGAAGGCAAGCAAAGAGTAACGGAAGGCAAGGAAGGCAAGGGAAAGCAGGGGAAGGCAAGGGAAACGAAAGGAACGGCACGGTAAGGGGAAACAAGGCTAAGGCACGACAACACAGGGCTAGGCAATGCAGGGCAAGGCAAGGAAAGGGTAACGCAAGGCAAGGCACGGTTCGGGGAGGAAGGCGAATGCACGACAACGCAAGGCTAGGCAATGCACGGAAGGCAAGCAAAGAGTAACGGAAGGCAAGGAAGGCAAGGGAAAGCAAGGCAAGGCAAGGGTAACAGAAGGAACGGCACGGCAAGTGGAAACAAGGCTAAGGCACGGCAACGCACGGCTAGGCAATGCACGGCAAGGCAAGGAAAGGGTAACGCAAGGCAAGGCACGGTGAGGCAAGGCAAGGCTGATGGACGACAACGCACGGCTAGGCAATGCACGGCAAGGCAAGGAAAGGGTAACGCAAGGCAAGGCACGGTCAGGCGAGGCAAGGCTAAGGCACGACAACGCAAGGCTAGGCAATGAACGGAAGGCAAGCAAAGAGTAACGGAAGGCAAGGAAGGCTAGGGAAAGCAGGGAAAGGCAAGGGTAACGGAAGGAACGGCACGGTAAGGGCAAACAAGACTAAGGCACGACAACACAGGGCTAGGCAATGCAGGGCAAGGCAAGGAAATGGTAACGCAAGGCAAGGCACGGTTTGGGGAGGCAAAGCTAATGCACGACAACGCAAGGCTAGGCAGTGCACGGCTAGGCAAGGAAAGAGTAACGGAAGGAAAGGAAGGCAAGGGAAAGCAAGGCAAGGCAAGTGTAACAAAAGGCAAGGCACGGCAAGGGGAAACAAGGCTAAGGAACGGCAACGCACGGCTACGCAATGCACGGCCAGGCAAGGAAAGGGTAACGCAAGGCAAGGCACGGTAAGGCAAGACAAGGCTAATGCACGACAACGCACGGCTAGGCAATGCACGGCCAGGCAAGGAAAGGGTAACGCAAGGCAAGGCACGGTGAGGCAAGGCAAGGCACATGCACGACAACGGACGGCTAGGCAATGCACGGCAAGGCAAGGAAAGGGTAACGCAAGGCAAGGCACGGTCAGGCGAGGCAAGGCTAAGGCACGACAACGCAAGGCTAGGCAATGCACGGAAGGCAAGCAAAGAGTAACGGAAGGCAAGGAAGGCAAGGGAAAGCAAGGGAAGGCAAGGGCAACGAAAGGAACGGCACGGTAAGGGGAAACAAACCTAAGGCACGACAATGCAGGGCTAGGCAATGCACGGCAAGGCAAGGAAAGGGTAACTCAAGGCAAGGCACGGTCAGGCGAGGCAAGGCTAAGGCACGACAACGCAAGGCTAGGCAATGCACGGCAAGGCAAGGAAAGGGTAACGCAAGGTAAGGCACGGTAAGGCGCGGCAAGGCTAAGGCACGACAACGCAAGGCTAGGCAATAAACGGAAGGCAAGCAAAGAGTAACGGAAGGCAAGGAAGTCAAGGGAAAGCAGGGGAAGGCAAGGGTAACGGAAGGAACGGCACGGTAAGGGGAAACAAGGCTAAGCCACGACAACGCAGGGCTAGCCAATGCACGGCAAGGAAAGGAAAGGGTAACGCAAGGCAAGGCACCGTTACGCGAGGCAAGGCTAAGGCACGACAACGCAAGGCTAGGCAATGCACGGAAGGGAAGCAAAGAGTAACGGAAGGCAAGGGAAAGCAAGGCAAGGCAAGGGTAACGGAAGGAACGGCACGGCAAGGGGAAACAAGGCTAAGGCACGGCAACGCACGGCTAGGCAATGCACGGCCAGGCAACGAAAGGGTAACGCAAGGCAAGGCACGGTAAGGCAAGACAAGGCTAATGCACGACAACGCACGGCTAGGCAATGCACGGCCAGGCAAGGAAAGGGTAACGCAAGGCAAGGCACGGTCAGGCGAGGCAAGGCTAAGGCACGACAACGCAAGGCTAGGCAATGCACGGAAGGCAAGCCAAGAGGAACGGAAGGCAAGGAAGGCTAGGGAAAGCAGGGAAAGGCAAGGGTAACGGAAGGAACGGCACGGTAAGGGCAAACAAGACTAAGGCACGACAACACAGGGCTAGGCAATGCAGGGCAAGGCAAGGAAATGGTAACGCAAGGAAAGGCACGGTTTGGGGAGGCAAAGCTAATGCACGACAACGCAAGGCTAGGCAGTGCACGTCTAGGCAAGGAAAGAGTAACGGAAGGAAAGGAAGGCAAGGCAAAGCAAGGCAAGGCAAGTGTAACAAAATGCAAGGCACGGCAAGGGGAAACGAGGCTAAGGAACGGCAACGCACGGCTACGCAATGCACGGCCAGGCAAGGAAAGGGTAACGCAAGGCAAGGCACGGTAAGGCAAGACAAGGCTAATGCACGACAACGCACGGCTAGGCAATGCACGGACAGGCAAGGAAAGGGTAACGCAAGGCAAGGCACGGTGAGGCAAGGCAAGGCAAATGCACGACAACGCACGGCTAGGCAATGCACGGCAAGGCAAGGAAAGGGTAACGCAAGGCAAGGCACGGTCAGGCGAGGCAAGGCTAAGGCACGACAACGCAAGGCTAGGCAATGAACGGAAGGCAAGCAAAGAGTAACGGAAGGCAAGGAAGGCAAGGGAAAGCAAGGGAAGGCAAGGGCAACGAAAGGAACGGCACGGTAAGGGGAAACAAAGCTAAGGCACGACAATGCAGGGCTAGGCAATGCACGGCAAGGCAAGGAAAGGGTAACGCAAGGCAAAGCACGGTGAGGCAAGACAAGGCAAAGGCACGACAACGCACGGCTAGGCAATGCACGGCAAGGCAAGGAAAGGGTAACTCAAGGCAAGGCACGGTCAGGCGAGGCAAGCCTAAGGCACGACAACGCAAGGCTAGGCAATAAACGGAAGGCAAGCAAAGAGTAACGGAAGGCAAGGAAGGCAAGGGAAAGCAGGGGAAGGCAAGGGTAACGAAAGGAACGGCACGGTAAGGGGAAACAAGGCTAAGGCACGACAACACAGGGCTAGGCAATGCAGGGCAAGGCAAGGAAAGGGTAACGCAAGGCAAGGCACGGTTTGGGGAGGAAGGCGAATGCACGACAACGCAAGGCTAGGCAATGCACGGAAGGCAAGCAAAGAGTAACGGAAGGCAAGGAAGGCAAGGGAAAGCAAGGCAAGGCAAGGGTAACAGAAGGAACGGCACGGCAAGGGGAAACAAGGCTAAGGCACGGCAACGCACGGCTAGGCAATGCACGGCAAGGCAAGGAAAGGGTAACGCGAGGCAAGCCACGCTGAGGCAAGGCAAGGCTGATGCACGACAACGCACGGCTAGTCAATGCACGGCCAGGCAAGGAAAGGGTAACGCAAGGCAAGGCACGGTCAGGCGAGGCAAGGCTAAGGCACGACAACGCAAGGCTAGGCAATGCACGGCAAGGCAAGGAAAGGGTAACGCAAGGCAAGGCACGGTAAGGCGCGGCAAGGCTAAGGCACGACAACGCAAGGCTAGGCAATAAACGGAAGGCAAGCAAAGAGTAACGGAAGGGAAGGAAGGCAAGGGAAAGCAGGGGAAGGCAAGGGTAACGGAAGGAACGGCACGGTAAGGGGAAACAAGGCTAAGGCACGACAACGCAGGGCTAGCCAATGCACGGCAAGGAAAGGAAAGGGTAACGCAAGGCAAGGCACCGTTACGCGAGGAAAGGCTAAGGCACGACAACGCAAGGCTAGGCAATGCACGGAAGGCAAGCAAAGAGTAACGGAAGGCAAGGAAGGCAAGGGAAACAAGGCAAGGCTAGGGTAACGGAAGGAACGGCACGGCAAGGGGAAACAAGGCTAAGGCACGGCAACGCACTGCTAGGCAATGCACGGCAAGGCAAGGAAAGGGTAACGCAAGGCAAGGCACTGTCAGGCGAGGCAATGCTAAGGCACGACAACGCAAGGCTAGGCAATGCACGGAAGGGAAGCAAAGAGTAAGGGAAGGCAAGGAAGGCAAGGGAAAGCAAGGCAAGGCAAGGGTAACGGAAGGAACGGCACGGCAAGGGGAAACAAGGCTAAGGCACGGCAACGCACTGCTAGGCAATGCACGGCCAGGCAAGGAAAGGGTAACGCAAGGCAAGGCACGGTAAGGCAAGACAAGGCTAATGCACGACAACGCACGGCTAGGCAATGCACGGCCAGGCAAGGAAAGGGTAACGCAAGGCAAGGCACGGTGAGGCAAGTTAAGGCAAATGCACGACAACGCACGGCTAGGCAATGCACGGCAAGGCAAGGAAAGGGTAACGCAAGGCAAGGCACGGTCAGGCGAGGCAAGGCTAAGGCACGACAACGCAAGGCTAGGCAATGAACGGAAGGCAAGCAAAGAGTAACGGAAGGCAAGGAAGGCAAGGGAAAGCAAGGGAAGGCAAGGGCAACGAAAGGAACGGCACGGTAAGGGGAAACAAAGCTAAGGCACGACAATGCAGGGCTAGGCAATGCACGGCAAGGCAAGGAAAGGGTAACGCAAGGCAAAGCACGGTGAGGCAAGACAAGGCAAATGCACGACAACGCACGGCTAGGCAATGCACGGCAAGGCAAGGAAAGGGTAACGCAAGGCAAGGCACGGTCAGGCGAGGCAAGGCTAAGGCACGACAACGCAAGGCTAGGCAATGCACGGAAGGCAAGCAAAGAGTAACGGAAGGCAAGGAAGGCAAGGGAAAGCAGGGGAAGGCAAGGGTAACGGAAGGAACGGCACGGTAAGGGGAAACAAGGCTAAGGCACGACAACGCAGGGCTAGCCAATGCACGGCAAGGAAAGGAAAGGGTAACGCAAGGCAAGGCACCGTTACGCGAGGCAACGCTAAGGCACGACAACGCAAGGCTAGGCAATGCACGGAAGGGAAGCAAAGAGTAACGGAAGGCAAGGAAGGCAAGGGAAAGCAAGGCAAGGCAAGGGTAACGGAAGGAACGGCACGGCAAGGGGAAACAAGGCTAAGGCACGGCAACGCACGGCTAGGCAATGCACGGCCAGGCAAGGAAAGGGTAACGCAAGGCAAGGCACGGTAAGGCAAGACAAGGCTAATGCACGACAACGCACGGCTAGGCAATGCACGGCCAGCCAAGGAAAGGGTAACGCAAGGCAAGGCACGGTGAGGCAAGGCAAGGCAAATGCACGACAACGCACGGCTAGGCAATGCACGGCAAGGCAAGGAAAGGGTAACGCAAGGCAAGGCACGGTCAGGCGAGGCAAGGCTAAGGCACGACAACGCAAGGCTAGGCAATGAACGGAAGGCAAGCAAAGAGTAACGGAAGGCAAGGAAGGCAAGGGAAAGCAAGGGAAGGCAAGGGCAACGAAAGGAACGGCACAGTAAGGGGAAACAAAGCTAAGGCACGACAATGCAGGGGCTAGGCAATGCACGGCAAGGCAAGGAAAGGGTAACGCAAGGCAAAGCACGGTGAGGCAAGACAAGGCAAATGCACGACAAGGCACGGCTAGGCAATGCACGGCAAGGCAAGGAAAGGGTAACTCAAGGCAAGGCACGCTCAGGCGAGGCAAGGCTAAGGCACGACAACGCAAGGCTAGGCAATGCACGGAAGGCAAGCAAAGAGTAACGGAAGGCAAGGAAGGCAAGGGAAAGCAGGGGAAGGCAAGGGAAACGAAAGGAACGGCACGGTAAGGGGAAACAAGGCTAAGGCACGACAACACAGGGCTAGGCAATGCAGGGCAAGGCAAGGAAAGGGTAACGCAAGGCAAGGCACGGTTCGGGGAGGAAGGCGAATGCACGACAACGCAAGGCTAGGCAATGCACGGAAGGCAAGCAAAGAGTAACGGAAGGCAAGGAAGGCAAGGGAAAGCAAGGCAAGGCAAGGGTAACAGAAGGAACGGCACGGCAAGTGGAAACAAGGCTAAGGCACGGCAACGCACGGCTAGGCAATGCACGGCAAGGCAAGGAAAGGGTAACGCAAGGCAAGGCACGGTGAGGCAAGGCAAGGCTGATGGACGACAACGCACGGCTAGGCAATGCACGGCAAGGCAAGGAAAGGGTAACGCAAGGCAAGGCACGGTCAGGCGAGGCAAGGCTAAGGCACGACAACGCAAGGCTAGGCAATGAACGGAAGGCAAGCAAAGAGTAACGGAAGGCAAGGAAGGCTAGGGAAAGCAGGGAAAGGCAAGGGTAACGGAAGGAACGGCACGGTAAGGGCAAACAAGACTAAGGCACGACAACACAGGGCTAGGCAATGCAGGGCAAGGCAAGGAAATGGTAACGCAAGGCAAGGCACGGTTTGGGGAGGCAAAGCTAATGCACGACAACGCAAGGCTAGGCAGTGCACGGCTAGGCAAGGAAAGAGTAACGGAAGGAAAGGAAGGCAAGGGAAAGCAAGGCAAGGCAAGTGTAACAAAAGGCAAGGCACGGCAAGGGGAAACAAGGCTAAGGAACGGCAACGCACGGCTACGCAATGCACGGCCAGGCAAGGAAAGGGTAACGCAAGGCAAGGCACGGTAAGGCAAGACAAGGCTAATGCACGACAACGCACGGCTAGGCAATGCACGGCCAGGCAAGGAAAGGGTAACGCAAGGCAAGGCACGGTGAGGCAAGGCAAGGCACATGCACGACAACGGACGGCTAGGCAATGCACGGCAAGGCAAGGAAAGGGTAACGCAAGGCAAGGCACGGTCAGGCGAGGCAAGGCTAAGGCACGACAACGCAAGGCTAGGCAATGAACGGAAGGCAAGCAAAGAGTAACGGAAGGCAAGGAAGGCAAGGGAAAGCAAGGGAAGGCAAGGGCAACGAAAGGAACGGCACGGTAAGGGGAAACAAAGCTAAGGCACGACAATGCAGGGCTAGGCAATGCACGGCAAGGCAAGGAAAGGGTAACTCAAGGCAAGGCACGGTCAGGCGAGGCAAGGCTAAGGCACGACAACGCAAGGCTACGCAATGCACGGCAAGGCAAGGAAAGGGTAACGCAAGGCAAGGCACGGTAAGGCGCGGCAAGGCTAAGGCACGACAACGCAAGGCTAGGCAATAAACGGAAGGCAAGCAAAGAGTAACGGAAGGCAAGGAAGGCAAGGGTAACGGAAGGAACGGCACGGTAAGGGGAAACAAGGCTAAGCCACGACAACGCAGGGCTAGCCAATGCACGGCAAGGAAAGGAAAGGGTAACGCAAGGCAAGGCACCGTTACGCGAGGCAAGGCTAAGGCACGACAACGCAAGGCTAGGCAATGCACGGAAGGCAAGCAAAGAGTAACGGAAGGCAAGGAAGGCAAGGGAAAGCAAGGCAAGGCAAGGGTAACGGAAGGAACGGCACGGCAAGGGGAAACAAGGCTAAGGCACGGCAACGCACGGCTAGGCAATGCACGGCCAGGCAACGAAAGGGTAACGCAAGGCAAGGCACGGTAAGGCAAGACAAGGCTAATGCACGACAACGCACGGCTAGGCAATGCACGGCCAGGCAAGGAAAGGGTAACGCAAGGCAAGGCACGGTCAGGCGAGGCAAGGCTAAGGCACGACAACGCAAGGCTAGGCAATGCACGGAAGGCAAGCCAAGAGGAACGGAAGGCAAGGAAGGCTAGGGAAAGCAGGGAAAGGCAAGGGTAACGGAAGGAACGGCACGGTAAGGGCAAACAAGACTAAGGCACGACAACACAGGGCTAGGCAATGCAGGGCAAGGCAAGGAAATGGTAACGCAAGGAAAGGCACGGTTTGGGGAGGCAAAGCTAATGCACGACAATGCAAGGCTAGGCAGTGCACGTCTAGGCAAGGAAAGAGTAACGGAAGGAAAGGAAGGCAAGGCAAAGCAAGGCAAGGCAAGTGTAACAAAATGCAAGGCACGGCAAGGGGAAACGATGCTAAGGAACGGCAACGCACGGCTACGCAATGCACGGCCAGGCAAGGAAAGGGTAACGCAAGGCAAGGCACGGTAAGGCAAGACAAGGCTAATGCACGACAACGCACGGCTAGGCAATGCACGGACAGGCAAGGAAAGGGTAACGCAAGGCAAGGCACGGTGAGGCAAGGCAAGGCAAATGCACGACAACGCACGGCTAGGCAATGCACGGCAAGGCAAGGAAAGGGTAACGCAAGGCAAGGCACGGTCAGGCGAGGCAAGGCTAAGGCACGACAACGCAAGGCTAGGCAATGAACGGAAGGCAAGCAAAGAGTAACGGAAGGCAAGGAAGGCAAGGGAAAGCAAGGGAAGGCAAGGGCAACGAAAGGAACGGCACGGTAAGGGGAAACAAAGCTAAGGCACGACAATGCAGGGCTAGGCAATGCACGGCAAGGCAAGGAAAGGGTAACGCAAGGCAAAGCACGGTGAGGCAAGACAAGGCAAAGGCACGACAACGCACGGCTAGGCAATGCACGGCAAGGCAAGGAAAGGGGTAACTCAAGGCAAGGCACGGTCAGGCGAGGCAAGCCTAAGGCACGACAACGCAAGGCTAGGCAATAAACGGCAAGGCAAGCAAAGAGTAACGGAAGGCAAGGAAGGCAAGGGAAAGCAGGGGGAAGGCAAGGGTAACGAAAGGAACGGCACGGTAAGGGGAAACAAGGCTAAGGCACGACAACACAGGGCTAGGCAATGCAGGGCAAGGCAAGGAAAGGGTAACGCAAGGCAAGGCACGGTTTGGGGAGGAAGGCGAATGCACGACAACGCAAGGCTAGGCAATGCACGGAAGGCAAGCAAAGAGTAACGGAAGGCAAGGAAGGCAAGGGAAACAAGGCAAGGCTAGGGTAACGGAAGGAACGGCACGGCAAGGGGAAACAAGGCTAAGGCACGGCAACGCACGGCTAGGCAATGCACGGCAAGGCAAGGAAAGGGTAACGCGAGGCAAGCCACGCTGAGGCAAGGCAAGGCTGATGCACGACAACGCACGGCTAGGCAATGCACGGCCAGGCAAGGAAAGGGTAACGCAAGGCAAGGCACGGTCAGGCGAGGCAAGGCTAAGGCACGACAACGCAAGGCTAGGCAATGCACGGCAAGGCAAGGAAAGGGTAACGCAAGGCAAGGCACGGTAAGGCGCGGCAAGGCTAAGGCACGACAACGCAAGGCTAGGCAATAAACGGAAGGCAAGCAAAGAGTAACGGAAGGGAAGGAAGGCAAGGGAAAGCAGGGCAAGGCAAGGGTAACGGAAGGAACGGCACGGTAAGGGGAAACAAGGCTAAGGCACGACAACGCAGGGCTAGCCAATGCACGGCAAGGAAAGGAAAGGGTAACGCAAGGCAAGGCACCGTTACGCGAGGAAAGGCTAAGGCACGACAACGCAAGGCTAGGCAATGCACGGAAGGCAAGCAAAGAGTAACGGAAGGCAAGGAAGGCAAGGGAAACAAGGCAAGGCTAGGGTAACGGAAGGAACGGCACGGCAAGGGCAAACAAGGTTAAGGCACGGCAACGCACTGCTAGGCAATGCACGGCAAGGCAAGGAAAGGGTAACGCAAGGCAAGGCACTGTCAGGCGAGGCAAGGCTAAGGCACGACAACGAAAGGCTAGGCAATGCACGGAAGGCAAGCAAAGAGTAACGGAAGGCAATGAAAGGAAGGGAAAGCAAGGCAAGGTAAGGGTAACGCAAGGCAAGGCACGGTGAGGCAAGGCAAGGCTGATGCACGACAACGCACGGCTAGGCAATTCACGGCAAGGCAAGGAAAGGGTAACGCAAGGCAAGGCACGGTCAACGAGGCAAGGCTAAGGCACGACAACGCAAGGCTAGGCAATGCACGGAAGGCAAGCAAAGAGGAACGGAAGGCAAGGAAGGCTAGGGAAAGCAGGGAAAGGCAAGGGTAACGGAAGGGACGGCACGGTAAGGGCAAACAAGACTAAGGCACGACAACACAGGGCTAGGCAATGCAGGGCAAGGCAAGGAAATGGTAACGCAAGGCAAGGCACGGTTTGGGGAGTCAAAGCTAATGCACGACAACGCAAGGCTAGGCAGTGCACGGCTAGGCAAGGAAAGAGTAACGGAAGGAAAGGAAGGCAAGGCAAAGCAAGGCAAGGCAAGTGTAACAAAAGGCAAGGCACGGCAAGGGGAAACAAGGCTAAGGAACGGCAACGCACGGCTACGCAATGCACGGCCAGGCAAGGAAAGGGTAACGCAAGGCAAGGCACGGTAAGGCAAGACAAGGCTAATGCACGACAACGCACGGCTAGGCAATGCACGGCAAGGCAAGGAAAGGGTAACGCAAGGCAAGGCACGGTCAGGCGAGGCAAGGCTAAGGCACGACAACGCAAGGCTAGGCAATGAACGGAAGGCAAGCAAAGAGTAACGGAAGGCAAGGAAGGCAAGGGAAAGCAAGGGAAGGCAAGGGCAACGAAAGGAACGGCACGGTAAGGGGAAACAAAGCTAAGGCACGACAATGCAGGGCTAGGCAATGCACGGCAAGGCAAGGAAAGGGTAACGCAAGGTAAAGCACGGTGAGGCAAGACAAGGCAAATGCACGACAACGCACGGCTATGCAATGCACGGCAAGGCAAGGAAAGGGTAACTCAAGGCAAGGCACGGTCAGGCGAGGCAAGGCTAAGGCACGACAACGCAAGGCTAGGCAATAAACGGAAGGCAAGCAAAGAGTAACGGAAGGCAAGGAAGGCAAGGGAAAGCAGGGGAAGGCAAGGGTAACGAAAGGAACGGCACGGTAAGGGGAAACAAGGCTAAGGCACGACAACACAGGGCTAGGCAATGCAGGGCAAGGCAAGGAAAGGGTAACGCAAGGCAAGGCACGGTTTGGGGAGGAAGGCGAATGCACGACAACGCAAGGCTAGGCAATGCACGGAAGGCAAGCAAAGAGTAACGGAAGGCAAGGAAGGCAAGGGAAAGCAAGGCAAGGCAAGGGTAACAGAAGAAACGGCACGGCAAGGGGAAACAAGGCTAAGGCACGGCAACGCACGGCTAGGCAATGCACGGCAAGGCAAGGAAAGGGTAACGCGAGGCAAGCCACGCTGAGGCAAGGCAAGGCTGATGCACGACAACGCACGGCTAGGCAATGCACGGCCAGGCAAGGAAAGGGTAACGCAAGGCAATGCACGGTCAGGCGAGGCAAGGCTAAGGCACGACAACGCAAGGCTATGCAATGCACGGCAAGGCAAGGAAAGGGTAACGCAAGGCAAGGCACGGTAAGGCGCGGCAAGGCTAAGGCACGACAACGCAAGGCTAGGCAATAAACGGAAGGCAAGCAAAGAGTAACGGAAGGGAAGGAAGGCAAGGGAAAGCAGGGGAAGGCAAGGGTAACGGAAGAAACGGCACGGTAAGGGGAAACAAGGCTAAGGCACGACAACGCAGGGCTAGCCAATGCACGGCAAGGAAAGGAAAGGGTAACGCAAGGCAAGGCACCGTTACGCGAGGCAAGGCTAAGGCACGACAACGCAAGGCTAGGCAATGCACGGAAGGAAAGCAAAGAGTAACGGAAGGCAATGAAAGGAAGGGAAAGCAAGGCAAGGTAAGGGTAACGCAAGGCAAGGCACGGTGAGGCAAGGCAAGGCTGATGCACGACAACGCACGGCTAGGCAATTCACGGCAAGGCAAGGAAAGGGTAACGCAAGGCAAGGCACGGTCAACGAGGCAAGGCTAAGGCACGACAACGCAAGGCTAGGCAATGCACGGAAGGCAAGCAAAGAGTAACGGAAGGCAAGGAAGGCTAGGGAAAGCAGGGAAAGGCAAGGGTAACGGAAGGGACGGTACGGTAAGGGCAAACAAGACTAAGGCACGACAACACAGGGCTAGGCAATGCAGGGCAAGGCAAGGAAATGGTAACGCAAGGCAAGGCACGGTTTGGGGAGTAAAAGCTAATTCACGACAACGCAATGCTAGGCAGTGCACGGCTAGGCAAGGAAAGAGTAACGGAAGGAAAGGAAGGCAAGGCAAAGCAAGGCAAGGCTAGTGTAACAAAAGGCAAGGCACGGCAAGGGGAAACAAGGCTAAGGAACGGCAACGCACGGCTACGCAATGCACGGCCAGGCAAGGAAAGGGTAACGCAAGGCAAGGCACGGTAAGGCAAGACAAGGCTAATGCACGACAACGCACGGCTAGGCAATGCACGGCAAGGCAAGGAAAGGGTAACGCAAGGCAAGGCACGGTCAGGCGAGGCAAGGCTAAAGCACGACAACGCAAGGCTAGGCAATGAACGGAAGGCAAGCAAAGAGTAACGGAAGGCAAGGAAGGCAAGGGAAAGCAAGGGAAGGCAAGGGCAACGAAAGGAACGGCACGTAAGGGGAAACAAAGCTAAGGCACGACAATGCAGGGTTAGGCAATGCACGGCAAGGCAAGGAAAGGGTAACGCAAGGCAAAGCACGGTGAGGCAAGACAAGGCAAATGCAGGACAACGCACGGCTAGGCAATGCACGGCAAGGCAAGGAAAGGGTAACTCAAGGCAAGGCACGGTCAGGCGAGGCAAGGCTAAGGCACGACAACGCAAGGCTAGGCAATGCACGGAAGGCAAGCAAAGAGTAACGGAAGGCAAGGAAGGCAAGGGAAAGCAGGGGAAGGCAAGGGTAACGAAAGGAACGGCACGGTAAGGGGAAACAAGGCTAAGGCACGACAAGACAGGGCTAGGCAATGCAGGGCAAGGCAAGGAAAGGGTAACGCAAGGCAAGGCACGGTTTGGGGAGGAAGGCGAATGCACGACAACGCAAGGCTAGGCAATGCACGGAAGGCAAGCAAAGAGTAACGGAAGGCAAGGAAGGCAAGGGAAAGCAAGGCAAGGCAAGGGTAACAGAAGGAACGGCACGGCAAGGGGAAACAAGGCTAAGGCACGGCAACGCATGGCTAGCCAATGCACGGCAAGGAAAGGAAAGGGTAACGCAAGGCAAGGCACCGTTACGCGAGGCAAGGCTAAGGCACGACAACGCAAGGCTAGGCAATGCACGGAAGGCAAGCAAAGAGTAACGGAAGGCAAGGAATGCAAGGGAAAGCAAGGCAAGGCAAGGGTAACGGAAGGAACGGCACGGCAAGGGGAAACAAGGCTAAGGCATGGCAACGCACGGCTAGGCAATGCACGGAAGGAAAGCAAAGAGTAACGGAAGGCAATGAAAGGAAGGGAAAGCAAGGCAAGGTAAGGGTAACGCAAGGCAAGGCACGGTGAGGCAAGACAAGGCTGATGCACGACAACGCACGGCTAGGCAATTCACGGCAAGGCAAGGAAAGGGTAACGCAAGGCAAGGCACGGTCAGGCGAGGCAAGGCTAAGGCACGACAACGCAAGGCTAGGCAATGCACGGAAGGCAAGCAAAGAGGAACGGAAGGCAAGGAAGGCTAGGGAAAGCAGGGAAAGTCAAGGGTAACGGAAGGAACGGCACGGTAAGGGCAAACAAGACTAAGGCACGACAACACAGGGCTAGGCAATGCAGGGCAAGGCAAGGAAATGGTAACGCAAGGCAAGGCACGGTGAGGCAAGGCAAGGCAAATGCACGAGAACGCACGGCTAGGCAATGCACGGCAAGGCAAGGAAAGGGTAACGCAAGGCAAGGCACGGTCAGGCGAGGCAAGGGTAAGGCACGACAACGCAAGGCTAGGCAATGAACGGAAGGCAAGCAAAGAGTAACGGAAGGCAAGGAAGGCAAGGGAAAGCAAGGGAAGGCAAGGGCAATGAAAGGAACGGCACGGTAAGGGGAAACAAAGCTAAGGCACGACAATGCAGGGCTAGGCAATGCACGGCAAGGCAAGGAAAGGGTAACGCAAGGCAAAGCACGGTGAGGCAAGACAAGGCAAATGCAGGACAACGCACGGCTAGGCAATGCACGGCAAGGCAAGGAAAGGGTAACTCAAGGCAAGGCACGGTCAGGCGAGGCAAGGCTAAGGCACGACAACGCAAGGCTAGGCAATGCACGGAAGGCAAGCAAAGAGTAACGGAAGGCAAGGAAGGCAAGGGAAAGCAGGGGAAGGGAAGGGTAACGAAAGGAACGGCACGGTAAGGGGAAACAAGGCTAAGGCACGACAACACAGGGCTAGGCAATGCAGGGCAAGGCAAGGAAAGGGTAACGCAAGGCAAGGCACGGTTTGGGGAGGAAGGCGAATGCACGACAACGCAAGGCTAGGCAATGCACGGAAGGCAAGCAAAGAGTAACGGAAGGCAAGGAAGGCAAGGGAAAGCAAGGCAAGGCAAGGGTAACAGAAGGAACGGCACGGCAAGGGGAAACAAAGCTAAGGCACGACAACACAGGGCTAGGCAATGCAGGGCAAGGCAAGGAAATGGTAACGCAAGTCAAGGCACGGTTTGGGGAGGCAAAGCTAATGCACGACAACGCAAGGCTAGGCAGTGCACGGCTAGGCAAGGAAAGAGTAACGGAAGGAAAGGAAGGCAAGGCAAAGCAAGGCAAGGCAAGTGTAACAAAAGGCAAGGCACGGCAAGGGGAAACAAGGCTAAGGAACGGCAACGCACGGCTACGCAATGCACGGCCAGGCAAGGAAAGGGTAACGCAAGGCAAGGCACGGTAAGGCAAGACAAGGCTAATGCACGACAACGCACGGCTAGGCAATGCACGGCCAGGCAAGGAAAGGGTAACGCAAGGCAAGGCACGGTGAGGCAAGGCAAGGCACATGCACGACAACGGACGGCTAGGCAATGCACGGCAAGGCAAGGAAAGGGTAACGCAAGGCAAGGCACGGTAAGGCGCGGCAAGGCTAAGGCACGACAACGCAAGGCTAGGCAATAAACGGAAGGCAAGCAAAGAGTAACGGAAGGCAAGGAACGCAAGGGAAAGCAGGGGAAGGCAAGGGTAACGGAAGGAACGGCACGGTAAGGGGAAACAAGGCTAAGGCACGACAACGCAGGGCTAGCCAATGCACGGCAAGGAAAGGAAAGGGTAACGCAAGGCAAGGCACCGTTACGCGAGGCATGGCTAAGGCACGACAACGCAAGGCTAGGCAATGCACGGAAGGGAAG
Organism: Macrotis lagotis; assembly: GCF_037893015.1. Taxonomy (NCBI): domain Eukaryota; kingdom Metazoa; phylum Chordata; class Mammalia; order Peramelemorphia; family Peramelidae; genus Macrotis; species Macrotis lagotis. The sequence continues at coordinate 242,100 of NW_027422099.1, forward strand.
CAAAGAGTAACGGAAGGCAAGGAAGGCAAGGGAAAGCAAGGCAAGGCAAGGGTAACGGAAGGAACGGCACGGCAAGGGGAAAGAAGGCTAAGGCACGGCAACGCACGGCTAGGCAGTGCACGGCCAGGCAAGGAAAGGGTAACGCAAGGCAAGGCACGGTAAGGCAAGACAAGGCTAATGCACGACAACGCACGGCTAGGCAATGCACGGCCAGGCAAGGAAAGGGTAACGCAAGGCAAGGCACGGTGAGGCAAGGCAAGGCAAATGCACGACAACGCACGGCTAGGCAATGCACGGCAAGGCAAGGAAAGGGTAACGCAAGGCAAGGCACGGTCAGGCGAGGCAAGGCTAAGGCACGACAACGCAAGGCTAGGCAATGAACTGAAGGCAAGCAAAGAGTAACGGAAGGCAAGGAAGGCAAGGGAAAGCAAGGGAAGGCAAGGGCAACGAAAGGAACGGCACGGTAAGGGGAAACAAAGCTAAGGCACGACAATGCAGGGCTAGGCAATGCACGGCAAGGCAAGGAAAGGGTAACGCAAGGCAAAGCACGGTGAGGCAAGACAAGGCAAATGCACGACAACGCACGGCTAGGCAATGCACGGCAAGGCAAGGAAAGGGTAACTCAAGGCAAGGCACGGTCAGGCGAGGCAAGGCTAAGGCACGACAACGCAAGGCTAGGCAATGCACGGAAGGCAAGCAAAGAGTAACGGAAGGCAAGGAAGGCAAGGGAAAGCAGGGGAAGGCAAGGGTAACGAAAGGAACGGCACGGTAAGGGGAAACAAGGCTAAGGCACGACAACACAGGGCTAGGCAATGCAGGGCAAGGCAAGGAAAGGGTAACGCAAGGCAAGGCACGGTTCGGGGAGGAAGGCGAATGCACGACAACGCAAGGCTAGGCAATGCACGGAAGGCAAGCAAAGAGTAACGGAAGGCAAGGAAGGCAAGGGAAAGCAAGGCAAGGCAAGGGTAACAGAAGGAACGGCACGGCAAGGGGAAACAAGGCTAAGGCACGGCAACGCACGGCTAGGCAATGCACGGCAAGGCAAGGAAAGGGTAACGCAAGGCAAAGCACGGTGAGGCAAGACAAGGCTGATGCACGACAACGCACGGCTAGGCAATGCACGGCAAGGCAAGGAAAGGGTAACGCAAGGCAAGGCACGGTCAGGCGAGGCAAGGCTAAGGCACGACAACGCAAGGCTAGGCAATGCACGGCAAGCCAAGGAAAGGGTAACGCAAGGCAAGGCACGGTAAGGCGCGGCAAGGCTAAGGCACGACAACGCAAGGCTAGGCAATAAACGGAAGGCAAGCAAAGAGTAACGGAAGGCAAGGAAGGCAAGGGAAAGCAGGGGAAGGCAAGGGTAACGGAAGGAACGGCACGGTAAGGGGAAACAAGGCTAAGGCACGACAACGCAGGGCTAGCCAATGCACGGCAAGGAAAGGAAAGGGTAACGCAAGGCAAGGCACCGTTACGCGAGGCAAGGCTAAGGCACGACAACGCAAGGCTAGGCAATGCACGGAAGGCAAGCAAAGAGTAACGGAAGGCAAGGAAGGCAAGGGAAAGCAAGGCAAGGCAAGGGTAACGGAAGGAACGGCACGGCAAGGGGAAACAAGGCTAAGGCACGGTAACGCACGGCTAGGCAATGCACGGCAAGGCAAGGAAAGGGTAACGCAAGGCAAGGCACTGTCAGGCGAGGCAAGGCTAAGGCACGACAACGCAAGGCTAGGCAATGCACGGAAGGAAAGCAAAGAGTAACGGAAGGCAATGAAAGGAAGGGAAAGCAAGGCAAGGTAAGGGTAACGCAAGGCAAGGCACGGTGAGGCAAGGCAAGGCTGATGCACGACAACGCACGGCTAGGCAATTCACGGCAAGGCAAGGAAAGGGTAACGCAAGGCAAGGCACGGTCAGGCGAGGAAAGGCTAAGGAACGACAACGCAAGGCTAGGCAATGCACGGAAGGCAAGCAAAGAGGAACGGAAGGCAAGGAAGGCTAGGGAAAGCAGGGAAAGGCAAGGGTAACGGAAGGGTCGGCACGGTAAGGGCAAACAAGACTAAGGCACGACAACACAGGGCTAGGCAATGCAGGGCAAGGCAAGGAAATGGTAACGCAAGGCAAGGCACGGTTTGGGGAGGCAAAGCTAATGCACGACAACGCAAGGCTAGGCAGTGCACGGCTAGGCAAGGAAAGAGTAACGGAAGGAAAGGAAGGCAAGGCAAAGCAAGGCAAGGCAAGTGTAACAAAAGGCAAGGCACGGCAAGGGGAAACAAGGCTAAGGAACGGCAACGCACGGCTACGCAATGCACGGCCAGGCAAGGAAAGGGTAACGCAAGGCAAGGCACGGTGAGGCAAGGCAAGGCACATCCACGACAACGGACGGCTAGGCAATGCACGGCAAGGCAAGGAAAGGTTAACGCAAGGCAAGGCACGGTCAGGCGAGGCAAGGCTAAGGCACGACAACGCACGGCTAGGCAATGCACGGCAAGGCAAGGAAAGGGTAACGCAAGGCAAGGCACGGTCAGGCGAGGCAAGGCTAAGGCACGACAACGCAAAGCTAGGCAATGAACGGAAGGCAAGCAAAGAGTAACGGAAGGCAAGGAAGGCAAGGGAAAGCAAGGGAAATGCAAGGGCAACGAAAGGAACGGCACGTAAGGGGAAACAAAGCTAAGGCACGACAATGCAGGGCTAGGCAATGCACGGCAAGGCAAGGAAAGGGTAACGCAAGGCAAAGCACGGTGAGGCAAGACAAGGCAAATGGAGGACAACGCACGGCTAGGCAATGCACGGCAAGGAAAGGAAAGGGTAACTCAAGGCAAGGCACGGTCAGGCGAGGCAAGGCTAAGGCACGACAACGCAAGGCTAGGCAATGCACGGAAGGCAAGCAAAGAGTAACGGAAGGCAAGGAAGGCAAGGGAAAGCAGGGGAAGGCAAGGGTAACGAAAGGAACGGCACGGTAAGGGGAAACAAGGCTAAGGCACGACAAGACAGGGCTAGGCAATGCAGGGCAAGGCAAGGAAAGGGTAACGCAAGGCAAGGCACGGTTTGGGGAGGAAGGCGAATGCACGACAACGCAAGGCTAGGCAATGCACGGAAGGCAAGCAAACAGTAACGGAAGGCAAGGAAGGCAAGGGAAAGCAAGGCAAGGCAAGGGTAACAGAAGGAACAGCACGGCAAGGGGAAACAAGGCTAAGGCACGGCAACGCATGGCTAGCCAATGCACGGCAAGGAAAGGAAAGGGTAACGCAAGGCAAGGCACCGTTACGCGAGGCAAGGCTAAGGCACGACAACGCAAGGCTAGGCAATGCACGGAAGGCAAGCAAAGAGTAACGGAAGGCAAGGAATGCAAGGGAAAGCAAGGCAAGGCAAGGGTAACGGAAGGAACGGCACGGCAAGGGGAAACAAGGCTAAGGCATGGCAACGCACGGCTAGGCAATGCACGGAAGGAAAGCAAAGAGTAACGGAAGGCAATGAAAGGAAGGGAAAGCAAGGCAAGGTAAGGGTAACGCAAGGCAAGGCACGGTGAGGCAAGACAAGGCTGATGCACGACAACGCACGGCTAGGCAATTCACGGCAAGGCAAGGAAAGGGTAACGCAAGGCAAGGCACGGTCAGGCGAGGCAAGGCTAAGGCACGACAACGCAAGGCTAGGCAATGCACGGAAGGCAAGCAAAGAGGAACGGAAGGCAAGGAAGGCTAGGGAAAGCAGGGAAAGTCAAGGGTAACGGAAGGAACGGCACGGTAAGGGCAAACAAGACTAAGGCACGACAACACAGGGCTAGGCAATGCAGGGCAAGGCAAGGAAATGGTAACGCAAGGCAAGGCACGGTGAGGCAAGGCAAGGCAAATGCACGAGAACGCACGGCTAGGCAATGCACGGCAAGGCAAGGAAAGGGTAACGCAAGGCAAGGCACGGTCAGGCGAGGCAAGGGTAAGGCACGACAACGCAAGGCTAGGCAATGAACGGAAGGCAAGCAAAGAGTAACGGAAGGCAAGGAAGGCAAGGGAAAGCAAGGGAAGGCAAGGGCAACGAAAGGAACGGCACGGTAAGGGGAAACAAAGCTAAGGCACGACAATGCAGGGCTAGGCAATGCACGGCAAGGCAAGGAAAGGGTAACGCAAGGCAAAGCACGGTGAGGCAAGACAAGGCAAATGCAGGACAACGCACGGCTAGGCAATGCACGGCAAGGCAAGGAAAGGGTAACTCAAGGCAAGGCACGGTCAGGCGAGGCAAGGCTAAGGCACGACAACGCAAGGCTAGGCAATGCACGGAAGGCAAGCAAAGAGTAACGGAAGGCAAGGAAGGCAAGGGAAAGCAGGGGAAGGGAAGGGTAACGAAAGGAACGGCACGGTAAGGGGAAACAAGGCTAAGGCACGACAACACAGGGCTAGGCAATGCAGGGCAAGGCAAGGAAAGGGTAACGCAAGGCAAGGCACGGTTTGGGGAGGAAGGCGAATGCACGACAACGCAAGGCTAGGCAATGCACGGAAGGCAAGCAAAGAGTAACGGAAGGCAAGGAAGGCAAGGGAAAGCAAGGCAAGGCAAGGGTAACAGAAGGAACGGCACGGCAAGGGGAAACAAAGCTAAGGCACGACAACACAGGGCTAGGCAATGCAGGGCAAGGCAAGGAAATGGTAACGCAAGTCAAGGCACGGTTTGGGGAGGCAAAGCTAATGCACGACAACGCAAGGCTAGGCAGTGCACGGCTAGGCAAGGAAAGAGTAACGGAAGGAAAGGAAGGCAAGGCAAAGCAAGGCAAGGCAAGTGTAACAAAAGGCAAGGCACGGCAAGGGGAAACAAGGCTAAGGAACGGCAACGCACGGCTACGCAATGCACGGCCAGGCAAGGAAAGGGTAACGCAAGGCAAGGCACGGTAAGGCAAGACAAGGCTAATGCACGACAACGCACGGCTAGGCAATGCACGGCCAGGCAAGGAAAGGGTAACGCAAGGCAAGGCACGGTGAGGCAAGGCAAGGCACATGCACGACAACGGACGGCTAGGCAATGCACGGCAAGGCAAGGAAAGGGTAACGCAAGGCAAGGCACGGTCAGGCGAGGCAAGGCTAAGGCACGACAACGCAAGGCTAGGCAATGAACGGAAGGCAAGCAAAGAGTAACGGAAGGCAAGGAAGGCAAGGGAAAGCAAGGGAAGGCAAGGGCAACGAAAGGAAGGGCACGGTAAGGGGAAACAAAGCTAAGGCACGACAATGCAGGGCTAGGCAATGCACGGCAAGGCAAGGAAAGGGTAACGCAAGGCAAAGCACGGTAAGGCGCGGCAAGGCTAAGGCACGACAACGCAAGGCTAGGCAATGCACGGCAAGGCAAGGAAAGGGTAACGCAAGGCAAGGCACGGTAAGGCGCGGCAAGGCTAAGGCACGACAACGCAAGGCTAGGCAATAAACGGAAGGCAAGCAAAGAGTAACGGAAGGCAAGGAAGGCAAGGGAAAGCAGGGGAAGGCAAGGGTAACGGAAGGAACGGCACGGTAAGGGGAAACAAGGCTAAGGCACGACAACGCAGGGCTAGCCAATGCACGGCAAGGAAAGGAAAGGGTAACGCAAGGCAAGGCACCGTTACGCGAGGCATGGCTAAGGCACGACAACGCAAGGCTAGGCAATGCACGGAAGGGAAGCAAAGAGTAACGGAAGGCAAGGAAGGCAAGGGAAAGCAAGGCAAGGCAAGGGTAACGGAAGGAACGGCACGGCAAGGGGAAACAAGGCTAAGGCACGGCAACGCACGGCTAGGCAATGCACGGCCAGGCAAGGAAAGGGTAACGCAAGGCAAGGCACGGTAAGGCAAGACAAGGCTAATGCACGACAACGCACGGCTAGGCAATGCACGGCCAGGCAAGGAAAGGGTAACGCAAGGCAAGGCACGGTGAGGCAAGGCAAGGCAAATGCACGACAACGCACGGCTAGGCAATGCACGGCAAGGCAAGGAAAGGGTAACGCAAGGCAAGGCACGGTCAGGCGAGGCAAGGCTAAGGCACGACAACGCAAGGCTAGGCAATGAACGGACGGCAAGCAAAGAGTAACGGAAGGCAAGGAAGGCAAGGGAAAGCAAGGGAAGGCAAGGGCAACGAAAGGAACGGCACGGTAAGGGGAAACAAAGCTAAGGCACGACAATGCAGGGCTAGGCAATGCACGGCAAGGCAAGGAAAGGGTAACGCAAGGCAAAGCACGGTGAGGCAAGACAAGGCAAATGCACGACAACGCACGGCTAGGCAATGCACGGCAAGGCAAGGAAAGGGTAACTCAAGGCAAGGCACGGTCAGGCGAGGCAAGGCTAAGGCACGACAACGCAAGGCTAGGCAATGCACGGAAGGCAAGCAAAGAGTAACGGAAGGCAAGGAAGGCAAGGGAAAGCAGGGGAAGGCAAGGGTAACGAAAGGAACGGCACGGTAAGGGGAAACAAGGCTAAGGCACGACAACACAGGGCTAGGCAATGCAGGGCAAGGCAAGGAAAGGGTAACGCAAGGCAAGGCACGGTTCGGGGAGGAAGGCGAATGCACGACAACGCAAGGCTAGGCAATGCACGGAAGGCAAGCAAAGAGTAACGGAAGGCAAGGAAGGCAAGGGAAAGCAAGGCAAGGCAAGGGTAACAGAAGGAACGGCACGGCAAGGGGAAACAAGGCTAAGGCACGGCAACGCACGGCTAGGCAATGCACGGCAAGGCAAGGAAAGGGTAACGCAAGGCAAAGCACGGTGAGGCAAGACAAGGCTGATGCACGACAACGCACGGCTAGGCAATGCACGGCAAGGCAAGGAAAGGGTAACGCAAGGCAAGGCACGGTCAGGCGAGGCAAGGCTAAGGCACGACAACGCAAGGCTAGGCAATGCACGGCAAGCCAAGGAAAGGGTAACGCAAGGCAAGGCACGGTAAGGCGCGGCAAGGCTAAGGCACGACAACGCAAGGCTAGGCAATAAACGGAAGGCAAGCAAAGAGTAACGGAAGGCAAGGAAGGCAAGGGAAAGCAGGGGAAGGCAAGGGTAACGGAAGGAACGGCACGGTAAGGGGAAACAAGGCTAAGGCACGACAACGCAGGGCTAGCCAATGCACGGCAAGGAAAGGAAAGGGTAACGCAAGGCAAGGCACCGTTACGCGAGGCAAGGCTAAGGCACGACAACGCAAGGCTAGGCAATGCACGGAAGGCAAGCAAAGAGTAACGGAAGGCAAGGAAGGCAAGGGAAAGCAAGGCAAGGCAAGGGTAACGGAAGGAACGGCACGGCAAGGGGAAACAAGGCTAAGGCACGGTAACGCACGGCTAGGCAATGCACGGCAAGGCAAGGAAAGGGTAACGCAAGGCAAGGCACTGTCAGGCGAGGCAAGGCTAAGGCACGACAACGCAAGGCTAGGCAATGCACGGAAGGAAAGCAAAGAGTAACGGAAGGCAATGAAAGGAAGGGAAAGCAAGGCAAGGTAAGGGTAACGCAAGGCAAGGCACGGTGAGGCAAGGCAAGGCTGATGCACGACAACGCACGGCTAGGCAATTCACGGCAAGGCAAGGAAAGGGTAACGCAAGGCAAGGCACGGTCAGGCGAGGAAAGGCTAAGGCACGACAACGCAAGGCTAGGCAATGCACGGAAGGCAAGCAAAGAGGAACGGAAGGCAAGGAAGGCTAGGGAAAGCAGGGAAAGGCAAGGGTAACGGAAGGGTCGGCACGGTAAGGGCAAACAAGACTAAGGCACGACAACACAGGGCTAGGCAATGCAGGGCAAGGCAAGGAAATGGTAACGCAAGGCAAGGCACGGTTTGGGGAGGCAAAGCTAATGCACGACAACGCAAGGCTAGGCAGTGCACGGCTAGGCAAGGAAAGAGTAACGGAAGGAAAGGAAGGCAAGGCAAAGCAAGGCAAGGCAAGTGTAACAAAAGGCAAGGCACGGCAAGGGGAAACAAGGCTAAGGAACGGCAACGCACGGCTACGCAATGCACGGCCAGGCAAGGAAAGGGTAACGCAAGGCAAGGCACGGTGAGGCAAGGCAAGGCACATCCACGACAACGGACGGCTAGGCAATGCACGGCAAGGCAAGGAAAGGTTAACGCAAGGCAAGGCACGGTCAGGCGAGGCAAGGCTAAGGCACGACAACGCACGGCTAGGCAATGCACGGCAAGGCAAGGAAAGGGTAACGCAAGGCAAGGCACGGTCAGGCGAGGCAAGGCTAAGGCACGACAACGCAAGGCTAGGCAATGAACGGAAGGCAAGCAAAGAGTAACGGAAGGCAAGGAAGGCAAGGGAAAGCAAGGGAAATGCAAGGGCAACGAAAGGAACGGCACGTAAGGGGAAACAAAGCTAAGGCACGACAATGCAGGGCTAGGCAATGCACGGCAAGGCAAGGAAAGGGTAACGCAAGGCAAAGCACGGTGAGGCAAGACAAGGCAAATGGAGGACAACGCACGGCTAGGCAATGCACGGCAAGGAAAGGAAAGGGTAACTCAAGGCAAGGCACGGTCAGGCGAGGCAAGGCTAAGGCACGACAACGCAAGGCTAGGCAATGCACGGAAGGCAAGCAAAGAGTAACGGAAGGCAAGGAAGGCAAGGGAAAGCAGGGGAAGGGAAGGGTAACGAAAGGAACGGCACGGTAAGGGGAAACAAGGCTAAGGCACGACAACACAGGGCTAGGCAATGCAGGGCAAGGCAAGGAAAGGGTAACGCAAGGCAAGGCACGGTTTGGGGAGGAAGGCGAATGCACGACAACGCAAGGCTAGGCAATGCACGGAAGGCAAGCAAAGAGTAACGGACGGCAAGGAAGGCAAGGGAAAGCAAGGCAAGGCAAGGGTAACAGAAGGAACGGCACGGCAAGGGGAAACAAGGCTAAGGCACGGCAACGCACGGCTAGCCAATGCACGGCAAGGAAAGGAAAGGGTAACGCAAGGCAAGGCACCGTTACGCGAGGCAAGGCTAAGGCACGACAACGCAAGGCTAGGCAATGCACGGAAGGCAAGCAAAGAGTAACGGAAGGCAAGGAAGGCAAGGGAAAGCAAGGCAAGGCAAGGGTAACGGAAGGAACGGCACGGCAAGGGGAAACAAGGCTAAGGCACGGCAACGCACGGCTAGGCAATGCACGGCAAGGCAAGGAAAGGGTAACGCAAGGCAAGGCACTGTCTGGCGAGGCAAGGCTAAGGCACGACAACGCAAGGCTAGGCAATGCACGGAAGGGAAGCAAAGAGTAAGGGAAGGCAAGGAAGGCAAGGGAAAGCAAGGCAAGGCAAGGGTAACGGAAGGAACGGCACGGCAAGGGGAAACAAGGCTAAGGCACGGCAACGCACGGCTAGGCAATGCACGGCCAGGCAAGGAAAGGGTAACGCAAGGCAAGGCACGGTAAGGCAAGACAAGGCTAATGCACGACAACGCACGGCTAGGCAATGCACGGCAAGGCAAGGAAAGGGTAACGCAAGGCAAGGCACGGTCAGGCGAGGCAAGGCTAAGGCACGACAACGCAAGGCTAGGCAATGAACGGAAGGCAAGCAAAGAGTAACGGAAGGCAAGGAAGGCAAGGGAAAGCAAGGGAAGGCAAGGGCAACGAAAGGAACGGCACGGTAAGGGGAAACAAAGCTAAGGCACGACAACACAGGGCTAGGCAATGCAGGGCAAGGCAAGGAAATGGTAACGCAAGGCAAGGCACGGTTTGGGGAGGCAAAGCTAATGCACGACAACGCAAGGCTAGGCAGTGCACGGCTAGGCAAGGAAAGAGTAACGGAAGGAAAGGAAGGCAAGGCAAAGCAAGGCAAGGCAAGTGTAACAAAAGGCAAGGCACGGCAAGGGGAAACAAGGCTAATGCACGACAACGCACGGCTAGGCAATGCACGGCAAGGCAAGGAAAGGGTAACGCAAGGCAAGGCACGGTCAGGCGAGGCAAGGCTAAGGCACGACAACGCAAGGCTAGGCAATGCACGGCAAGGCAAGGAAAGGGTAACGCAAGGCAAGGCACGGTAAGGCGCGGCAAGGCAAAGGCACGACAACGCAAGGCTAGGCAATAAACGGAAGGCAAGCAAAGAGTAACGGAAGGCAAGGAAGGCAAGGGAAAGCAGGGGAAGGCAAGGGTAACGGAAGGAACGGCACGGTAAGGGGAAACAAGGCTAAGGCACGACAACGCAGGGCTAGCCAATGCACGGCAAGGAAAGGAAAGGGTAACGCAAGGCAAGGCACCGTTACGCGAGGCAAGGCTAAGGCACGACAACGCAAGGCTAGGCAATGCACGGAAGGCAAGCAAAGAGTAACGGAAGGCAAGGAAGGCAAGGGAAAGCAAGGCAAGGCAAGGGTAACGGAAGGAATGGCACGGCAAGGGGAAACAAGGCTAAGGCACGGTAACGCACGGCTAGGCAATGCACGGCAAGGCAAGGAAAGGGTAACGCAAGGCAAGGCACTGTCAGGCGAGGCAAGGCTAAGGCACGACAACGCAAGGCTAGGCAATGCACGGAAGGAAAGCAAAGAGTAACGGAAGGCAATGAAAGGAAGGGAAAGCAAGGCAAGGTAAGGGTAACGCAAGGCAAGGCATAGTGAGGCAAGGCAAGGCTGATGCACGACAACGCAAGGCTAGGCAATGCACGGAAGGCAAGCAAAGAGGAACGGAAGGCAAGGAAGGCTAGGGAAAGCAGGGAAAGGCAAGGGTAACGGAAGGGACGGCACGGTAAGGGCAAACAAGACTGAGGCACGACAACACAGGGCTAGGCAATGCAGGGCAAGGCAAGGAAATGGTAACGCAAGGCAAGGCACGGTTTGGGGAGGCAAAGCTAATGCACGACAACGCAAGGCTAGGCAGTGCACGGCTAGGCAAGGAAAGAGTAACGGAAGGAAAGGAAGGCAAGTCAAAGCAAGGCAAGGCAAGTGAAACAAAAGGCAAGGCACGGCAAGGGGAAACAATGCTAAGGAACGGCAACGCACGGCTACGCAATGCACGGCCAGGCAAGGAAAAGGTAACGCAAGGCAAGGCACGGTAAGGCAAGACAAGGCTAATGCACGACAACGCACGGCTAGGCAATGCACGGCAAGGCAAGGAAAGGGTAACGCAAGGCAAGGCACGGTCAGGCGAGGCAAGGCTAAGGCACGACAACGCAAGGCTAGGCAATGAACGGAAGGCAAGCAAAGAGTAACGGAAGGCAAGGAAGGCAAGGGAAAGCAAGGGAAGGCAAGGGCAACGAAAGGAACGGCACGTAAGGGGAACAAAGCTAAGGCACGACAATGCAGGGCTAGGCAATGCATGGCAAGGCAAGGAAAGGGTAACGCAAGGCAAAGCACGGTGTGGCAAGACAAGGCAAATGGAGGACAACGCACGGCTAGGCAATGCACGGCAAGGAAAGGAAAGGGTAACTCACGGCAAGGCACGGTCAGGCGAGGCAAGGCTAAGGAACGACAACGCAAGGGTAGGCAATGCACGGAAGGCAAGCAAAGAGTAACGGAAGGCAAGGAAGGCAAGGGAAAGCAGGGGAAGGCAAGGGTAACGAAAGGAACGGCACGGTAAGGGGAAACAAGGCTAAGGCACGACAAGACAGGGCTAGGCAATGCAGGGCAAGGCAAGGAAAGGGTAACGCAAGGCAAGGCACGGTTTGGGGAGGAAGGCGAATGCACGACAACGCAAGGCTAGGCAATGCACGGAAGGCAAGCAAAGAGTAACGGAAGGCAAGGAAGGCAAGGGAAAGCAAGGCAAGGCAAGGGTAACAGAAGGAACGGCACGGCAAGGGGAAACAAGGCTAAGGCACGGCAACGCACGGCTAGCCAATGCACGGCAAGGAAAGGAATGGGTAACGCAAGGCAAGGCACCGTTACGCGAGGCAAGGCTAAGGCACGACAACGCAAGGCTAGGCAATGTACGGAAGGCAAGCAAAGAGTAACGGAAGGCAAGGAATGCAAGGGAAAGCAAGGCAAGGCAAGGGTAACGGAAGGAACGGCACGGCAAGGGGAAACAAGGCTAAGGCATGGCAACGCACGGCTAGGCAATGCACGGAAGGAAAGCAAAGAGTAACGGAAGGCAATGAAAGGAAGGGAAAGCAAGGCAAGGTAAGGGTAACGCAAGGCAAGGCACGGTGAGGCAAGACAAGGCTGATGCACGACAACGAACGGCTAGGCAATTCACGGCAAGGCAAGGAAAGGGTAACGCAAGGCAAGGCACGGTCAGGCGAGGCAAGGCTAAGGCACGACAACGCAAGGCTAGGCAATGCACGGAAGGCAAGCAAAGAGGAACGGAAGGCAAGGAAGGCTAGGGAAAGCAGGGAAAGTCAAGGGTAACGGAAGGAACGGCACGGTAAGGGCAAAAAAGACTAAGGCACGACAACACAGGGCTAGGCAATGCAGGGCAAGGCAAGGAAATGGTAACGCAAGGCAAGGCACGGTGAGGCAAGACAAGGCAAATGCAGGACAACGCACGGCTAGGCAATGCACGGCAAGGCAAGGAAAGGGTAACTCAAGGCAAGGCACGGTCAGGCGAGGCAAGGCTAAGGCACGACAACGCAAGGCTAGGCAATGCACGGAAGGCAAGCAAAGAGTAACGGAAGGCAAGGAAGGCAAGGGAAAGCAGGGGAAGGGAAGGGTAACGAAAGGAACGGCACGGTAAGGGGAAACAAGGCTAAGGCACGACAACACAGGGCTAGGCAATGCAGGGCAAGGCAAGGAAAGGGTAACGCAAGGCAAGGCACGGTTTGGGGAGGAAGGCGAATGCACGACAACGCAAGGCTAGGTAATGCACGGAAGGCAAGCAAAGAGTAACGGAAGGCAAGGAAGGCAAGGGAAAGCAAGGCAAGGCAAGGGTAACAGAAGGAACGGCACGGCAAGGGGAAACAAGGCTAAGGCACGGCAACGGACGGCTAGCCAATGCACGGCAAGGAAAGGAAAGGGTAACGCAAGGCAAGGCACCGTTACGCGAGGCAAGGCTAAGGCACGACAACGCAAGGCTAGGCAATGCACGGAAGGCAAGCAAAGAGTAACGGAAGGCAAGGAAGGCAAGGGAAAGCAAGGCAAGGCAAGGGTAACGGAAGGAACGGCACGGCAAGGGGAAACAAGGCTAAGGCACGGCAACGCACGGCTAGGCAATGCACGGCAAGGCAAGGAAAGGGTAACGCAAGGCAAGGCACTGTCAGGCGAGGCAAGGCTAAGGCACGACAACGCAAGGCTAGGCAATGCACGGAAGGGAAGCAAAGAGTAAGGGAAGGCAAGGAAGGCAAGGGAAAGCAAGGCAAGGCAAGGGCAACGAAATTAACGGCACGGTAAGGGGAAACAAAGCTAAAGCACGAAAATGCAGGGCTAGGCAATGCACGGCAAGGCAAGGAAAGGGTAACGCAAGGCAAAGCACGGTGAGGCAAGACAAGGCAAATGCACGACAACGCACGGCTAGGCAATTCACGGCAAGGCAAGGAATGGGTAACGCAAGGCAAGGCACGGTCAGGCGAGGCAAGGCTAAGGCACGACAACGCAAGGCTAGGCAATGCACGGAAGGCAAGCAAAGAGGAACGGAAGGCAAGGAAGGCTAGGGAAAGCAGGGAAAGGCAAGGGTAACGGAAGGAACTGCACGGTAAGGGCAAACAAGACTAAGGCACGACAACACAGGGCTAGGCAATGCAGGGCAAGGCAAGGAAATGGTAACGCAAGGCAAGGCACGGTTTGGCGAGGCAAAGCTAATGCACGACAACGCAAGGCTAGGCAGTGCACGGCTAGGCAAGGAAAGAGTAACGGAAGGAAAGGAAGGCAAGGCAAAGCAAGGCAAGGCAAGTGTAACAAAAGGCAAGGCACGGCAAGGGGAAACAAGGCTAAGGAACGGCAACGCACGGCTACGCAATGCACGGCCAGACAAGGAAAGGGTAACGCAAGGCAAGGCACGGTAAGGCAAGACAAGGCTAATGCACGACAACGCACGGCTAGGCAATGCACGGCCAGGCAAGGAAAGGGTAACGCAAGGCAAGGCACGGTGAGGCAAGGCAAGGCAAATGCACGACAACGCACGGCTAGGCAATGCACGGCAAGGCAAGGAAAGAGTAACGCAAGGCAAGGCACGGTCAGGCGAGGCAAGGCTAAGGCACGACAACGCAAGGCTAGGCAATAAACGGAAGGCAAGCAAAGAGTAACGGAAGGCAAGGAAGGCAAGGGAAAGCAAGGGAAGGCAAGGGCAACGAAAGGAACGGCACGGTAAGGGGAAACAAAGCTAAGGCACGACAATGCAGGGCTAGGCAATGCACGGCAAGGCAAGGAAAGGGTAACGCAAGGCAAAGCACGGTGAGGCAAGACAAGGCAAATGCACGGCAACGCACGGCTAGGCAATGCACGGAAGGCAAGCAAAGAGTAACGGAAGGCAAGGAAGGCAAGGGAAAGCAGGGGAAGGCAAGGGTAATGAAAGGAACGGCACGGTAAGGGGAAACAAGGCTAAGGCACGACAACACAGGGCTAGGCAATGCAGGGCAAGGCAAGGAAAGGGTAACGCAAGGCAAGGCACGGTTTGGGGAGGAAGGCGAATGCACGACAACGCAAGGCTAGGCAATGCACGGAAGGCAAGCAAAGAGTAACGGAAGGCAAGGAAGGCAAGGGAAAGTAAGGCAAGGCAAGGGTAACGGAAGGAACGGCACGGCAAGGGGAAACAAGGCTAAGGCACGGCAACGCACGGCTAGGCAATGCACGGCCAGGCAAGGAAAGGGTAACGCAAGGCAAGGCACGGTAAGGCAAGACAAGGCTAATGCACGACAACGCACGGCTAGGCAATGCACGGCCAGGCAAGGAAAGGGTAACGCAAGGCAAGGCACGGTGAGGCAAGGCAAGGCAAATGCACGACAACGCACGGCTAGGCAATGCACGGCAAGGCAAGGAAAGGGTAACGCAAGGCAAGGCACGGTCAGGCGAGGCAAGGCTAAGGCACGACAACGCAAGGCTAGGCAATGAACGGAAGGCAAGCAAAGAGTAACGGAAGGCAAGGAAGGCAAGGGAAAGGAAGGGAAGGCAAGGGCAACGAAAGGAACGGCACGGTAAGGGGAAACAAAGCTAAGGCACGACAATGCAGGGCTAGGCAATGCACGGCAAGGCAAGGAAAGGGAAACGCAAGGCAAGGCACGGTTTGGGGAGGCAAAGCTAATGCACGACAACGCAAGGCTAGGCAGTGCACGTCTAGGCAAGGAAAGAGTAACGGAAGGAAAGGAAGGCAAGGCAAAGCAAGGCAAGGCAAGTGTAACAAAAGGCAAGGCACGGCAAGGGGAAACAAGGCTAAGGAACGGCAACGCACGGCTACGCAATGCACGGCCAGGCAAGGGAAGGGTAACGCAAGGCAAGGCACGGTAAGGCAAGACAAGGCTAATGCACGACTACGCACGGCTAGGCAATGCACGGCAAGGCAAGGAAAGGGTAACGCAAGGCAAGGCACGGTCAGGCGAGGCAAGGCTAAGGCACGACAACGCAAGGCTAGGCAATGAACGGAAGGCAAGCAAAGAGTAACGGAAGGCAAGGAAGGCAAGGGAAAGCAAGGGAAGGCAAGGGCAACGAAAGGAACGGCACGGTAAGGGGAAACAAAGCTAAGGCACGACAACGCAGGGCTAGGCAATGCACGGCAAGGCAAGGAAAGGGTAACGCAAGGCAAAGCACGGTGAGGCAAGACAAGGCAAATGCACGACAACGCACGGCTAGGCAATGCACGGCAAGGCAAGGAAAGGGTAACCCAAGGCAAGGCACGGTCAGGCGAGGCAAGGCTAAGGCACGACAACGGAAGGCTAGGCAATGAACGGAAGGCAAGCAAAGAGTAACGGAAGGCAAGGAAGGCAAGGGAAAGCAAGGGAAGGCAAGGGCAACGAAAGGAACGGCACGGTAAGGGGAAACAAAGCTAAAGCACGACAATGCAGGGCTAGGCAATGCACGGCAAGGCAAGGAAAGGGTAACGCAAGGCAAAGCACGGTGAGGCAAGACAAGGCAAATGCACGACAACGCACGGCTAGGCAATTCACGGCAAGGCAAGGAAAGGTTAACGCAAGGCAAGGCACGGTCAGGCGAGGCAAGGCACATGCACGACAACGGACGGCTAGGCAATGCACGGCAAGGCAAGGAAAGGGTAACGCAAGGCAAGGCACGGTCAGGCGAGGCAAGGCTAAGGCACGACAACGCAAGGCTAGGCAATGAACGGAAGGCAAGCAAAGAGTAACGGAAGGCAAGGAAGGCAAGGGAAAGCAAGGGAAGGCAAGGGCAACGAAAGGAAGGGCACGGTAAGGGGAAACAAAGCTAAGGCACGACAATGCAGGGCTAGGCAATGCACGGCAAGGCAAGGAAAGGGTAACGCAAGGCAAAGCACGGTAAGGCGCGGCAAGGCTAAGGCACGACAACGCAAGGCTAGGCAATGCACGGCAAGGCAAGGAAAGGGTAACGCAAGGCAAGGCACGGTCAGGCGAGGCAAGGCTAAGGCACGACAACGCAAGGCTAGGCAATGAACGGAAGGCAAGCAAAGAGTAACGGAAGGCAAGGAAGGCAAGGGAAAGCAAGGGAAGGCAAGGGCAACGAAAGGAACGGCACGGTAAGGGGAAACAAAGCTAAGGCACGACAATGCAGGGCTAGGCAATGCACGGCAAGGCAAGGAAAGGGTAACGCAAGGCAAAGCACGGTAAGGCGCGGCAAGGCTAAGGCACGACAACGCAAGGCTAGGCAATGCACGGCAAGGCAAGGAAAGGGTAACGCAAGGCAAGGCACGGTAAGGCGCGGCAAGGCTAAGGCACGACAACGCAAGGCTAGGCAATAAACGGAAGGCAAGCAAAGAGTAACGGAAGGCAAGGAAGGCAAGGGAAAGCAGGGGAAGGCAAGGGTAACGGAAGGAACGGCACGGTAAGGGGAAACAAGGCTAAGGCACGACAACGCAGGGCTAGCCAATGCACGGCAAGGAAAGGAAAGGGTAACGCAAGGCAAGGCACCGTTACGCGAGGCATGGCTAAGGCACGACAACGCAAGGCTAGGCAATGCACGGAAGGGAAGCAAAGAGTAACGGAAGGCAAGGAAGGCAAGGGAAAGCAAGGCAAGGCAAGGGTAACGGAAGGAACGGCACGGCAAGGGGAAACAAGGCTAAGGCACGGCAACGCACGGCTAGGCAATGCACGGCCAGGCAAGGAAAGGGTAACGCAAGGCAAGGCACGGTAAGGCAAGACAAGGCTAATGCACGACAACGCACGGCTAGGCAATGCACGGCCAGGCAAGGAAAGGGTAACGCAAGGCAAGGCACGGTGAGGCAAGGCAAGGCAAATGCACGACAACGCACGGCTAGGCAATGCACGGCAAGGCAAGGAAAGGGTAACGCAAGGCAAGGCACGGTCAGGCGAGGCAAGGCTAAGGCACGACAACGCAAGGCTAGGCAATGAACGGACGGCAAGCAAAGAGTAACGGAAGGCAAGGAAGGCAAGGGAAAGCAAGGGAAGGCAAGGGCAACGAAAGGAACGGCACGGTAAGGGGAAACAAAGCTAAGGCACGACAATGCAGGGCTAGGCAATGCACGGCAAGGCAAGGAAAGGGTAACGCAAGGCAAAGCACGGTGAGGCAAGACAAGGCAAATGCACGACAACGCACGGCTAGGCAATGCACGGCAAGGCAAGGAAAGGGTAACTCAAGGCAAGGCACGGTCAGGCGAGGCAAGGCTAAGGCACGACAACGCAAGGCTAGGCAATGCACGGAAGGCAAGCAAAGAGTAACGGAAGGCAAGGAAGGCAAGGGAAAGCAGGGGAAGGCAAGGGTAACGAAAGGAACGGCACGGTAAGGGGAAACAAGGCTAAGGCACGACAACACAGGGCTAGGCAATGCAGGGCAAGGCAAGGAAAGGGTAACGCAAGGCAAGGCACGGTTCGGGGAGGAAGGCGAATGCACGACAACGCAAGGCTAGGCAATGCACGGAAGGCAAGCAAAGAGTAACGGAAGGCAAGGAAGGCAAGGGAAAGCAAGGCAAGGCAAGGGTAACAGAAGGAACGGCACGGCAAGGGGAAACAAGGCTAAGGCACGGCAACGCACGGCTAGGCAATGCACGGCAAGGCAAGGAAAGGGTAACGCAAGGCAAAGCACGGTGAGGCAAGACAAGGCTGATGCACGACAACGCACGGCTAGGCAATGCACGGCAAGGCAAGGAAAGGGTAACGCAAGGCAAGGCACGGTCAGGCGAGGCAAGGCTAAGGCACGACAACGCAAGGCTAGGCAATGCACGGCAAGCCAAGGAAAGGGTAACGCAAGGCAAGGCACGGTAAGGCGCGGCAAGGCTAAGGCACGACAACGCAAGGCTAGGCAATAAACGGAAGGCAAGCAAAGAGTAACGGAAGGCAAGGAAGGCAAGGGAAAGCAGGGGAAGGCAAGGGTAACGGAAGGAACGGCACGGTAAGGGGAAACAAGGCTAAGGCACGACAACGCAGGGCTAGCCAATGCACGGCAAGGAAAGGAAAGGGTAACGCAAGGCAAGGCACCGTTACGCGAGGCAAGGCTAAGGCACGACAACGCAAGGCTAGGCAATGCACGGAAGGCAAGCAAAGAGTAACGGAAGGCAAGGAAGGCAAGGGAAAGCAAGGCAAGGCAAGGGTAACGGAAGGAACGGCACGGCAAGGGGAAACAAGGCTAAGGCACGGTAACGCACGGCTAGGCAATGCACGGCAAGGCAAGGAAAGGGTAACGCAAGGCAAGGCACTGTCAGGCGAGGCAAGGCTAAGGCACGACAACGCAAGGCTAGGCAATGCACGGAAGGAAAGCAAAGAGTAACGGAAGGCAATGAAAGGAAGGGAAAGCAAGGCAAGGTAAGGGTAACGCAAGGCAAGGCACGGTGAGGCAAGGCAAGGCTGATGCACGACAACGCACGGCTAGGCAATTCACGGCAAGGCAAGGAAAGGGTAACGCAAGGCAAGGCACGGTCAGGCGAGGAAAGGCTAAGGCACGACAACGCAAGGCTAGGCAATGCACGGAAGGCAAGCAAAGAGGAACGGAAGGCAAGGAAGGCTAGGGAAAGCAGGGAAAGGCAAGGGTAACGGAAGGGTCGGCACGGTAAGGGCAAACAAGACTAAGGCACGACAACACAGGGCTAGGCAATGCAGGGCAAGGCAAGGAAATGGTAACGCAAGGCAAGGCACGGTTTGGGGAGGCAAAGCTAATGCACGACAACGCAAGGCTAGGCAGTGCACGGCTAGGCAAGGAAAGAGTAACGGAAGGAAAGGAAGGCAAGGCAAAGCAAGGCAAGGCAAGTGTAACAAAAGGCAAGGCACGGCAAGGGGAAACAAGGCTAAGGAACGGCAACGCACGGCTACGCAATGCACGGCCAGGCAAGGAAAGGGTAACGCAAGGCAAGGCACGGTGAGGCAAGGCAAGGCACATCCACGACAACGGACGGCTAGGCAATGCACGGCAAGGCAAGGAAAGGTTAACGCAAGGCAAGGCACGGTCAGGCGAGGCAAGGCTAAGGCACGACAACGCACGGCTAGGCAATGCACGGCAAGGCAAGGAAAGGGTAACGCAAGGCAAGGCACGGTCAGGCGAGGCAAGGCTAAGGCACGACAACGCAAGGCTAGGCAATGAACGGAAGGCAAGCAAAGAGTAACGGAAGGCAAGGAAGGCAAGGGAAAGCAAGGGAAATGCAAGGGCAACGAAAGGAACGGCACGTAAGGGGAAACAAAGCTAAGGCACGACAATGCAGGGCTAGGCAATGCACGGCAAGGCAAGGAAAGGGTAACGCAAGGCAAAGCACGGTGAGGCAAGACAAGGCAAATGGAGGACAACGCACGGCTAGGCAATGCACGGCAAGGAAAGGAAAGGGTAACTCAAGGCAAGGCACGGTCAGGCGAGGCAAGGCTAAGGCACGACAACGCAAGGCTAGGCAATGCACGGAAGGCAAGCAAAGAGTAACGGAAGGCAAGGAAGGCAAGGGAAAGCAGGGGAAGGGAAGGGTAACGAAAGGAACGGCACGGTAAGGGGAAACAAGGCTAAGGCACGACAACACAGGGCTAGGCAATGCAGGGCAAGGCAAGGAAAGGGTAACGCAAGGCAAGGCACGGTTTGGGGAGGAAGGCGAATGCACGACAACGCAAGGCTAGGCAATGCACGGAAGGCAAGCAAAGAGTAACGGACGGCAAGGAAGGCAAGGGAAAGCAAGGCAAGGCAAGGGTAACAGAAGGAACGGCACGGCAAGGGGAAACAAGGCTAAGGCACGGCAACGCACGGCTAGCCAATGCACGGCAAGGAAAGGAAAGGGTAACGCAAGGCAAGGCACCGTTACGCGAGGCAAGGCTAAGGCACGACAACGCAAGGCTAGGCAATGCACGGAAGGCAAGCAAAGAGTAACGGAAGGCAAGGAAGGCAAGGGAAAGCAAGGCAAGGCAAGGGTAACGGAAGGAACGGCACGGCAAGGGGAAACAAGGCTAAGGCACGGCAACGCACGGCTAGGCAATGCATGGCAAGGCAAGGAAAGGGTAACGCAAGGCAAAGCACGGTGTGGCAAGACAAGGCAAATGGAGGACAACGCACGGCTAGGCAATGCACGGCAAGGAAAGGAAAGGGTAACTCACGGCAAGGCACGGTCAGGCGAGGCAAGGCTAAGGAACGACAACGCAAGGGTAGGCAATGCACGGAAGGCAAGCAAAGAGTAACGGAAGGCAAGGAAGGCAAGGGAAAGCAGGGGAAGGCAAGGGTAACGAAAGGAACGGCACGGTAAGGGGAAACAAGGCTAAGGCACGACAACACAGGGCTAGGCAATGCAGGGCAAGGCAAGGAAAGGGTAACGCAAGGCAAGGCACGGTTTGGGGAGGAAGGCGAATGCACGACAACGCAAGGCTAGGCAATGCACGGAAGGCAAGCAAAGAGTAACGGAAGGCAAGGAAGGCAAGGGAAAGCAAGGCAAGGCAAGGGTAACAGAAGGAACGGCACGGCAAGGGGAAACAAGGCTAAGGCACGGCAACGCACGGCTAGCCAATGCACGGCAAGGAAAGGAATGGGTAACGCAAGGCAAGGCACCGTTACGCGAGGCAAGGCTAAGGCACGACAACGCAAGGCTAGGCAATGTACGGAAGGCAAGCAAAGAGTAACGGAAGGCAAGGAATGCAAGGGAAAGCAAGGCAAGGCAAGGGTAACGGAAGGAACGGCACGGCAAGGGGAAACAAGGCTAAGGCATGGCAACGCACGGCTAGGCAATGCACGGAAGGAAAGCAAAGAGTAACGGAAGGCAATGAAAGGAAGGGAAAGCAAGGCAAGGTAAGGGTAACGCAAGGCAAGGCACGGTGAGGCAAGACAAGGCTGATGCACGACAACGAACGGCTAGGCAATTCACGGCAAGGCAAGGAAAGGGTAACGCAAGGCAAGGCACGGTCAGGCGAGGCAAGGCTAAGGCACGACAACGCAAGGCTAGGCAATGCACGGAAGGCAAGCAAAGAGGAACGGAAGGCAAGGAAGGCTAGGGAAAGCAGGGAAAGTCAAGGGTAACGGAAGGAACGGCACGGTAAGGGCAAAAAAGACTAAGGCACGACAACACAGGGCTAGGCAATGCAGGGCAAGGCAAGGAAATGGTAACGCAAGGCAAGGCACGGTGAGGCAAGACAAGGCAAATGCAGGACAACGCACGGCTAGGCAATGCACGGCAAGGCAAGGAAAGGGTAACTCAAGGCAAGGCACGGTCAGGCGAGGCAAGGCTAAGGCACGACAACGCAAGGCTAGGCAATGCACGGAAGGCAAGCAAAGAGTAACGGAAGGCAAGGAAGGCAAGGGAAAGCAGGGGAAGGGAAGGGTAACGAAAGGAACGGCACGGTAAGGGGAAACAAGGCTAAGGCACGACAACACAGGGCTAGGCAATGCAGGGCAAGGCAAGGAAAGGGTAACGCAAGGCAAGGCACGGTTTGGGGAGGAAGGCGAATGCACGACAACGCAAGGCTAGGTAATGCACGGAAGGCAAGCAAAGAGTAACGGAAGGCAAGGAAGGCAAGGGAAAGCAAGGCAAGGCAAGGGTAACAGAAGGAACGGCACGGCAAGGGGAAACAAGGCTAAGGCACGGCAACGGACGGCTAGCCAATGCACGGCAAGGAAAGGAAAGGGTAACGCAAGGCAAGGCACCGTTACGCGAGGCAAGGCTAAGGCACGACAACGCAAGGCTAGGCAATGCACGGAAGGCAAGCAAAGAGTAACGGAAGGCAAGGAAGGCAAGGGAAAGCAAGGCAAGGCAAGGGTAACGGAAGGAACGGCACGGCAAGGGGAAACAAGGCTAAGGCACGGCAACGCACGGCTAGGCAATGCACGGCAAGGCAAGGAAAGGGTAACGCAAGGCAAGGCACTGTCAGGCGAGGCAAGGCTAAGGCACGACAACGCAAGGCTAGGCAATGCACGGAAGGGAAGCAAAGAGTAAGGGAAGGCAAGGAAGGCAAGGGAAAGCAAGGCAAGGCAAGGGCAACGAAATTAACGGCACGGTAAGGGGAAACAAAGCTAAAGCACGAAAATGCAGGGCTAGGCAATGCACGGCAAGGCAAGGAAAGGGTAACGCAAGGCAAAGCACGGTGAGGCAAGACAAGGCAAATGCACGACAACGCACGGCTAGGCAATTCACGGCAAGGCAAGGAATGGGTAACGCAAGGCAAGGCACGGTCAGGCGAGGCAAGGCTAAGGCACGACAACGCAAGGCTAGGCAATGCACGGAAGGCAAGCAAAGAGGAACGGAAGGCAAGGAAGGCTAGGGAAAGCAGGGAAAGGCAAGGGTAACGGAAGGAACTGCACGGTAAGGGCAAACAAGACTAAGGCACGACAACACAGGGCTAGGCAATGCAGGGCAAGGCAAGGAAATGGTAACGCAAGGCAAGGCACGGTTTGGCGAGGCAAAGCTAATGCACGACAACGCAAGGCTAGGCAGTGCACGGCTAGGCAAGGAAAGAGTAACGGAAGGAAAGGAAGGCAAGGCAAAGCAAGGCAAGGCAAGTGTAACAAAAGGCAAGGCACGGCAAGGGGAAACAAGGCTAAGGAACGGCAACGCACGGCTACGCAATGCACGGCCAGACAAGGAAAGGGTAACGCAAGGCAAGGCACGGTAAGGCAAGACAAGGCTAATGCACGACAACGCACGGCTAGGCAATGCACGGCCAGGCAAGGAAAGGGTAACGCAAGGCAAGGCACGGTGAGGCAAGGCAAGGCAAATGCACGACAACGCACGGCTAGGCAATGCACGGCAAGGCAAGGAAAGAGTAACGCAAGGCAAGGCACGGTCAGGCGAGGCAAGGCTAAGGCACGACAACGCAAGGCTAGGCAATAAACGGAAGGCAAGCAAAGAGTAACGGAAGGCAAGGAAGGCAAGGGAAAGCAAGGGAAGGCAAGGGCAACGAAAGGAACGGCACGGTAAGGGGAAACAAAGCTAAGGCACGACAATGCAGGGCTAGGCAATGCACGGCAAGGCAAGGAAAGGGTAACGCAAGGCAAAGCACGGTGAGGCAAGACAAGGCAAATGCACGGCAACGCACGGCTAGGCAATGCACGGAAGGCAAGCAAAGAGTAACGGAAGGCAAGGAAGGCAAGGGAAAGCAGGGGAAGGCAAGGGTAATGAAAGGAACGGCACGGTAAGGGGAAACAAGGCTAAGGCACGACAACACAGGGCTAGGCAATGCAGGGCAAGGCAAGGAAAGGGTAACGCAAGGCAAGGCACGGTTTGGGGAGGAAGGCGAATGCACGACAACGCAAGGCTAGGCAATGCACGGAAGGCAAGCAAAGAGTAACGGAAGGCAAGGAAGGCAAGGGAAAGTAAGGCAAGGCAAGGGTAACGGAAGGAACGGCACGGCAAGGGGAAACAAGGCTAAGGCACGGCAACGCACGGCTAGGCAATGCACGGCCAGGCAAGGAAAGGGTAACGCAAGGCAAGGCACGGTAAGGCAAGACAAGGCTAATGCACGACAACGCACGGCTAGGCAATGCACGGCCAGGCAAGGAAAGGGTAACGCAAGGCAAGGCACGGTGAGGCAAGGCAAGGCAAATGCACGACAACGCACGGCTAGGCAATGCACGGCAAGGCAAGGAAAGGGTAACGCAAGGCAAGGCACGGTCAGGCGAGGCAAGGCTAAGGCACGACAACGCAAGGCTAGGCAATGAACGGAAGGCAAGCAAAGAGTAACGGAAGGCAAGGAAGGCAAGGGAAAGGAAGGGAAGGCAAGGGCAACGAAAGGAACGGCACGGTAAGGGGAAACAAAGCTAAGGCACGACAATGCAGGGCTAGGCAATGCACGGCAAGGCAAGGAAAGGGAAACGCAAGGCAAGGCACGGTTTGGGGAGGCAAAGCTAATGCACGACAACGCAAGGCTAGGCAGTGCACGTCTAGGCAAGGAAAGAGTAACGGAAGGAAAGGAAGGCAAGGCAAAGCAAGGCAAGGCAAGTGTAACAAAAGGCAAGGCACGGCAAGGGGAAACAAGGCTAAGGAACGGCAACGCACGGCTACGCAATGCACGGCCAGGCAAGGGAAGGGTAACGCAAGGCAAGGCACGGTAAGGCAAGACAAGGCTAATGCACGACTACGCACGGCTAGGCAATGCACGGCAAGGCAAGGAAAGGGTAACGCAAGGCAAGGCACGGTCAGGCGAGGCAAGGCTAAGGCACGACAACGCAAGGCTAGGCAATGAACGGAAGGCAAGCAAAGAGTAACGGAAGGCAAGGAAGGCAAGGGAAAGCAAGGGAAGGCAAGGGCAACGAAAGGAACGGCACGGTAAGGGGAAACAAAGCTAAGGCACGACAACGCAGGGCTAGGCAATGCACGGCAAGGCAAGGAAAGGGTAACGCAAGGCAAAGCACGGTGAGGCAAGACAAGGCAAATGCACGACAACGCACGGCTAGGCAATGCACGGCAAGGCAAGGAAAGGGTAACCCAAGGCAAGGCACGGTCAGGCGAGGCAAGGCTAAGGCACGACAACGGAAGGCTAGGCAATGAACGGAAGGCAAGCAAAGAGTAACGGAAGGCAAGGAAGGCAAGGGAAAGCAAGGGAAGGCAAGGGCAACGAAAGGAACGGCACGGTAAGGGGAAACAAAGCTAAAGCACGACAATGCAGGGCTAGGCAATGCACGGCAAGGCAAGGAAAGGGTAACGCAAGGCAAAGCACGGTGAGGCAAGACAAGGCAAATGCACGACAACGCACGGCTAGGCAATTCACGGCAAGGCAAGGAAAGGGTAACGCAAGGCAAGGCACGGTCAGGCGAGGCAAGGCTAAGGCACGACAACGCAAGGCTAGGCAATGCACGGAAGGCAAGCAAAGAGGAACGGAAGGCAAGGAAGGCAAGGGAAAGCAAGGCAAGGCAAGGGTAACGGAAGGAACGGCACGGCAAGGGGAAACAAGGCTAAGGCACGGCAACGCACGGCTAGGCAATGCACGGCAAGGCAAGGAAAGGGTAACGCAAGGCAAGGCACTGTCAGGCGAGGCAAGGCTAAGGCACGACAACGCAAGGCTAGGCAATGCACGGAAGGAAAGCAAAGAGTAACGGAAGGCAAGGAAAGGAAGCGAAAGCAAGGCAAGGTAAGGGTAACGCAAGGCAAGGCACGGTGAGGCAAGGCAAGGCTGATGCACGACAACGCACGGCTAGGCAATTCACGGCAAGGCAAGGAAAGGGTAAAGCAAGGCAAGGCACGCTCAGGCGAGGCAAGGCTAAGGCACGACAACGCAGGGCTAGGCAATGCACGGAAGGCAAGCAAAGAGTAACGGAAGGCAAGGAAGGCAAGGGAAAGCAGGGGAAGGGAAGGGTAACCGAAGGAACGGCACCGTAAGGCAAAACAAGACTAAGGCACGACAACACAGGGCTAGGCAATGCAGGGCAAGGAAAGCAAATGGTAACGGAAGGCAAGGCACGGTTTGGGGAGGCAAAGCTAATGCACTACAACGCAAGGCTAGGCAGTGCACGGCTAGGCAAGGAAAGAGTAACGGAAGGAAAGGAAGGCAAGGCAAAGCAAGGCAAGGCAAGTGTAACAAAAGGCAAGGCACGGCAAGGGGAAACAAGGCTAAGGCACGGCAACGCACGGCTAGGCAATGCACGGCAAGGCAAGGAAAGGGTAACGAAAGGCAAGGCACGGTGAGGCAAGGCAAGGCTGATGCACGACAACGCACGGCTAGGCAATGCACGGCAAGGCAAGGAAAGGGTAACGCAAGGCAAGGCACGGTCACGCGAGGCAAGGCTAAGGCACGACAACGCAAGGCTAGGCAATGCACGGAAGGCAAGAAAAGAGTAACGGAAGGCAAGGAAGGCAAGGGAAAGCAGGGGAAGGCACGGTTAACGGAAGGAACGGCACGGTAAGGGGAAACAAGGCTAAGGCACGACAACACAGGGCTAGGCAATGCAGGGAAAGGCCAGGAAAGGGTAACGCAAGGCAAGGCACGGTTTGGGGAGGCAAGGCGAATGCACGACAACGCAAGGCTAGGCAATGCACGGAAGGCAAGCAAAGAGAAACGGAAGGCAAGGAAGGCAAGGGAAAGCAAGGCAAGGCAAGGGTAACAGAAGGAACGGCACGGCAAGGGGAAACAAGGCTAAGGCACGGCAACGCACGGCTAGGCAATGCACGGCAAGGCAAGGAAAGGGTAACGCAAGGCAAGGCACGGTGAGGCAAGGCAAGGCTGATGCACGACAACGCACGGCTAGGCAATGCACGGCAAGGCAAGGAAAGGGTAACGCAAGGCAAGGCACGGTCAGGCGAGGCAAGGCTAAGGCACGACAACGCAAGGCTAGGCAATGCACGGCAAGGCAAGGAAAGGGTAACGCAAGGCAAGGCACGGTCAGGCGCGGCAAGGCTAAGGCACGAAAACGAAAGGCTAGGCAATAAACGGAAGGCAAGCAAAGAGTAACGGAAGGCAAGGAAGGCAAGGGAAAGCAGGGGAAGGCAAGGGTAACGGAAGGAACGGCACGGTAAGGGGAAACAAGGCTAAGGCACGACAACGCAGGGCTAGCCAATGCACGGCAAGGAAAGTAAAGGGTAACGCAAGGCAAGGCACCGTTAGGCGAGGCAAGGCTAAGGCACGACAACGCAAGGCTAGGCAATGCACGGAAGGCAAGCAAAGAGTAACGGAAGGCAAGGAAGGCAAGGGAAAGCAAGGCAAGGCAAGGGTAACGGAAGGAACGGCACGGCAAGGGGAAACAAGGCTAAGGCACGGCAACGCACGGCTAGGCAATGCACGGCAAGGCAAGGAAAGGGTAACGCAAGGCAAGGCAGTGTCAGGCGAGGCAAGGCTAAGGCACGACAACGCACGGCTAGGCAATGCACGGCAATGCAAGGAAAGGGTAACGCAAGGCTAGGCACGGTCAGGCGAGGCAAGGACAATGCACGAAAACTCACGGCTAGGCAATTCACGGCAAGGCAAGGAAAGGGTAACTCAAGGCAAGGCACGGTCAGGCGAGCCAAGGCTAAGGCACGACAACGCAAAGCTAGGCAATGCACGGAAGGCAAGCAAAGAGTAACGGAAGGCAAGGAAGGCAAGGGAAAGCCGGGGAAGGCAAGGGTAACGAAAGGAACGGCACGGTAAGGGGAAACAAGGCTAAGGCACGACAACACAGGGCTAGGCAATGCAGGGCAAGGCAAGGAAAGGGTAACGCAAGGCAAGGCACCGTCAGGCGAGGCAAGGCTAAGGCACGACAACGCAAGGCTAGGCAATGCACGGAAGGCAAGCAAAGAGTAACGGAAGGCAAGGAAGGCAAGGGAAAGCAAGGCAAGGCAAGGGTAACAGAAGGAACGGCACGGCAAGGGGAAACAAGGCTAAGGCACGGCAACGCACGGCTAGGCAATGCAGGGCAAGGCAAGGAAAGGGTAACGCAAGGCCAGGCACGGTTTGGGGAGGAAGGCGAATGCACGACAACGCAAGGCTAGGCAATGCACGGAAGGCAAGCAAAGAGTAACGGAAGGCAAGGAAGGCAAGGGAAAGCAAGGCAAGGCAAGGGTAACAGAAGGAACGGCACGGCAAGGGGAAACAAGGCTAAGGCACGGCAACGCACGGCTAGCCAATGCACGGCAAGGAAAGGAAAGGGTAACGCAAGGCAAGGCACCGTTACGCGAGGCAAGGCTAAGGCACGACAACGCAAGGCTAGGCAATGCACGGAAGGCAAGCAAAGAGTAACGGAAGGCAAGGAAGGCAAGGGAAAGCAAGGCAAGGCAAGGGTAACGGAAGGAACGGCACGGCAAGGGGAAACAAGGCTAAGGCACGGCAACGCACGGCTAGGCAATGCACGGCAAGGCAAGGAAAGGGTAACGCAAGGCAAGGCACTGTCAGGCGAGGCAAGGCTAAGGCACGACAACGCAAGGCTAGGCAATGCACGGAAGGGAAGCAAAGAGTAAGGGAAGGCAAGGAAGGCAAGGGAAAGCAAGGCAAGGCAAGGGTAACGGAAGGAACGGCACGGCAAGGGGAAACAAGGCTAAGGCACGGCAACGCACGGCTAGGCAATGCACGGCCAGGCAAGGAAAGGGTAACGCAAGGCAAGGCACGGTAAGGCAAGACAAGGCAAATGCACGACAACGCACGGCTAGGCAATGCACGGCAAGGCAAGGAAAGGGTAACTCAAGGCAAGGCACGGTCAGGCGAGGCTAGGCTAAGGCACGACAACGCAAGGCTAGGCAATGAACGGAAGGCAAGCAAAGAGTAACGGAAGGCAAGGAAGGCAAGGGAAAGCAAGGGAAGGCAAGGGCAACGAAAGGAACGGCACGGTAAGGGGAAACAAAGCTAAGGCACGACAATGCAGGGCTAGGCATTGCACGGCAAGGCAAGGAAAGGGTAACGCAAGGGAAGGCACGGTTCGGGGAGGAAGGCGAATGCACGACAACGCAAGGCTAGGCAATGCACGGAAGGCAAGCAAAGAGTAACGGAAGGCAAGGAAGGCAAGGGACATCAAGGGAAGGCAAGGGTAACGGAACGAACGGCACGGCAAGGGGAAACAAGGCTAAGGCACGGCAACGCACGTCTAGGCAATGCACGGCAAGGCAAGGAAAGGGTAACGCAAGTAAAGGCACTGTTAGGCGAGGCAAGGCTAAGGCACGACAACGCAAGGCTAGGCAATGCACGGAAGGAAAGCAAAGAGTAACGGAAGGCAATGAAAGGAAGGGAAAGCAAGGCAAGGTAAGGGTAACGCAAGGCAAGGCACGGTGAGGGAAGGCAAGGCTGATGCACGGCAATGCACGGCTAGGCAATTCACGGCAAGGCAAGGAAAGGGTAACGCAAGGCAAGGCACGATCAGGCGAGGCAAGGCTAAGGCACGACAACGCAAGGCTAGGCAATGCACGGAAGGCAAGCCAAGAGGAACGGAAGGCAAGGAAGGCTAGGGAAAGCAGGGAAAGGCAAGGGTAACGGAAGGAACGGCACGGTAAGGGCAAACAAGACTAAGGCACGACAACACAGGGCTAGGCAATGCAGGGCAAGGCAAGGAAATGGTAACGCAAGGAAAGGCACGGTTTGGGGAGGCAAAGCTAATGCACGACAACGCAAGGCTAGGCAGTGCACGTCTAGGCAAGGAAAGAGTAACGGAAGGAAAGGAAGGCAAGGCAAAGCAAGGCAAGGCAAGTGTAACAAAATGCAAGGCACGGCAAGGGGAAACGATGCTAAGGAACGGCAACGCACGGCTACGCAATGCACGGCCAGGCAAGGAAAGGGTAACGCAAGGCAAGGCACGGTAAGGCAAGACAAGGCTAATGCACGACAACGCACGGCTAGGCAATGCACGGACAGGCAAGGAAAGGGTAACGCAAGGCAAGGCACGGTGAGGCAAGGCAAGGCAAATGCACGACAACGCACGGCTAGGCAATGCACGGCAAGGCAAGGAAAGGGTAACGCAAGGCAAGGCACGGTCAGGCGAGGCAAGGCTAAGGCACGACAATGCAAGGCTAGGCAATGAACGGAAGGCAAGCAAAGAGTAACGGAAGGCAAGGAAGGCAAGGGAAAGCAAGGGAAGTCAAGGGCAACGAAAGGAACGGCACGGTAAGGGGAAACAAAGCTAAGGCACGACAATGCAGGGCTAGGCAATGCACGGCAAGGCAAGGAAAGGGTAACGCAAGGCAAAGCACGGTGAGGCAAGACAAGGCAAATGCACGACAACGCACGGCTAGGCAATGCACGGAAGGCAAGCAAAGAGTAACGGAATGCAAGGAAGGCAAGGGAAAGCAAGGCAAGGCAAGGGTAACAGAAGGAACGGCACGGCAAGGGGAAACAAGGCTAAGGAACGGCAACGCACGGCTAGGCAATGCACGGCAAGGCAAGGAAAGGGTAACGCGAGGCAAGCCACGCTGAGGCAAGGCAAGGCTGATGCACGACAACGCACGGCTAGGCAATGCACGGCCAGGCAAGGAAAGGGTAACGCAAGGCAAGGCACGGTCAGGCGAGGCAAGGCTAAGGCACGACAACGCAAGGCTAGGCAATGCACGGCAAGGCAAGGAAAGGGTAACGCAAGGCAAGGCACGGTAAGGCGCGGCAAGGCTAAGGCACGACAACGCAAGGCTAGGCAATAAACGGAAGGCAAGCAAAGAGTAACGGAAGGGAAGGAAGGCAAGGGAAAGCAGGGGAAGGCAAGGGTAACGGAAGGAACGGCACGGTAAGGGGAAACAAGGCTAAGGCACGGCAACGCACGGCTAGCCAATGCACGGCAAGGAAAGGAATGGGTAACGCAAGGCAAGGCACCGTTACGCGAGGCAAGGCTAAGGCACGACAACGCAAGGCTAGGCAATGTACGGAAGGCAAGCAAAGAGTAACGGAAGGCAAGGAATGCAAGGGAAAGCAAGGCAAGGCAAGGGTAACGGAAGGAACGGCACGGCAAGGGGAAACAAGGCTAAGGCATGGCAACGCACGGCTAGGCAATGCACGGAAGGAAAGCAAAGAGTAACGGAAGGCAATGAAAGGAAGGGAAAGCAAGGCAAGGTAAGGGTAACGCAAGGCAAGGCACGGTGAGGCAAGACAAGGCTGATGCACGACAACGAACGGCTAGGCAATTCACGGCAAGGCAAGGAAAGGGTAACGCAAGGCAAGGCACGGTCAGGCGAGGCAAGGCTAAGGCACGACAACGCAAGGCTAGGCAATGCACGGAAGGCAAGCAAAGAGGAACGGAAGGCAAGGAAGGCTAGGGAAAGCAGGGAAAGTCAAGGGTAACGGAAGGAACGGCACGGTAAGGGCAAAAAAGACTAAGGCACGACAACACAGGGCTAGGCAATGCAGGGCAAGGCAAGGAAATGGTAACGCAAGGCAAGGCACGGTGAGGCAAGACAAGGCAAATGCAGGACAACGCACGGCTAGGCAATGCACGGCAAGGCAAGGAAAGGGTAACTCAAGGCAAGGCACGGTCAGGCGAGGCAAGGCTAAGGCACGACAACGCAAGGCTAGGCAATGCACGGAAGGCAAGCAAAGAGTAACGGAAGGCAAGGAAGGCAAGGGAAAGCAGGGGAAGGGAAGGGTAACGAAAGGAACGGCACGGTAAGGGGAAACAAGGCTAAGGCACGACAACACAGGGCTAGGCAATGCAGGGCAAGGCAAGGAAAGGGTAACGCAAGGCAAGGCAGGGTTTGGGGAGGAAGGCGAATGCACGACAACGCAAGGCTAGGCAATGCACGGAAGGCAAGCAAAGAGTAACGGAAGGCAAGGAAGGCAAGGGAAAGCAAGGCAAGGCAAGGGTAACAGAAGGAACGGCACGGCAAGGGGAAACAAGGCTAAGGCACGGCAACGGACGGCTAGCCAATGCACGGCAAGGAAAGGAAAGGGTAACGCAAGGCAAGGCACCGTTACGCGAGGCAAGGCTAAGGCACGACAACGCAAGGCTAGGCAATGCACGGAAGGCAAGCAAAGAGTAACGGAAGGCAAGGAAGGCAAGGGAAAGCAAGGCAAGGCAAGGGTAACGGAAGGAACGGCACGGCAAGGGGAAACAAGGCTAAGGCACGGCAACGCACGGCTAGGCAATGCACGGCAAGGCAAGGAAAGGGTAACGCAAGGCAAGGCACTGTCAGGCGAGGCAAGGCTAAGGCACGACAACGCAAGGCTAGGCAATGCACGGAAGGGAAGCAAAGAGTAAGGGAAGGCAAGGAAGGCAAGGGAAAGCAAGGCAAGGCAAGGGCAACGAAATTAACGGCACGGTAAGGGGAAACAAAGCTAAAGCACGAAAATGCAGGGCTAGGCAATGCACGGCAAGGCAAGGAAAGGGTAACGCAAGGCAAAGCACGGTGAGGCAAGACAAGGCAAATGCACGACAACGCACGGCTAGGCAATTCACGGCAAGGCAAGGAAAGGGTAACGCAAGGCAAGGCACGGTCAGGCGAGGCAAGGCTAAGGCACGACAACGCAAGGCTAGGCAATGCACGGAAGGCAAGCAAAGAGGAACGGAAGGCAAGGAAGGCTAGGGAAAGCAGGGAAAGGCAAGGGTAACGGAAGGAACTGCACGGTAAGGGCAAACAAGACTAAGGCACGACAACACAGGGCTAGGCAATGCAGGGCAAGGCAAGGAAATGGTAACGCAAGGCAAGGCACGGTTTGGCGAGGCAAAGCTAATGCACGACAACGCAAGGCTAGGCAGTGCACGGCTAGGCAAGGAAAGAGTAACGGAAGGAAAGGAAGGCAAGGCAAAGCAAGGCAAGGCAAGTGTAACAAAAGGCAAGGCACGGCAAGGGGAAACAAGGCTAAGGAACGGCAACGCACGGCTACGCAATGCACGGCCAGGCAAGGAAAGGGTAACGCAAGGCAAGGCACGGTAAGGCAAGACAAGGCTAATGCACGACAACGCACGGCTAGGCAATGCACGGCCAGGCAAGGAAAGGGTAACGCAAGGCAAGGCACGGTGAGGCAAGGCAAGGCAAATGCACGACAACGCACGGCTAGGCAATGCACGGCAAGGCAAGGAAAGAGTAACGCAAGGCAAGGCACGGTCAGGCGAGGCAAGGCTAAGGCACGACAACGCAAGGCTAGGCAATAAACGGAAGGCAAGCAAAGAGTAACGGAAGGCAAGGAAGGCAAGGGAAAGCAAGGGAAGGCAAGGGCAACGAAAGGAACGGCACGGTAAGGGGAAACAAAGCTAAGGCACGACAATGCAGGGCTAGGCAATGCACGGCAAGGCAAGGAAAGGGTAACGCAAGGCAAAGCACGGTGAGGCAAGACAAGGCAAATGCACGGCAACGCACGGCTAGGCAATGCACGGAAGGCAAGCAAAGAGTAACGGAAGGCAAGGAAGGCAAGGGAAAGCAAGGGAAGGCAAGGGCAACGAAAGGAACGGCACGGTAAGGGGAAACAAAGCTAAGGCACGACAATGCAGGGCTAGGCAATGCACGGCAAGGCAAGGAAAGGGAAACGCAAGGCAAGGCACGGTTTGGGGAGGCAAAGCTAATGCACGACAACGCAAGGCTAGGCAGTGCACGTCTAGGCAAGGAAAGAGTAACGGAAGGAAAGGAAGGCAAGGCAAAGCAAGGCAAGGCAAGTGTAACAAAAGGCAAGGCACGGCAAGGGGAAACAAGGCTAAGGAACGGCAACGCACGGCTACGCAATGCACGGCCAGGCAAGGGAAGGGTAACGCAAGGCAAGGCACGGTAAGGCAAGACAAGGCTAATGCACGACTACGCACGGCTAGGCAATGCACGGCAAGGCAAGGAAAGGGTAACGCAAGGCAAGGCACGGTCAGGCGAGGCAAGGCTAAGGCACGACAATGCAAGGCTAGGCAATGAACGGAAGGCAAGCAAAGAGTAACGGAAGGCAAGGAAGGCAAGGGAAAGCAAGGGAAGTCAAGGGCAACGAAAGGAACGGCACGGTAAGGGGAAACAAAGCTAAGGCACGACAATGCAGGGCTAGGCAATGCACGGCAAGGCAAGGAAAGGGTAACGCAAGGCAAAGCACGGTGAGGCAAGACAAGGCAAATGCACGACAACGCACGGCTAGGCAATGCACGGAAGGCAAGCAAAGAGTAACGGAATGCAAGGAAGGCAAGGGAAAGCAAGGCAAGGCAAGGGTAACAGAAGGAACGGCACGGCAAGGGGAAACAAGGCTAAGGAACGGCAACGCACGGCTAGGCAATGCACGGCAAGGCAAGGAAAGGGTAACGCGAGGCAAGCCACGCTGAGGCAAGGCAAGGCTGATGCACGACAACGCACGGCTAGGCAATGCACGGCCAGGCAAGGAAAGGGTAACGCAAGGCAAGGCACGGTCAGGCGAGGCAAGGCTAAGGCACGACAACGCAAGGCTAGGCAATGCACGGCAAGGCAAGGAAAGGGTAACGCAAGGCAAGGCACGGTAAGGCGCGGCAAGGCTAAGGCACGACAACGCAAGGCTAGGCAATAAACGGAAGGCAAGCAAAGAGTAACGGAAGGGAAGGAAGGCAAGGGAAAGCAGGGGAAGGCAAGGGTAACGGAAGGAACGGCACGGTAAGGGGAAACAAGGCTAAGGCACGGCAACGCACGGCTAGCCAATGCACGGCAAGGAAAGGAATGGGTAACGCAAGGCAAGGCACCGTTACGCGAGGCAAGGCTAAGGCACGACAACGCAAGGCTAGGCAATGTACGGAAGGCAAGCAAAGAGTAACGGAAGGCAAGGAATGCAAGGGAAAGCAAGGCAAGGCAAGGGTAACGGAAGGAACGGCACGGCAAGGGGAAACAAGGCTAAGGCATGGCAACGCACGGCTAGGCAATGCACGGAAGGAAAGCAAAGAGTAACGGAAGGCAATGAAAGGAAGGGAAAGCAAGGCAAGGTAAGGGTAACGCAAGGCAAGGCACGGTGAGGCAAGACAAGGCTGATGCACGACAACGAACGGCTAGGCAATTCACGGCAAGGCAAGGAAAGGGTAACGCAAGGCAAGGCACGGTCAGGCGAGGCAAGGCTAAGGCACGACAACGCAAGGCTAGGCAATGCACGGAAGGCAAGCAAAGAGGAACGGAAGGCAAGGAAGGCTAGGGAAAGCAGGGAAAGTCAAGGGTAACGGAAGGAACGGCACGGTAAGGGCAAAAAAGACTAAGGCACGACAACACAGGGCTAGGCAATGCAGGGCAAGGCAAGGAAATGGTAACGCAAGGCAAGGCACGGTGAGGCAAGACAAGGCAAATGCAGGACAACGCACGGCTAGGCAATGCACGGCAAGGCAAGGAAAGGGTAACTCAAGGCAAGGCACGGTCAGGCGAGGCAAGGCTAAGGCACGACAACGCAAGGCTAGGCAATGCACGGAAGGCAAGCAAAGAGTAACGGAAGGCAAGGAAGGCAAGGGAAAGCAGGGGAAGGGAAGGGTAACGAAAGGAACGGCACGGTAAGGGGAAACAAGGCTAAGGCACGACAACACAGGGCTAGGCAATGCAGGGCAAGGCAAGGAAAGGGTAACGCAAGGCAAGGCAGGGTTTGGGGAGGAAGGCGAATGCACGACAACGCAAGGCTAGGCAATGCACGGAAGGCAAGCAAAGAGTAACGGAAGGCAAGGAAGGCAAGGGAAAGCAAGGCAAGGCAAGGGTAACAGAAGGAACGGCACGGCAAGGGGAAACAAGGCTAAGGCACGGCAACGGACGGCTAGCCAATGCACGGCAAGGAAAGGAAAGGGTAACGCAAGGCAAGGCACCGTTACGCGAGGCAAGGCTAAGGCACGACAACGCAAGGCTAGGCAATGCACGGAAGGCAAGCAAAGAGTAACGGAAGGCAAGGAAGGCAAGGGAAAGCAAGGCAAGGCAAGGGTAACGGAAGGAACGGCACGGCAAGGGGAAACAAGGCTAAGGCACGGCAACGCACGGCTAGGCAATGCACGGCAAGGCAAGGAAAGGGTAACGCAAGGCAAGGCACTGTCAGGCGAGGCAAGGCTAAGGCACGACAACGCAAGGCTAGGCAATGCACGGAAGGGAAGCAAAGAGTAAGGGAAGGCAAGGAAGGCAAGGGAAAGCAAGGCAAGGCAAGGGCAACGAAATTAACGGCACGGTAAGGGGAAACAAAGCTAAAGCACGAAAATGCAGGGCTAGGCAATGCACGGCAAGGCAAGGAAAGGGTAACGCAAGGCAAAGCACGGTGAGGCAAGACAAGGCAAATGCACGACAACGCACGGCTAGGCAATTCACGGCAAGGCAAGGAAAGGGTAACGCAAGGCAAGGCACGGTCAGGCGAGGCAAGGCTAAGGCACGACAACGCAAGGCTAGGCAATGCACGGAAGGCAAGCAAAGAGGAACGGAAGGCAAGGAAGGCTAGGGAAAGCAGGGAAAGGCAAGGGTAACGGAAGGAACTGCACGGTAAGGGCAAACAAGACTAAGGCACGACAACACAGGGCTAGGCAATGCAGGGCAAGGCAAGGAAATGGTAACGCAAGGCAAGGCACGGTTTGGCGAGGCAAAGCTAATGCACGACAACGCAAGGCTAGGCAGTGCACGGCTAGGCAAGGAAAGAGTAACGGAAGGAAAGGAAGGCAAGGCAAAGCAAGGCAAGGCAAGTGTAACAAAAGGCAAGGCACGGCAAGGGGAAACAAGGCTAAGGAACGGCAACGCACGGCTACGCAATGCACGGCCAGGCAAGGAAAGGGTAACGCAAGGCAAGGCACGGTAAGGCAAGACAAGGCTAATGCACGACAACGCACGGCTAGGCAATGCACGGCCAGGCAAGGAAAGGGTAACGCAAGGCAAGGCACGGTGAGGCAAGGCAAGGCAAATGCACGACAACGCACGGCTAGGCAATGCACGGCAAGGCAAGGAAAGAGTAACGCAAGGCAAGGCACGGTCAGGCGAGGCAAGGCTAAGGCACGACAACGCAAGGCTAGGCAATAAACGGAAGGCAAGCAAAGAGTAACGGAAGGCAAGGAAGGCAAGGGAAAGCAAGGGAAGGCAAGGGCAACGAAAGGAACGGCACGGTAAGGGGAAACAAAGCTAAGGCACGACAATGCAGGGCTAGGCAATGCACGGCAAGGCAAGGAAAGGGTAACGCAAGGCAAAGCACGGTGAGGCAAGACAAGGCAAATGCACGACAACGCACGGCTAGGCAATGCAC
Source organism: Macrotis lagotis (assembly GCF_037893015.1). Classification (NCBI taxonomy): domain Eukaryota; kingdom Metazoa; phylum Chordata; class Mammalia; order Peramelemorphia; family Peramelidae; genus Macrotis; species Macrotis lagotis. The sequence continues at coordinate 278,914 of NW_027422099.1, forward strand.
GGAAGGCAAGCAAAGAGTAACGGAAGGCAAGGAAGGCAAGGGAAAGCAAGGGAAGGCAAGGGCAACGAAAGGAACGGCACGGTAAGGGGAAACAAAGCTAAGGCACGACAATGCAGGGCTAGGCAATGCACGGCAAGGCAAGGAAAGGGAAACGCAAGGCAAGGCACGGTTTGGGGAGGCAAAGCTAATGCACGACAACGCAAGGCTAGGCAGTGCACGTCTAGGCAAGGAAAGAGTAACGGAAGGAAAGGAAGGCAAGGCAAAGCAAGGCAAGGCAAGTGTAACAAAAGGCAAGGCACGGCAAGGGGAAACAAGGCTAAGGAACGGCAACGCACGGCTACGCAATGCACGGCCAGGCAAGGGAAGGGTAACGCAAGGCAAGGCACGGTAAGGCAAGACAAGGCTAATGCACGACTACGCACGGCTAGGCAATGCACGGCAAGGCAAGGAAAGGGTAACGCAAGGCAAGGCACGGTCAGGCGAGGCAAGGCTAAGGCACGACAACGCAAGGCTAGGCAATGAACGGAAGGCAAGCAAAGAGTAACGGAAGGCAAGGAAGGCAAGGGAAAGCAAGGGAAGGCAAGGGCAACGAAAGGAACGGCACGGTAAGGGGAAACAAAGCTAAGGCACGACAACGCAGGGCTAGGCAATGCACGGCAAGGCAAGGAAAGGGTAACGCAAGGCAAAGCACGGTGAGGCAAGACAAGGCAAATGCACGACAACGCACGGCTAGGCAATGTACGGCAAGGCAAGGAAAGGGTAACCCAAGGCAAGGCACGGTCAGGCGAGGCAAGGCTAAGGCACGACAACGGAAGGCTAGGCAATGAACGGAAGGCAAGCAAAGAGTAACGGAAGGCAAGGAAGGCAAGGGAAAGCAAGGGAAGGCAAGGGCAACGAAAGGAACGGCACGGTAAGGGGAAACAAAGCTAAAGCACGACAATGCAGGGCTAGGCAATGCACGGCAAGGCAAGGAAAGGGTAACGCAAGGCAAAGCACGGTGAGGCAAGACAAGGCAAATGCACGACAACGCACGGCTAGGCAATTCACGGCAAGGCAAGGAAAGGGTAACGCAAGGCAAGGCACGGTCAGGCGAGGCAAGGCTAAGGCACGACAACGCAAGGCTAGGCAATGCACGGAAGGCAAGCAAAGAGGAACGGAAGGCAAGGAAGGCAAGGGAAAGCAAGGCAAGGCAAGGGTAACGGAAGGAACGGCACGGCAAGGGGAAACAAGGCTAAGGCACGGCAACGCACGGCTAGGCAATGCACGGCAAGGCAAGGAAAGGGTAACGCAAGGCAAGGCACTGTCAGGCGAGGCAAGGCTAAGGCACGACAACGCAAGGCTAGGCAATGCACGGAAGGAAAGCAAAGAGTAACGGAAGGCAAGGAAAGGAAGCGAAAGCAAGGCAAGGTAAGGGTAACGCAAGGCAAGGCACGGTGAGGCAAGGCAAGGCTGATGCACGACAACGCACGGCTAGGCAATTCACGGCAAGGCAAGGAAAGGGTAAAGCAAGGCAAGGCACGCTCAGGCGAGGCAAGGCTAAGGCACGACAACGCAGGGCTAGGCAATGCACGGAAGGCAAGCAAAGAGTAACGGAAGGCAAGGAAGGCAAGGGAAAGCAGGGGAAGGGAAGGGTAACCGAAGGAACGGCACCGTAAGGCAAAACAAGACTAAGGCACGACAACACAGGGCTAGGCAATGCAGGGCAAGGAAAGCAAATGGTAACGGAAGGCAAGGCACGGTTTGGGGAGGCAAAGCTAATGCACTACAACGCAAGGCTAGGCAGTGCACGGCTAGGCAAGGAAAGAGTAACGGAAGGAAAGGAAGGCAAGGCAAAGCAAGGCAAGGCAAGTGTAACAAAAGGCAAGGCACGGAAAGGGGAAACAAGGCTAAGGCACGGCAACGCACGGCTAGGCAATGCACGGCAAGGCAAGGAAAGGGTAACGAAAGGCAAGGCACGGTGAGGCAAGGCAAGGCTGATGCACGACAACGCACGGCTAGGCAATGCACGGCAAGGCAAGGAAAGGGTAACGCAAGGCAAGGCACGGTCACGCGAGGCAAGGCTAAGGCACGACAACGCAAGGCTAGGCAATGCACGGAAGGCAAGAAAAGAGTAACGGAAGGCAAGGAAGGCAAGGGAAAGCAGGGGAAGGCACGGTTAACGGAAGGAACGGCACGGTAAGGGGAAACAAGGCTAAGGCACGACAACACAGGGCTAGGCAATGCAGGGAAAGGCCAGGAAAGGGTAACGCAAGGCAAGGCACGGTTTGGGGAGGCAAGGCGAATGCACGACAACGCAAGGCTAGGCAATGCACGGAAGGCAAGCAAAGAGAAACGGAAGGCAAGGAAGGCAAGGGAAAGCAAGGCAAGGCAAGGGTAACAGAAGGAACGGCACGGCAAGGGGAAACAAGGCTAAGGCACGGCAACGCACGGCTAGGCAATGCACGGCAAGGCAAGGAAAGGGTAACGCAAGGCAAGGCACGGTGAGGCAAGGCAAGGCTGATGCACGACAACGCACGGCTAGGCAATGCACGGCAAGGCAAGGAAAGGGTAACGCAAGGCAAGGCACGGTCAGGCGAGGCAAGGCTAAGGCACGACAACGCAAGGCTAGGCAATGCACGGCAAGGCAAGGAAAGGGTAACGCAAGGCAAGGCACGGTCAGGCGCGGCAAGGCTAAGGCACGAAAACGAAAGGCTAGGCAATAAACGGAAGGCAAGCAAAGAGTAACGGAAGGCAAGGAAGGCAAGGGAAAGCAGGGGAAGGCAAGGGTAACGGAAGGAACGGCACGGTAAGGGGAAACAAGGCTAAGGCACGACAACGCAGGGCTAGCCAATGCACGGCAAGGAAAGTAAAGGGTAACGCAAGGCAAGGCACCGTTAGGCGAGGCAAGGCTAAGGCACGACAACGCAAGGCTAGGCAATGCACGGAAGGCAAGCAAAGAGTAACGGAAGGCAAGGAAGGCAAGGGAAAGCAAGGCAAGGCAAGGGTAACGGAAGGAACGGCACGGCAAGGGGAAACAAGGCTAAGGCACGGCAACGCACGGCTAGGCAATGCACGGCAAGGCAAGGAAAGGGTAACGCAAGGCTAGGCACGGTCAGGCGAGGCAAGGACAATGCACGAAAACTCACGGCTAGGCAATTCACGGCAAGGCAAGGAAAGGGTAACTCAAGGCAAGGCACGGTCAGGCGAGCCAAGGCTAAGGCACGACAACGCAAAGCTAGGCAATGCACGGAAGGCAAGCAAAGAGTAACGGAAGGCAAGGAAGGCAAGGGAAAGCCGGGGAAGGCAAGGGTAACGAAAGGAACGGCACGGTAAGGGGAAACAAGGCTAAGGCACGACAACACAGGGCTAGGCAATGCAGGGCAAGGCAAGGAAAGGGTAACGCAAGGCAAGGCACCGTCAGGCGAGGCAAGGCTAAGGCACGACAACGCAAGGCTAGGCAATGCACGGAAGGCAAGCAAAGAGTAACGGAAGGCAAGGAAGGCAAGGGAAAGCAAGGCAAGGCAAGGGTAACAGAAGGAACGGCACGGCAAGGGGAAACAAGGCTAAGGCACGGCAACGCACGGCTAGGCAATGCAGGGCAAGGCAAGGAAAGGGTAACGCAAGGCCAGGCACGGTTTGGGGAGGAAGGCGAATGCACGACAACGCAAGGCTAGGCAATGCACGGAAGGCAAGCAAAGAGTAACGGAAGGCAAGGAAGGCAAGGGAAAGCAAGGCAAGGCAAGGGTAACAGAAGGAACGGCACGGCAAGGGGAAACAAGGCTAAGGCACGGCAACGCACGGCTAGCCAATGCACGGCAAGGAAAGGAAAGGGTAACGCAAGGCAAGGCACCGTTACGCGAGGCAAGGCTAAGGCACGACAACGCAAGGCTAGGCAATGCACGGAAGGCAAGCAAAGAGTAACGGAAGGCAAGGAAGGCAAGGGAAAGCAAGGCAAGGCAAGGGTAACGGAAGGAACGGCACGGCAAGGGGAAACAAGGCTAAGGCACGGCAACGCACGGCTAGGCAATGCACGGCAAGGCAAGGAAAGGGTAACGCAAGGCAAGGCACTGTCAGGCGAGGCAAGGCTAAGGCACGACAACGCAAGGCTAGGCAATGCACGGAAGGGAAGCAAAGAGTAAGGGAAGGCAAGGAAGGCAAGGGAAAGCAAGGCAAGGCAAGGGTAACGGAAGGAACGGCACGGCAAGGGGAAACAAGGCTAAGGCACGGCAACGCACGGCTAGGCAATGCACGGCCAGGCAAGGAAAGGGTAACGCAAGGCAAGGCACGGTAAGGCAAGACAAGGCTAATGCACGACAACGCACGGCTAGGCAATGCACGGCAAGGCAAGGAAAGGGTAACGCAAGGCAAGGCACGGTCAGGCGAGGCAAGGCTAAGGCACGACAACGCAAGGCTAGGCAATGAACGGAAGGCAAGCAAAGAGTAACGGAAGGCAAGGAAGGCAAGGGAAAGCAAGGGAAGGCAAGGGCAACGAAAGGAACGGCACGGTAAGGGGAAACAAAGCTAAGGCACGACAATGCAGGGCTAGGCAATGCACGGCAAGGCAAGGAAAGGGTAACGCAAGGCAAAGCACGGTGAGGCAAGACAAGGCAAATGCACGACAACGCACGGCTAGGCAATGCACGGCAAGGCAAGGAAAGGGTAACTCAAGGCAAGGCACGGTCAGGCGAGGCTAGGCTAAGGCACGACAACGCAACGCTAGGCAATGAACGGAAGGCAAGCAAAGAGTAACGGAAGGCAAGGAAGGCAAGGGAAAGCAAGGGAAGGCAAGGGCAACGAAAGGAACGGCACGGTAAGGGGAAACAAAGCTAAGGCACGACAATGCAGGGCTAGGCATTGCACGGCAAGGCAAGGAAAGGGTAACGCAAGGGAAGGCACGGTTCGGGGAGGAAGGCGAATGCACGACAACGCAAGGCTAGGCAATGCACGGAAGGCAAGCAAAGAGTAACGGAAGGCAAGGAAGGCAAGGGACATCAAGGGAAGGCAAGGGTAACGGAACGAACGGCACGGCAAGGGGAAACAAGGCTAAGGCACGGCAACGCACGTCTAGGCAATGCACGGCAAGGCAAGGAAAGGGTAACGCAAGTAAAGGTACTGTTAGGCGAGGCAAGGCTAAGGCACGACAACGCAAGGCTAGGCAATGCACGGAAGGAAAGCAAAGAGTAACGGAAGGCAATGAAAGGAAGGGAAAGCAAGGCAAGGTAAGGGTAACGCAAGGCAAGGCACGGTGAGGGAAGGCAAGGCTGATGCACGGCAATGCACGGCTAGGCAATTCACGGCAAGGCAAGGAAAGGGTAACGCAAGGCAAGGCACGATCAGGCGAGGCAAGGCTAAGGCACGACAACGCAAGGCTAGGCAATGCACGGAAGGCAAGCCAAGAGGAACGGAAGGCAAGGAAGGCTAGGGAAAGCAGGGAAAGGCAAGGGTAACGGAAGGAACGGCACGGTAAGGGCAAACAAGACTAAGGCACGACAACACAGGGCTAGGCAATGCAGGGCAAGGCAAGGAAATGGTAACGCAAGGAAAGGCACGGTTTGGGGAGGCAAAGCTAATGCACGACAACGCAAGGCTAGGCAGTGCACGTCTAGGCAAGGAAAGAGTAACGGAAGGAAAGGAAGGCAAGGCAAAGCAAGGCAAGGCAAGTGTAACAAAATGCAAGGCACGGCAAGGGGAAACGATGCTAAGGAACGGCAACGCACGGCTACGCAATGCACGGCCAGGCAAGGAAAGGGTAACGCAAGGCAAGGCACGGTAAGGCAAGACAAGGCTAATGCACGACAACGCACGGCTAGGCAATGCACGGACAGGCAAGGAAAGGGTAACGCAAGGCAAGGCACGGTGAGGCAAGGCAAGGCAAATGCACGACAACGCACGGCTAGGCAATGCACGGCAAGGCAAGGAAAGGGTAACGCAAGGCAAGGCACGGTCAGGCGAGGCAAGGCTAAGGCACGACAATGCAAGGCTAGGCAATGAACGGAAGGCAAGCAAAGAGTAACGGAAGGCAAGGAAGGCAAGGGAAAGCAAGGGAAGTCAAGGGCAACGAAAGGAACGGCACGGTAAGGGGAAACAAAGCTAAGGCACGACAATGCAGGGCTAGGCAATGCACGGCAAGGCAAGGAAAGGGTAACGCAAGGCAAAGCACGGTGAGGCAAGACAAGGCAAATGCACGACAACGCACGGCTAGGCAATGCACGGAAGGCAAGCAAAGAGTAACGGAATGCAAGGAAGGCAAGGGAAAGCAAGGCAAGGCAAGGGTAACAGAAGGAACGGCACGGCAAGGGGAAACAAGGCTAAGGAACGGCAACGCACGGCTAGGCAATGCACGGCAAGGCAAGGAAAGGGTAACGCGAGGCAAGCCACGCTGAGGCAAGGCAAGGCTGATGCACGACAACGCACGGCTAGGCAATGCACGGCCAGGCAAGGAAAGGGTAACGCAAGGCAAGGCACGGTCAGGCGAGGCAAGGCTAAGGCACGACAACGCAAGGCTAGGCAATGCACGGCAAGGCAAGGAAAGGGTAACGCAAGGCAAGGCACGGTAAGGCGCGGCAAGGCTAAGGCACGACAACGCAAGGCTAGGCAATAAACGGAAGGCAAGCAAAGAGTAACGGAAGGGAAGGAAGGCAAGGGAAAGCAGGGGAAGGCAAGGGTAACGGAAGGAACGGCACGGTAAGGGGAAACAAGGCTAAGGCACGACAACGCAGGGCTAGCCAATGCACGGCAAGGAAAGGAAAGGGTAACGCAAGGCAAGGCACCGTTACGCGAGGCAAGGCTAAGGCACGACAACGCAAGGCTAGGCAATGCACGGAAGGCAAGCAAAGAGTAACGGAAGGCAAGGAAGGCAAGGGAAACAAGGCAAGGCTAGGGTAACGGAAGGAACGGCACGGCAAGGGGAAACAAGGCTAAGGCACGGCAACGCACTGCTAGGCAATGCACGGCAAGGCAAGGAAAGGGTAACGCAAGGCAAGGCACTGTCAGGCGAGGCAAGGCTAAGGCACGACAACGCAAGGCTAGGCAATGCACGGAAGGAAAGCAAAGAGTAACGGAAGGCAATGAAAGGAAGGGAAAGCAAGGCAAGGTAAGGGTAACGCAAGGCAAGGCACGGTGAGGCAAGGCAAGGCTGATGCACGACAACGCACGGCTAGGCAATTCACGGCAAGGCAAGGAAAGGGTAACGCAAGGCAAGGCACGGTCAACGAGGCAAGGCTAAGGCACGACAACGCAAGGCTAGGCAATGCACGGAAGGCAAGCAAAGAGGAACGGAAGGCAAGGAAGGCTAGGGAAAGCAGGGAAAGGCAAGGGTAACGGAAGGGACGGCACGGTAAGGGCAAACAAGACTAAGGCACGACAACACAGGGCTAGGCAATGCAGGGCAAGGCAAGGAAATGGTAACGCAAGGCAAGGCACGGTTTGGGGAGGCAAAGCTAATGCACGACAACGCAAGGCTAGGCAGTGCACGGCTAGGCAAGGAAAGAGTAACGGAAGGAAAGGAAGGCAAGGCAAAGCAAGGCAAGGCAAGTGTAACAAAAGGCAAGGCACGGCAAGGGGAAACAAGGCTAAGGAACGGCAACGCACGGCTACGCAATGCACGGCCAGGCAAGGAAAGGGTAACGCAAGGCAAGGCACGGTAAGGCAAGACAAGGCTAATGCACGACAACGCACGGCTAGGCAATGCACGGCAAGGAAAGGAAAGGGTAACTCAAGGCAAGGCACGGTCAGGCGAGGCAAGGCTAAGGCACGACAACGCAAGGCTAGGCAATGCACGGAAGGCAAGCAAAGAGTAACGGAAGGCAAGGAAGGCAAGGGAAAGCAGGGGAAGGCAAGGGTAACGAAAGGAACGGCACGGTAAGGGGAAACAAGGCTAAGGCACGACAAGACAGGGCTAGGCAATGCAGGGCAAGGCAAGGAAAGGGTAACGCAAGGCAAGGCACGGTTTGGGGAGGAAGGCGAATGCACGACAACGCAAGGCTAGGCAATGCACGGAAGGCAAGGAAAGAGTAACGGAAGGCAAGGAAGGCAAGGGAAAGCAAGGCAAGGCAAGGGTAACAGAAGGAACGGCACGGCAAGGGGAAACAAGGCTAAGGCACGGCAACGCACGGCTAGCCAATGCACGGCAAGGAAAGGAAAGGGTAACGCAAGGCAAGGCACCGTTACGCGAGGCAAGGCTAAGGCACGACAACGCAAGGCTAGGCAATGCACGGAAGGCAAGCAAAGAGTAACGGAAGGCAAGGAATGCAAGGGAAAGCAAGGCAAGGCAAGGGTAACGGAAGGAACGGCACGGCAAGGGGAAACAAGGCTAAGGCATGGCAACGCACGGCTAGGCAATGCACGGAAGGAAAGCAAAGAGTAACGGAAGGCAATGAAAGGAAGGGAAAGCAAGGCAAGGTAAGGGTAACGCAAGGCAAGGCACGGTGAGGCAAGACAAGGCTGATGCACGACAACGCACGGCTAGGCAATTCACGGCAAGGCAAGGAAAGGGTAACGCAAGGCAAGGCACGGTCAGGCGAGGCAAGGCTAAGGCACGACAACGCAAGGCTAGGCAATGCACGGAAGGCAAGCAAAGAGGAACGGAAGGCAAGGAAGGCTAGGGAAAGCAGGGAAAGTCAAGGGTAACGGAAGGAACGGCACGGTAAGGGCAAACAAGACTAAGGCACGACAACACAGGGCTAGGCAATGCAGGGCAAGGCAAGGAAATGGTAACGCAAGGAAAGGCACGGTTTGGGGAGGCAAAGCTAATGCACGACAACGCAAGGCTAGGCAGTGCACGTCTAGGCAAGGAAAGAGTAACGGAAGGAAAGGAAGGCAAGGCAAAGCAAGGCAAGGCAAGTGTAACAAAATGCAAGGCACGGCAAGGGGAAACGAGGCTAAGGAACGGCAACGCACGGCTACGCAATGCACGGCCAGGCAAGGAAAGGGTAACGCAAGGCAAGGCACGGTAAGGCAAGACAAGGCTAATGCACGACAACGCACGGCTAGGCAATGCACGGACAGGCAAGGAAAGGGTAACGCAAGGCAAGGCACGGTGAGGCAAGGCAAGGCAAATGCACGACAACGCACGGCTAGGCAATGCACGGCAAGGCAAGGAAAGGGTAACGCAAGGCAAGGCACGGTCAGGCGAGGCAAGGCTAAGGCACGACAACGCAAGGCTAGGCAATGAACGGAAGGCAAGCAAAGAGTAACGGAAGGCAAGGAAGGCAAGGGAAAGCAAGGGAAGGCAAGGGCAACGAAAGGAACGGCACGGTAAGGGGAAACAAAGCTAAGGCACGACAATGCAGGGCTAGGCAATGCACGGCAAGGCAAGGAAAGGGTAACGCAAGGCAAAGCACGGTGAGGCAAGACAAGGCAAATGCACGACAACGCACGGCTAGGCAATGCACGGCAAGGCAAGGAAAGGGTAACTCAAGGCAAGGCACGGTCAGGCGAGGCAAGGCTAAGGCACGACAACGCAAGGCTAGGCAATAAACGGAAGGCAAGCAAAGAGTAACGGAAGGCAAGGAAGGCAAGGGAAAGCAGGGGAAGGCAAGGGTAACGAAAGGAACGGCACGGTAAGGGGAAACAAGGCTAAGGCACGACAACACAGGGCTAGGCAATGCAGGGCAAGGCAAGGAAAGGGTAACGCAAGGCAAGGCACGGTTCGGGGAGGAAGGCGAATGCACGACAACGCAAGGCTAGGCAATGGACGGAAGGCAAGCAAAGAGTAACGGAAGGCAAGGAAGGCAAGGGAAAGCAAGGCAAGGCAAGGGTAACAGAAGGAACGGCACGGCAAGGGGAAACAAGGCTAAGGCACGGCAACGCACGGCTAGGCAATGCACGGCAAGGCAATGAAAGGGTAACGCGAGGCAAGGCACGCTGAGGCAAGGCAAGGCTGATGCACGACAACGCACGGCTAGGCTATGCACGGCCAGGCAAGGAAAGGGTAACGCAAGGCAAGGCACGGTCAGGCGAGGCAAGGCTAAGGCACGACAACGCAAGGCTAGGCAATGCACGGCAAGGCAAGGAAAGGGTAACGCAAGGCAAGGCACGGTAAGGCGCGGCAAGGCTAAGGCACGACAACGCAAGGCTAGGCAATAAACGGAAGGCAAGCAAAGAGTAACGGAAGGGAAGGAAGGCAAGGGAAAGCAGGGGAAGGCAAGGGTAACGGAAGGAACGGCACGGTAAGGGGAAACAAGGCTAAGGCACGACAACGCAGGGCTAGCCAATGCACGGCAAGGAAAGGAAAGGGTAACGCAAGGCAAGGCACCGTTACGCGAGGCAAGGCTAAGGCACGACAACGCAAGGCTAGGCAATGCACGGAAGGCAAGCAAAGAGTAACGGAAGGCAAGGAAGGCAAGGGAAACAAGGCAAGGCTAGGGTAACGGAAGGAACGGCACGGCAAGGGGAAACAAGGCTAAGGCACGGCAACGCACTGCTAGGCAATGCACGGCAAGGCAAGGAAAGGGTAACGCAAGGCAAGGCACTGTCAGGCGAGGCAAGGCTAAGGCACGACAACGCAAGGCTAGGCAATGCAGGGAAGGAAAGCAAAGAGTAACGGAAGGCAATGAAAGGAAGGGAAAGCAAGGCAAGGTAAGGGTAACGCAAGGCAAGGCACGGTGAGGCAAGGCAAGGCTGATGCACGACAACGCACGGCTAGGCAATTCACGGCAAGGCAAGGAAAGGGTAACGCAAGGCAAGGCACGGTCAACGAGGCAAGGCTAAGGCACGACAACGCAAGTCTAGGCAATGCACGGAAGGCAAGCAAAGAGGAACGGAAGGCAAGGAAGGCTAGGGAAAGCAGGGAAAGGCAAGGGTAACGGAAGGGACGGCACGGTAAGGGCAAACAAGACTAAGGCACGACAACCCAGGGCTAGGCAATGCAGGGCAAGGCAAGGAAATGGTAACGCAAGGCAAGGCACGGTTTGGGGAGTCAAAGCTAATGCACGACAACGCAAGGCTAGGCAGTGCACGGCTAGGCAAGGAAAGAGTAACGGAAGGAAAGGAAGGCAAGGCAAAGCAAGGCAAGGCAAGTGTAACAAAAGGCAAGGCACGGCAAGGGGAAACAAGGCTAAGGCACGGCAACGCACTGCTAGGCAATGCACGGCAAGGCAAGGAAAGGGTAACGCAAGGCAAGGCACTGTCAGGCGAGGCAAGGCTAAGGCACGACAACGCAAGGCTAGGCAATGCACGGAAGGCAAGCAAAGAGTAACGGAAGGCAAGGAAGGCAAGGGAAAGCAGGGGAAGGCAAGGGTAACGAAAGGAACGGCACGGTAAGGGGAAACAAGGCTAAGGCACGACAAGACAGGGCTAGGCAATGCAGGGCAAGGCAAGGAAAGGGTAACGCAAGGCAAGGCACGGTTTGGGGAGGAAGGCGAATGCACGACAACGCAAGGCTAGGCAATGCACGGAAGGCAAGCAAAGAGTAACGGAAGGCAAGGAAGGCAAGGGAAAGCAAGGCAAGGCAAGGGTAACAGAAGGAACGGCACGGCAAGGGGAAACAAGGCTAAGGCACGGCAACGCACGGCTAGCCAATGCACGGCAAGGAAAGGAAAGGGTAACGCAAGGCAAGGCACCGTTACGCGAGGCAAGGCTAAGGCACGACAACGCAAGGCTAGGCAATGCACGGAAGGCAAGCAAAGAGTAACGGAAGGCAAGGAATGCAAGGGAAAGCAAGGCAAGGCAAGGGTAACGGAAGGAACGGCACGGCAAGGGGAAACAAGGCTAAGGCATGGCAACGCACGGCTAGGCAATGCACGGAAGGAAAGCAAAGAGTAACGGAAGGCAATGAAAGGAAGGGAAAGCAAGGCAAGGTAAGGGTAACGCAAGGCAAGGCACGGTCAGGCGAGGCAAGGCTAAGGCACGACAACGCAAGGCTAGGCAATGCACGGAAGGCAAGCAAAGAGGAACGGAAGGCAAGGAAGGCTAGGGAAAGCAGGGAAAGTCAAGGGTAACGGAAGGAACGGCACGGTAAGGGCAAACAAGACTAAGGCACGACAACACAGGGCTAGGCAATGCAGGGCAAGGCAAGGAAATGGTAACGCAAGGCAAGGCACGGTGAGGCAAGGCAAGGCAAATGCACGAGAACGCACGGCTAGGCAATGCACGGCAAGGCAAGGAAAGGGTAACGCAAGGCAAGGCACGGTCAGGCGAGGCAAGGCTAAGGCACGACAACGCAAGGCTAGGCAATGAACGGAAGGCAAGCAAAGAGTAACGGAAGGGAAGGAAGGCAAGGGAAAGCAAGGGAAGGCAAGGGCAACGAAAGGAACGGCACGGTAAGGGGAAACAAAGCTAAGGCACGACAATGCAGGGCTAGGCAATGCACGGCAAGGCAAGGAAAGGGTAACGCAAGGCAAAGCACGGTGAGGCAAGACAAGGCAAATGCAGGACAACGCACGGCTAGGCAATGCACGGCAAGGCAAGGAAAGGGTAACTCAAGGCAAGGCACGGTCAGGCGAGGCAAGGCTAAGGCACGACAACGCAAGGCTAGGCAATGCACGGAAGGCAAGCAAAGAGTAACGGAAGGCAAGGAAGGCAAGGGAAAGCAGGGGAAGGGAAGGGTAACGAAAGGAACGGCACGGTAAGGGGAAACAAGGCTAAGGCACGACAACACAGGGCTAGGCAATGCAGGGCAAGGCAAGGAAAGGGTAACGCAAGGCAAGGCACGGTTTGGGGAGGAAGGCGAATGCACGACAACGCAAGGCTAGGCAATGCACGGAAGGCAAGCAAAGAGTAACGGAAGGCAAGGAAGGCAAGGGAAAGCAAGGCAAGGCAAGGGTAACAGAAGGAACGGCACGGCAAGGGGAAACAAGGCTAAGGCACGGCAACGCACGGCTAGCCAATGCACGGCAAGGAAAGGAAAGGGTAACGCAAGGCAAGGCACCGTTACGCGAGGCAAGGCTAAGGCACGACAACGCAAGGCTAGGCAATGCACGGAAGGCAAGCAAAGAGTAACGGAAGGCAAGGAAGGCAAGGGAAAGCAAGGCAAGGCAAGGGTAACGGAAGGAACGGCACGGCAAGGGGAAACAAGGCTAAGGCACGGCAACGCACGGCTAGGCAATGCACGGCAAGGCAAGGAAAGGGTAACGCAAGGCAAGGCACTGTCAGGCGAGGCAATGCTAAGGCACGACAACGCAAGGCTAGGCAATGCACGGAAGGGAAGCAAAGAGTAAGGGAAGGCAAGGAAGGCAAGGGAAAGCAAGGCAAGGCAAGGGTAACGGAAGGAACGGCACGGCAAGGGGAAACAAGGCTAAGGCACGGCAACGCACTGCTAGGCAATGCACGGCCAGGCAAGGAAAGGGTAACGCAAGGCAAGGCACGGTAAGGCAAGACAAGGCTAATGCACGACAACGCACGGCTAGGCAATGCACGGCCAGGCAAGGAAAGGGTAACGCAAGGCAAGGCACGGTGAGGCAAGTTAAGGCAAATGCACGACAACGCACGGCTAGGCAATGCACGGCAAGGCAAGGAAAGGGTAACGCAAGGCAAGGCACGGTCAGGCGAGGCAAGGCTAAGGCACGACAACGCAAGGCTAGGCAATGAACGGAAGGCAAGCAAAGAGTAACGGAAGGCAAGGAAGGCAAGGGAAAGCAAGGGAAGGCAAGGGCAACGAAAGGAACGGCACGGTAAGGGGAAACAAAGCTAAGGCACGACAATGCAGGGCTAGGCAATGCACGGCAAGGCAAGGAAAGGGTAACGCAAGGCAAAGCACGGTGAGGCAAGACAAGGCAAATGCACGACAACGCACGGCTAGGCAATGCACGGCAAGGCAAGGAAAGGGTAACTCAAGGCAAGGCACGGTCAGGCGAGGCAAGGCTAAGGCACGACAACGCAAGGCTAGGCAATGCACGGAAGGCAAGCAAAGAGTAACGGAAGGCAAGGAAGGCAAGGGAAAGCAGGGGAAGGCAAGGGTAACGGAAGGAACGGCACGGTAAGGGGAAACAAGGCTAAGGCACGACAACGCAGGGCTAGCCAATGCACGGCAAGGAAAGGAAAGGGTAACGCAAGGCAAGGCACCGTTACGCGAGGCAACGCTAAGGCACGACAACGCAAGGCTAGGCAATGCACGGAAGGGAAGCAAAGAGTAACGGAAGGCAAGGAAGGCAAGGGAAAGCAAGGCAAGGCAAGGGTAACGGAAGGAACGGCACGGCAAGGGGAAACAAGGCTAAGGCACGGCAACGCACGGCTAGGCAATGCACGGCCAGGCAAGGAAAGGGTAACGCAAGGCAAGGCACGGTAAGGCAAGACAAGGCTAATGCACGACAACGCACGGCTAGGCAATGCACGGCCAGCCAAGGAAAGGGTAACGCAAGGCAAGGCACGGTGAGGCAAGGCAAGGCAAATGCACGACAACGCACGGCTAGGCAATGCACGGCAAGGCAAGGAAAGGGTAACGCAAGGCAAGGCACGGTCAGGCGAGGCAAGGCTAAGGCACGACAACGCAAGGCTAGGCAATGAACGGAAGGCAAGCAAAGAGTAACGGAAGGCAAGGAAGGCAAGGGAAAGCAAGGGAAGGCAAGGGCAACGAAAGGAACGGCACGGTAAGGGGAAACAAAGCTAAGGCACGACAATGCAGGGCTAGGCAATGCACGGCAAGGCAAGGAAAGGGTAACGCAAGGCAAAGCACGGTGAGGCAAGACAAGGCAAATGCACGACAAGGCACGGCTAGGCAATGCACGGCAAGGCAAGGAAAGGGTAACTCAAGGCAAGGCACGCTCAGGCGAGGCAAGGCTAAGGCACGACAACGCAAGGCTAGGCAATGCACGGAAGGCAAGCAAAGAGTAACGGAAGGCAAGGAAGGCAAGGGAAAGCAGGGGAAGGCAAGGGAAACGAAAGGAACGGCACGGTAAGGGGAAACAAGGCTAAGGCACGACAACACAGGGCTAGGCAATGCAGGGCAAGGCAAGGAAAGGGTAACGCAAGGCAAGGCACGGTGAGGCAAGGCAAGGCTGATGGACGACAACGCACGGCTAGGCAATGCACGGCAAGGCAAGGAAAGGGTAACGCAAGGCAAGGCACGGTCAGGCGAGGCAAGGCTAAGGCACGACAACGCAAGGCTAGGCAATGAACGGAAGGCAAGCAAAGAGTAACGGAAGGCAAGGAAGGCTAGGGAAAGCAGGGAAAGGCAAGGGTAACGGAAGGAACGGCACGGTAAGGGCAAACAAGACTAAGGCACGACAACACAGGGCTAGGCAATGCAGGGCAAGGCAAGGAAATGGTAACGCAAGGCAAGGCACGGTTTGGGGAGGCAAAGCTAATGCACGACAACGCAAGGCTAGGCAGTGCACGGCTAGGCAAGGAAAGAGTAACGGAAGGAAAGGAAGGCAAGGCAAAGCAAGGCAAGGCAAGTGTAACAAAAGGCAAGGCACGGCAAGGGGAAACAAGGCTAAGGAACGGCAACGCACGGCTACGCAATGCACGGCCAGGCAAGGAAAGGGTAACGCAAGGCAAGGCACGGTAAGGCAAGACAAGGCTAATGCACGACAACGCACGGCTAGGCAATGCACGGCCAGGCAAGGAAAGGGTAACGCAAGGCAAGGCACGGTGAGGCAAGGCAAGGCACATGCACGACAACGGACGGCTAGGCAATGCACGGCAAGGCAAGGAAAGGGTAACGCAAGGCAAGGCACGGTCAGGCGAGGCAAGGCTAAGGCACGACAACGCAAGGCTAGGCAATGAACGGAAGGCAAGCAAAGAGTAACGGAAGGCAAGGAAGGCAAGGGAAAGCAAGGGAAGGCAAGGGCAACGAAAGGAACGGCACGGTAAGGGGAAACAAAGCTAAGGAACGACAATGCAGGGCTAGGCAATGCACGGCAAGGCAAGGAAAGGGTAACGCAAGGCAAAGCACGGTGAGGCAAGACAAGGCAAATGCACGACAACGCACGGCTAGGCAATGCACGGCAAGGCAAGGAAAGGGTAACTCAAGGCAAGGCACGGTCAGGCGAGGCAAGGCTAAGGCACGACAACGCAAGGCTAGGCAATGCACGGCAAGGCAAGGAAAGGGTAACGCAAGGCAAGGCACGGTAAGGCGCGGCAAGGCTAAGGCACGACAACGCAAGGCTAGGCAATAAACGGAAGGCAAGCAAAGAGTAACGGAAGGCAAGGAAGGCAAGGGAAAGCAGGGGAAGGCAAGGGTAACGGAAGGAACGGCACGGTAAGGGGAAACAAGGCTAAGGCACGACAACGCAGGGCTAGCCAATGCACGGCAAGGAAAGGAAAGGGTAACGCAAGGCAAGGCACCGTTACGCGAGGCAAGGCTAAGGCACGACAACGCAAGGCTAGGCAATGCACGGAAGGGAAGCAAAGAGTAACGGAAGGCAAGGAAGGCAAGGGAAAGCAAGGCAAGGCAAGGGTAACGGAAGGAACGGCACGGCAAGGGGAAACAAGGCTAAGGCACGGCAACGCACGGCTAGGCAATGCACGGCCAGGCAAGGAAAGGGTAACGCAAGGCAAGGCACGGTAAGGCAAGACAAGGCTAATGCACGACAACGCACGGCTAGGCAATGCACGGCCAGGCAAGGAAAGGGTAACGCAAGGCAAGGCACGGTCAGGCGAGGCAAGGCTAAGGCACGACAACGCAAGGCTAGGCAATGCACGGAAGGCAAGCCAAGAGGAACGGAAGGCAAGGAAGGCTAGGGAAAGCAGGGAAAAGCAAGGGTAACGGAAGGAACGGCACGGTAAGGGCAAACAAGACTAAGGCACGACAACACAGGGCTAGGCAATGCAGGGCAAGGCAAGGAAATGGTAACGCAAGGAAAGGCACGGTTTGGGGAGGCAAAGCTAATGCACGACAACGCAAGGCTAGGCAGTGCACGTCTAGGCAAGGAAAGAGTAACGGAAGGAAAGGAAGGCAAGGCAAAGCAAGGCAAGGCAAGTGTAACAAAATGCAAGGCACGGCAAGGGGAAACGAGGCTAAGGAACGGCAACGCACGGCTACGCAATGCACGGCCAGGCAAGGAAAGGGTAACGCAAGGCAAGGCACGGTAAGGCAAGACAAGGCTAATGCACGACAACGCACGGCTAGGCAATGCACGGACAGGCAAGGAAAGGGTAACGCAAGGCAAGGCACGGTGAGGCAAGGCAAGGCAAATGCACGACAACGCACGGCTAGGCAATGCACGGCAAGGCAAGGAAAGGGTAACGCAAGGCAAGGCACGGTCAGGCGAGGCAAGGCTAAGGCACGACAACGCAAGGCTAGGCAATGAACGGAAGGCAAGCAAAGAGTAACGGAAGGCAAGGAAGGCAAGGGAAAGCAAGGGAAGGCAAGGGCAACGAAAGGAACGGCACGGTAAGGGGAAACAAAGCTAAGGCACGACAATGCAGGGCTAGGCAATGCACGGCAAGGCAAAGAAAGGGTAACGCAAGGCAAAGCACGGTGAGGCAAGACAAGGCAAAGGCACGACAACGCACGGCTAGGCAATGCACGGCAAGGCAAGGAAAGGGTAACTCAAGGCAAGGCACGGTCAGGCGAGGCAAGCCTAAGGCACGACAACGCAAGGCTAGGCAATAAACGGAAGGCAAGCAAAGAGTAACGGAAGGCAAGGAAGGCAAGGGAAAGCAGGGGAAGGCAAGGGTAACGAAAGGAACGGCACGGTAAGGGGAAACAAGGCTAAGGCACGACAACACAGGGCTAGGCAATGCAGGGCAAGGCAAGGAAAGGGTAACGCAAGGCAAGGCACGGTTTGGGGAGGAAGGCGAATGCACGACAACGCAAGGCTAGGCAATGCACGGAAGGCAAGCAAAGAGTAACGGAAGGCAAGGAAGGCAAGGGAAAGCAAGGCAAGGCAAGGGTAACAGAAGGAACGGCACGGCAAGGGGAAACAAGGCTAAGGCACGGCAACGCACGGCTAGGCAATGCACGGCAAGGCAAGGAAAGGGTAACGCGAGGCAAGCCACGCTGAGGCAAGGCAAGGCTGATGCACGACAACGCACGGCTAGGCAATGCACGGCCAGGCAAGGAAAGGGTAACGCAAGGCAAGGCACGGTCAGGCGAGGCAAGGCTAAGGCACGACAACGCAAGGCTAGGCAATGCACGGCAAGGCAAGGAAAGGGTAACGCAAGGCAAGGCACGGTAAGGCGCGGCAAGGCTAAGGCACGACAACGCAAGGCTAGGCAATAAACGGAAGGCAAGCAAAGAGTAACGGAAGGGAAGGAAGGCAAGGGAAAGCAGGGGAAGGCAAGGGTAACGGAAGGAACGGCACGGTAAGGGGAAACAAGGCTAAGGCACGACAACGCAGGGCTAGCCAATGCACGGCAAGGAAAGGAAAGGGTAACGCAAGGCAAGGCACCGTTACGCGAGGAAAGGCTAAGGCACGACAACGCAAGGCTAGGCAATGCACGGAAGGCAAGCAAAGAGTAACAGAAGGCAAGGAAGGCAAGGGAAACAAGGCAAGGCTAGGGTAACGGAAGGAACGGCACGGCAAGGGGAAACAAGGCTAAGGCACGGCAACGCACTGCTAGGCAATGCACGGCAAGGCAAGGAAAGGGTAACGCAAGGCAAGGCACTGTCAGGCGAGGCAAGGCTAAGGCACGACAACGCAAGGCTAGGCAATGCACGGAAGGCAAGCAAAGAGTAACGGAAGGCAATGAAAGGAAGGGAAAGCAAGGCAAGGTAAGGGTAACGCAAGGCAAGGCACGGTGAGGCAAGGCAAGGCTGATGCACGACAACGCACGGCTAGGCAATTGACGGCAAGGCAAGGAAAGGGTAACGCAAGGCAAGGCACGGTCAACGAGGCAAGGCTAAGGCACGACAACGCAAGGCTAGGCAATGCACGGAAGGCAAGCAAAGAGGAACGGAAGGCAAGGAAGGCTAGGGAAAGCAGGGAAAGGCAAGGGTAACGGAAGGGACGGCACGGTAAGGGCAAACAAGACTAAGGCACGACAACACAGGGCTAGGCAATGCAGGGCAAGGCAAGGAAATGGTAACGCAAGGCAAGGCACGGTTTGGGGAGTCAAAGCTAATGCACGACAACGCAAGGCTAGGCAGTGCACGGCTAGGCAAGGAAAGAGTAACGGAAGGAAAGGAAGGCAAGGCAAAGCAAGGCAAGGCAAGTGTAACAAAAGGCAAGGCACGGCAAGGGGAAACAAGGCTAAGGAACGGCAACGCACGGCTACGCAATGCACGGCCAGGCAAGGAAAGGGTAACGCAAGGCAAGGCACGGTAAGGCAAGACAAGGCTAATGCACGACAACGCACGGCTAGGCAATGCACGGCAAGGCAAGGAAAGGGTAACGCAAGGCAAGGCACGGTCAGGCGAGGCAAGGCTAAGGCACGACAACGCAAGGCTAGGCAATGAACGGAAGGCAAGCAAAGAGTAACGGAAGGCAAGGAAGGCAAGGGAAAGCAAGGGAAGGCAAGGGCAACGAAAGGAACGGCACGGTAAGGGGAAACAAAGCTAAGGCACGACAATGCAGGGCTAGGCAATGCACGGCAAGGCAAGGAAAGGGTAACGCAAGGCAAAGCACGGTGAGGCAAGACAAGGCAAATGCACGACAACGCACGGCTATGCAATGCACGGCAAGGCAAGGAAAGGGTAACTCAAGGCAAGGCACGGTCAGGCGAGGCAAGGCTAAGGCACGACAACGCAAGGCTAGGCAATAAACGGAAGGCAAGCAAAGAGTAACGGAAGGCAAGGAAGGCAAGGGAAAGCAGGGGAAGGCAAGGGTAACGAAAGGAACGGCACGGTAAGGGGAAACAAGGCTAAGGCACGACAACACAGGGCTAGGCAATGCAGGGCAAGGCAAGGAAAGGGTAACGCAAGGCAAGGCACGGTTTGGGGAGGAAGGCGAATGCACGACAACGCAAGGCTAGGCAATGCACGGAAGGCAAGCAAAGAGTAACGGAAGGCAAGGAAGGCAAGGGAAAGCAAGGCAAGGCAAGGGTAACAGAAGAAACGGCACGGCAAGGGGAAACAAGGCTAAGGCACGGCAACGCACGGCTAGGCAATGCACGGCAAGGCAAGGAAAGGGTAACGCGAGGCAAGCCACGCTGAGGCAAGGCAAGGCTGATGCACGACAACGCACGGCTAGGCAATGCACGGCCAGGCAAGGAAAGGGTAACGCAAGGCAATGCACGGTCAGGCGAGGCAAGGCTAAGGCACGACAACGCAAGGCTAGGCAATGCACGGCAAGGCAAGGAAAGGGTAACGCAAGGCAAGGCACGGTAAGGCGCGGCAAGGCTAAGGCACGACAACGCAAGGCTAGGCAATAAACGGAAGGCAAGCAAAGAGTAACGGAAGGGAAGGAAGGCAAGGGAAAGCAGGGGAAGGCAAGGGTAACGGAAGAAACGGCACGGTAAGGGGAAACAAGGCTAAGGCACGACAACGCAGGGCTAGCCAATGCACGGCAAGGAAAGGAAAGGGTAACGCAAGGCAAGGCACCGTTACGCGAGGCAAGGCTAAGGCACGACAACGCAAGGCTAGGCAATGCACGGAAGGCAAGCAAAGAGTAACGGAAGGCAAGGAAGGCAAGGGAAACAAGGCAAGGCTAGGGTAACGGAAGGAACGGCACGGCAAGGGGAAACAAGGCTAAGGCACGGCAAGGCACTGCTAGGCAATGCACGGCAAGGCAAGGAAAGGGTAACGCAAGGCAAGGCACTGTCAGGCGAGGCAAGGCTAAGGCACGACAACGCAAGGCTAGGCAATGCACGGAAGGAAAGCAAAGAGTAACGGAAGGCAATGAAAGGAAGGGAAAGCAAGGCAAGGTAAGGGTAACGCAAGGCAAGGCACGGTGAGGCAAGGCAAGGCTGATGCACGACAACGCACGGCTAGGCAATTCACGGCAAGGCAAGGAAAGGGTAACGCAAGGCAAGGCACGGTCAACGAGGCAAGGCTAAGGCACGACAACGCAAGGCTAGGCAATGCACGGAAGGCAAGCAAAGAGGAACGGAAGGCAAGGAAGGCTAGGGAAAGCAGGGAAAGGCAAGGGCAACGGAAGGGACGGCACGGTAAGGGCAAACAAGACTAAGGCACGACAACACAGGGCTAGGCAATGCAGGGCAAGGCAAGGAAATGGTAACGCAAGGCAAGGCACGGTTTGGGGAGTCAAAGCTAATTCACGACAACGCAAGGCTAGGCAGTGCACGGCTAGGCAAGGAAAGAGTAACGGAAGGAAAGGAAGGCAAGGCAAAGCAAGGCAAGGCAAGTGTAACAAAAGGCAAGGCACGGGAAGGGGAAACAAGGCTAAGGAACGGCAACGCACGGCTACGCAATGCACGGCCAGGCAAGGAAAGGGTAACGCAAGGCAAGGCACGGTAAGGCAAGACAAGGCTAATGCACGACAACGCACGGCTAGGCAATGCACGGCAAGGCAAGGAAAGGGTAACGCAAGGCAAGGCACGGTCAGGCGAGGCAAGGCTAAGGCACGACAACGCAAGGCTAGGCAATGAACGGAAGGCAAGCAAAGAGTAACGGAAGGCAAGGAAGGCAAGGGAAAGCAAGGGAAGGCAAGGGCAACGAAAGGAACGGCACGGTAAGGGGAAACAAAGCTAAGGCACGACAATGCAGGGCTAGGCAATGCACGGCAAGGCAAGGAAAGGGTAACGCAAGGCAAAGCACGGTGAGGCAAGACAAGGCAAATGCACGACAACGCACGGCTATGCAATGCACGGCAAGGCAAGGAAAGGGTAACTCAAGGCAAGGCACGGTCAGGCGAGGCAAGGCTAAGGCACGACAACGCAAGGCTAGGCAATAAACGGAAGGCAAGCAAAGAGTAACGGAAGGCAAGGAAGGCAAGGGAAAGCAGGGGAAGGCAAGGGTAACGAAAGGAACGGCACGGTAAGGGGAAACAAGGCTAAGGCACGACAACACGGGGCTAGGCAATGCAGGGCAAGGCAAGGAAAGGGTAACGCAAGGCAAGGCACGGTTTGGGGAGGAAGGCGAATGCACGACAACGCAAGGCTAGGCAATGCACGGAAGGCAAGCAAAGAGTAACGGAAGGCAAGGAAGGCAAGGGAAAGCAAGGCAAGGCAAGGGTAACAGAAGAAACGGCACGGCAAGGGGAAACAAGGCTAAGGCACGGCAACGCACGGCTAGGCAATGCACGGCAAGGCAAGGAAAGGGTAACGCGAGGCAAGCCACGCTGAGGCAAGGCAAGGCTGATGCACGACAACGCACGGCTAGGCAATGCACGGCCAGGCAAGGAAAGGGTAACGCAAGGCAAGGCACGGTCAGGCGAGGCAAGGCTAAGGCACGACAACGCAAGGCTAGGCAATGCACGGCAAGGCAAGGAAAGGGTAACGCAAGGCAAGGCACGGTAAGGCGCGGCAAGGCTAAGGCACGACAACGCAAGGCTAGGCAATAAACGGAAGGCAAGCAAAGAGTAACGGAAGGGAAGGAAGGCAAGGGAAAGCAGGGGAAGGCAAGGGTAACGGAAGGAACGGCACGGTAAGGGGAAACAAGGCTAAGGCACGACAACGCAGGGCTAGCCAATGCACGGCAAGGAAAGGAAAGGGTAACGCAAGGCAAGGCACCGTTACGCGAGGCAAGGCTAAGGCACGACAACGCAAGGCTAGGCAATGCACGGAAGGCAAGCAAAGAGTAACGGAAGGCAAGGAAGGCAAGGGAAACAAGGCAAGGCTAGGGTAACGGAAGGAACGGCACGGCAAGGGGAAACAAGGCTAAGGCACGGCAAGGCACTGCTAGGCAATGCACGGCAAGGCAAGGAAAGGGTAACGCAAGGCAAGGCACTGTCAGGCGAGGCAAGGCTAAGGCACGACAACGCAA